>NC_086331.1:130204314-130804314 GCF_032445375.1 Bacillus rossius redtenbacheri | reverse complement strand
GGACATCAATATGAACACCCAGGTATTTCAATTCTTTGACAGTTCTTATTGGTCTTCCCATAAATCGTATTGCAGGTGGTCTGTTTGCACTGAGTATTCCTTTGAGCATGATGGCTTCCATCTTATGTGGGGCTATTTGAAGTTTACATTTGCTTGTCCAACTACCTATTTCCTGAAGTGCTATGTCAGCTTTTTCCTCTAGCATTCTTCGAGATGTTCCTGGTATTATGAGCAACCCATCATCCGCATATCCGTATATAATACATCCTTCAGGAAGTGGGAGTCTTAATATATCGTCAAAGAGCACATTCCAAAGCAAAGGGCCTAGGACAGACCCTTGGGGACATCCTTTTGTCAATTTCTTGACGTACGTATAGTACCCCATTGTGCACTGACATTCTCTATTTTCAAAGAATGCATTGATAGCCATGTACAGGTTAGATGGACATTGTAGTTGTTTCAGCCTCCACATAATTTGGGGCCACCACGCATTATCAAACGCTCCAGCAATATCCAATGTGATTGCCATTGTGTATTGTTGCCCATTGTTATTAACTTCTTTCATGATGTCCAGTATGGCAGTTTCCGTGCTTTTTCCTCTCCGGAATCCATACTGTCTACAATTCAGTCCTTGGACGGTTTCAAGATAGTCCGTTAGCCTTTGTGAGAGTAGTCTCTCATAGATTTTGCCCAGTATCGGTAACATAGTTAATGGCCGGTAGGAGTTGAGAGCTCCAGGATCTTTTCCATTACCCTTGTACAGTATTTTGAGTATACCCTTTTTCCAGATATCCGGAAATATGCCTTGATGTAAGCATTGATTATACAGTATTAGTAAATCATCCTTTATTCTACTGTACACTCTCCATATTACTTCGGTGGTCAGATTGTCATGACCTGGCGCTTTTTTCGCTTTTAAGTTTTTGATGATCCAGTTCAGATTTTCTTTGGTAAATTCTGGTGTATTCTCTGTATTAGGGAGAATCTTCATTTCCTGACGTTTATTTTGTTGTTCATTATTTTCTGTATCCATATTGTCGTCAGGTAACAGTCCATGTATAATATGCCTTAGGTTTTCAGCTACAGAGGTAGTCTGAATACCATTTATTATGATCCCAGGCATTTCAATAGGGTTCTTGATTTTGTTGGCACATAACTTATATACCAAACCCCATGGATTGTTGTTCCCTTCTACAGTTACCAGATTCATCCATGATTCGCGCTTAGCTCTTTTAACCATATTTTTGTATTCTTTTTTGGTTAATCTGTACTGGTCAATCAAAGCTTCTCTTCGACATTGATTATGTTCTCTTTTAAATTCCTTGCGCCTTTGTCTGGTGAACCTTCTTTGTCTCTCCAACTCCTCCGTCCACCATCCATGTCTATCTCGGTTTTTGTTTTCTACGACATGTAGATTATTGTCACAAACTCTTTGAATAGCTTCTGTCAGAAGGGGTGCATCTATTTGAGGATTTCCATTTTTGATTCTTCTATAATGGATCATTTCATTTACCAGTGCTTTGTCAAATTTTTCCCAATTGACGTTTTGACATCCATATCTCTTATTGTTGTCTGCATATATTACTTGCTCTTTTTCATTCTTTATCTGGTACATCACCAGTCTGTGATCACTGGTGATGTCTTCAGTCACTTCCCAGTTTTCCACGCTGTCCCTTAATTTCATGTTCGTGATTGTCACGTCAATAAACGTTTCTGCGTCGCATGCTGGTGATACATAAGTTGCCATTGTACCAGGTGCATTGTGTACCATCAAATTGTTTTCCACAATTTAATTATCTGGCAATGTGCAGGCAATGTGCGGGCAATTATCTGGCAATGTGCAGGCAATGTGCGGGCAAGGAGCGGGCAAGGAGCGGGCAAGGAGCGCGCCATGCCGCCCCAGACGCCGGCCTGGCGGCGAGTGCAGGAGAGCGCGCATCTGTGCGCCGAGGCCGGAATGTTGCTGGACCAGTTCCCGGCCTGGCGGTCCAGACCAGGGGGAGATGAGCCTCGAATCAGGGGATCAGTGTCACGAGGGGCAGGGAGGCTGCGGGTCGCGCGGGGGTGGCTCTGCTCTGCTCTGCTCTGCTCTGCTCTGCTCTGCCCTGCCCTCTCTCCGGCTCGTTCCGTGCTTACGTCACTGCTCGGTCGTTGCGTGCACAACACAACCCTGTTCGTTTCCACCTTGGCTGGGATAGCTATCAATTAAAATATATATTTTATTGAAAAATACCATTTTATAGAATAACTTGTATTGTTCAGCTATAAATATTTGAAGTCAATCAGTCACTCATTAATATTTTTTGTAAAATTTTAATAAATTGTATCATTTGCTTAAAGAGTTATTCAAAACGCTTTTGTAGGCGGGGAGATTGTTGGTCAATTATTTGTCACACTAATCGTTATAAGGTTTTTGTAAACTTTAAATAGGGGACACTAAATTAACTACGTAATTTTCATTTAAATAATACCATTAACTACAAAAAACTTTTTTTTACTTGAGACCAAATCAAATACTTAAAACTGAATGTGAAAGAGTAAAAAAAAAAATCGTGAATTATTGAGAATTTATATTTTTTTTGTGATATTTTGCAAATCAACAAATAAATTGTACATTTAATTTTATAGCAATTAACTTTTTTTAATTTTTGCTTCAAATAATAAATACTTAGTTATTTTTTATTTAGTGTCAATAACTACATACAACACAGCGAACTAAATTGTTGTTTCGCGGGAACTATGAAATATTTTAAATGTTTTATTTTACGAAAATGGAATAATTGCTTTAATTTTCCACCAAATGAACTGCGAGGAGGAGCCATAATAAAATAAAACACAATAAAAATGTATTTTAAATTATTTTATTTTTGACCTTTATACCTTCCATTATTTTTTTTCCTGGCCATTTTCTAGAAACGTCCACGGCGACGTACAGAACACGTGCTCGCCAAGTGCCCAACAAGTGCAGGCAACGTGCTGTTTTAACATGCAGCTTTGACGCCACGTGCCTAGGACATTAAGATAATGCCTGAAAGTAAGAAACGCCTTGGCTGTACGTTAAGACACATTGTTGCCACATCACAAATTTACAGAGAACGCGCAAACAACGTTTGCGTGCTATATGGGTTGGTTTCAGTCCAGTGTAAATTTCATAGAATTTTCCTACGAAAAATAAAAATATATGTTCATACAATAATTCATTGCGCAAAATTTTTATTCATTGCAAGTAATTTTTTTTAACTGGTCCCGTGGCGTCAATCCAGGGGCATGATTCCTCGCTCGTCGTGACAGCGGCCAGCCACAGGACTAGCAGAGCCAGCTCGTCGTGACAGCGGCCAGCCCCGGGACTAGCAGAGCCTGGTCGTCGTGACAGCGGCCAGCCCCGGGACTAGCAGAGCCTGGTCGTCGTGACAGCGGCCAGCCACAGGACTAGCAGAGCCTGCTCGTCGTGACAGCGGCCAGCCACAGGACTAGCAGAGCCTGGTCGTCGTGACAGCGGCCAGCCACAGGACTAGCAGAGCCTGCTCGTCGTGACAGCGGCCAGCCACAGGACTAGCAGAGCCTGCTCGTCGTGACAGCGGCCAGCCACAGGACTAGCAGAGCCAGCTCGTCGTGACAGCGGCCAGCCCCGGGACTAGCAGAGCCTGGTCGTCGTGACGGCGGCCAGCCACAGGACTAGCAGAGCCTGCTCGTCGTGACGGCGGCCAGCCACAGGACTAGCAGAGCCTGGTCGTCGTGACAGCGGCCAGCCCCGGGACTAGCAGAGCCTGGTCGTCGTGACAGCGGCCAGCCCCGGGACTAGCAGAGCCTGGTCGTCGTGACAGCGGCCAGCCACAGGACTAGCAGAGCCAGCTCGTCGTGACAGCGGCCAGCCCCGGGACTAGCAGAGCCTGGTCGTCGTGACAGCGGCCAGCCCCGGGACTAGCAGAGCCTGGTCGTCGTGACAGCGGCCAGCCACAGGACTAGCAGAGCCTGCTCGTCGTGACAGCGGCCAGCCACAGGACTAGCAGAGCCTGGTCGTCGTGACAGCGGCCAGCCACAGGACTAGCAGAGCCTGCTCGTCGTGACAGCGGCCAGCCACAGGACTAGCAGAGCCTGCTCGTCGTGACAGCGGCCAGCCACAGGACTAGCAGAGCCAGCTCGTCGTGACAGCGGCCAGCCCCGGGACTAGCAGAGCCTGGTCGTCGTGACAGCGGCCAGCCCCGGGACTAGCAGAGCCTGGTCGTCGTGACAGCGGCCAGCCACAGGACTAGCAGAGCCTGCTCGTCGTGACAGCGGCCAGCCACAGGACTAGCAGAGCCAGCTCGTCGTGACAGCGGCCAGCCACAGGACTAGCAGAGCCAGCTCGTCGTGACAGCGGCCAGCCCCGGGACTAGCAGAGCCTGGTCGTCGTGACAGCGGCCAGCCACAGGACTAGCAGAGCCTGCTCGTCGTGACAGCGGCCAGCCACAGGACTAGCAGAGCCTGCTCGTCGTGACAGCGGCCAGCCACAGGACTAGCAGAGCCAGCTCGTCGTGACAGCGGCCAGCCCCGGGACTAGCAGAGCCTGGTCGTCGTGACGGCGGCCAGCCACAGGACTAGCAGAGCCTGCTCGTCGTGACGGCGGCCAGCCACAGGACTAGCAGAGCCTGGTCGTCGTGACAGCGGCCAGCCCCGGGACTAGCAGAGCCTGGTCGTCGTGACAGCGGCCAGCCCCGGGACTAGCAGAGCCTGGTCGTCGTGACAGCGGCCAGCCACAGGACTAGCAGAGCCAGCTCGTCGTGACAGCGGCCAGCCCCGGGACTAGCAGAGCCTGGTCGTCGTGACAGCGGCCAGCCCCGGGACTAGCAGAGCCTGGTCGTCGTGACAGCGGCCAGCCACAGGACTAGCAGAGCCTGCTCGTCGTGACAGCGGCCAGCCACAGGACTAGCAGAGCCTGGTCGTCGTGACAGCGGCCAGCCACAGGACTAGCAGAGCCTGCTCGTCGTGACAGCGGCCAGCCACAGGACTAGCAGAGCCTGCTCGTCGTGACAGCGGCCAGCCACAGGACTAGCAGAGCCAGCTCGTCGTGACAGCGGCCAGCCCCGGGACTAGCAGAGCCTGGTCGTCGTGACAGCGGCCAGCCCCGGGACTAGCAGAGCCTGGTCGTCGTGACAGCGGCCAGCCACAGGACTAGCAGAGCCTGCTCGTCGTGACAGCGGCCAGCCACAGGACTAGCAGAGCCTGCTCGTCGTGACAGCGGCCAGCCACAGGACTAGCAGAGCCAGCTCGTCGTGACAGCGGCCAGCCCCGGGACTAGCAGAGCCTGGTCGTCGTGACAGCGGCCAGCCCCGGGACTAGCAGAGCCTGCTCATCGTGACAGCGGCCAGCCCCGGGACTAGCAGAGCCTGCTCGTCGTGACAGCGGCCAGCCCCGGGACTCTCTTCACTCAGCTCGCCTAGAACATGGGCTGCGCATCCGAGTATGTGCTGCCCCCAGCAGGGACTCTAGAGTCCACCCTGGTTGCCCTTCCTCGGGGTGTCCTGCGGGTGACCAGGTGAAGAAGTCCTCCGGTAGCGACGGCGTGGCTGGTGTTGGCTGTGGTCGGGTTGTGACGTCAGCCAATGGCGTCGTAGCCGGGTGTGCACTCTCCTGGTCCCTCCAACGATGTCCAACGTCTGACTTGGGGGCTCCGCGCTGCCCCCTTATAAATGCGTCAAGGGAGTTATTATTCACCGGCTCACGGTCCGTCTGGGCGTTTAGACAACCGTCTGGCGAGGCACTGCGCTCGGATTCATTGATTCTCGCTTAGGGTAGCTTTTTGTCACGGGATTTATTCACTGACCCACGGTCCGTCTAGTTGGGTGGGGGTGGGGGTGGTTTCCAAAACCACCTGGTGAGGCTCTGCGCTCGGATTCACAGGGTCTCGCTCAGGGTCGCTGTTTGTCACGGGAGTGATTCACTGACGCACAGTCCGTCTGGGCGTTTTACAACCGCCTGGCGAGGCACTGCGCTCGGATTCACAGGGTCTCGCTCAGGGTAGCTGTTTGTGACACCGGTAACAATGCATCACAGACAGCCGGCAGGCACTGAAGAACGTCACGGGATGCGGTGGTGTTATTGCCTCATGCTTCAAAGTTGAGGAGAAACTACTTGTGGAAGCGCAAAGTAGCCTCCAGCTGTCCACAATTTAATAAAAGAGCCTTGAAAAGATTTTGGAGGGCAAAATAAGTACCATAGTTGTTACAACATGTTTTTAGAAACATGGACTATACAAAAATATCTCACATCTGCCTGCAGCTAAAAGAGTTCTGGACGGATTCGCAGCGCTTGCACACACTTCAAACGCCATTAAATAGTGAGTGATAAAAATGAGCCCAAGGCAAGATGGCATGGTCGTCTACTTAACAATATTCCACGCTCTAGCTCTACAACGTACAGTTCGTACAAAAAAAATATAGATTCCTTTTCAGCACCTCGTGGCTAGGAACACGTAACACACCTTTTGAGTTGTTGGAATCTTTTGTGTCGCACAGCTGTGGACAGAAATGCTGAAGGTGCAGGCACTACATGCTATACTAAAGTTGTATCCATGCCATCCGCTTAGTAATTCTGTCTCAACCTCAACTTGTCAGTTTGACGTGTTCGCAAATGGCTTCGTTGGCGTGGCTACAAGTGACCCTTTGGCTGATGAAAATTGTGAAACGTTTTGCTGTGTAAAGTTTGGTATGTTGAGAAGTCTGTATAATGTTCATGCATATTGTAAAAAACTGGCGCGTGGTTTTAATTTAGTGTCCGTATTAAATAACAAACAAATGGATAGTTTGTCAGACAAGTTAGAATGTAAAATTTAAATATTTGAGCACGTCTTTTTGTACTGTAATTTTACAAATCGCGAATATTGTAATATGTATTTAAGTGACTTTCCATCTACGAAAAAAAAACTGGTTAAAATTAGAACCCTGTGACGAATAAAAATACGTGATTCACCAAATGCACCGCAGCCGTTACGAGATTCGAATCTTTCTTGCCTGAGGAGTCTGGCTGCTAGAGATTGTTGCATACTCTTCACGCCAATAAACCACAATTATTCATGGATTGTTCTAAATTTTAGAAGGCGTGAGGCATTCGCTGCTTCAATTTTTTTTTTATCACATTAAAGAAATGTTTCTAACACGTTATCCTCATTTTGGTTTCTGTTAAGACAGAGGTATATATGCTTTTTGCTCGAAGCTTTCCCGAACAAGATAAGACGAAACACTCCGTACAGCAAAGTTCAAGACAAGTTTGTCGAACTTCGTGCAGATTATATTAGAATTTCGTTTGTACCATTGCAAAAATAACTACCACATTAAGCATACATGCTTAGTCACAGTTTTCAAAGTCTTTCCTTATATTTTATGACTCTTTGTAAGTAATTTGTTTAGAAATTGAAACTCAATTGGTTTTCACATGGTAATTTTTAAACACGCACTTAAACGAATATATCAAGGGATGGCATTACTAATTTTAGGCGTACCTTAGTACATGTTATAATTTATGTGTCAGCATTGTGCAAATATTTTAATTACGTGGCAACGTTTAATATATTCTCGGGCTGTAAATGAAAACAAAATTATTTTGACAGAATTTTTGATGCTGTTAAGTTTTACGTCATACTCATCGCTTTATACCTTTAAATTAAACTCATAAAAATGAACCAACACAATACAAGAAACCACAAAAATATAATATAAACTGAAAAACGCTTCAAAATGTTAACAAAAACCGCATAAATTACGGTATTTCAGTTAACAATCACTCTCAAGAACAAAATTTGAGAATCACAATAAATTACTACAGACGACACGAAGACTATGATAACGATCCCCCATCGTTTCTCGAAACACTGACGAGTACAAAGCGAAACTGTTTAATTTATTAAAATAGTTAATATTCATCGTGTCTTCCTTCAAAATAAAAAAGGTATAAAACTATGTTTTCCATTGATACCAATCCATTTCGTACAGCCTTAATACATTTTAAGATCTGGAAATAGTTTTCCTACCCCGATGTCAAACTTACTTTCACTTCACTAGTATTTTAAGCTTGTATTTGGATATATGTAACGCAGTTCCAGCTTTTTTTATAAATCTTGATTTGAAAATAGGAATAGACTTTATTTTAATATAATTAAGGAAATTATATTTTACTATAGTTTATAATATTGGCTATGGTAATTAAATCGTTGAAATTTAATTTTAACGTTGATGGTTCCACATGAGTGTTCAGCTATGGATTATTGTATGTTTGTATAATTTGTGTCTCTGATGTGTCCATTAATCCTGCCAATGTGTCTTATGTATATTTAACCGCGTAAAATTGGGACTCCTTCAAGGTTTTCTGCTGAGGCTTTGTTTTCCGTTGAAGCCAGAATCCTTTTAATCTTGTTAGCGTGTTTGAAGAGCGACCGTTTGTTGTGTCCTCTGAGAAGTTGGGCCTCTTAATCGGACATTCATCGTAAGTGTGGAATAATAATCCAGTAATGACATTCGGTGTTCGTTCTTCCTTTCTTGACGTGGCTTCACGGCGTCATTTGTTTGAGTGTTTGAGGAGCCGTTCGCTTGGAGGTCAGCTGTCACGTGTTCCATCTCCTCTCTGAGGTTGTCATCTTTACAAATGGCCTCCCACTCCTGGCCAGAGTGGGAATTAATGTTATTTTATGCGATATTCGTTATGTGAGCCGGCTAGTAAATACTTTCTGTACGTGCTTCTTCCTTTAATGTGGTTGTCCTTTTTATTTATTCGTAACCAGTGCATTTAGAAACTAACCCTTAGGAACCACACATTCAGAACTCACAGGAAGGATTCATTTCTGTAGCACAGTTTGTTTCTACTACATCATGTCCCAACCACGCCTTGGCACAGGGCTTTACATATTCAGCCGCCTTTGTCGTAGCATCGCGTTCTAGCAAGAACACTTAGTGCATTGCGGACAGAAGAACATGATTTCCCAAAATTACTCCTGGCCAATGCTAGGTTGGATCCTAACATCAGGTCGTAGCCAACTCTCAACTTGGTTCCCCACATTGGGCTGTGTGCGAGTGTGTTGACCTCACTTTCAATTAAACGCAAAAGCTACCAATTTTTTTTTATCAAACTTGATATCTTAACCAAAACTAACATTTACCGAAATAGTACTCATGAAATTTGGAAGAAAAAAATACGTAATTCTTAAATGAACACTAACCCTCTTAAAATCAAAATTTAAATTGCTAATAATAAACATGTTTTTGTAACGTGAAAGTTATTTCTCACCGTTCAACTCAAAACGAGCCAAACATTTATTAAGGAGAAAGGTGTTTGATTTATTCTGAAGTCTTAACTATGTTTTCTACACGGTTCCTCAACCTCCGTAAAGGAATCATATTTATTTAAAATTTGGCATACTTGTGATTAACTCCATTTTATTACATACTCGATTTGTCGCAAATTAATTGAGAAAACGCATTAATCAAAACATTTTACGTTTCTGAAGCGTCTTCTGCAGGTAAGTCGAAAATATACTTACGAGAACATTACAAACTATTAGCAAATTTAATGGTCAAATCACCGATGCAAAAACCAAATTATTTCGTACAAAAATATCGGACAGTGATATGACTATAAAAACTAAAAATTAGTATGTAATGGCCGGTCCGAGCACGTGGTTCAGTGTGAGATGCGAGGTGTTGTCCGCCATCTTGGATTATAACGTCATGGCGGCCATCTTGACCTTTGACATTGCCTTCAAAGTATGTTGAGCTTTGCCAAAAATGACTCAAAATTGGCCGAAATTAGCCGAAAATCCGCCTAAATTCACCCAGATGTTCAGTTTTTAAGGAAATTTTTTCCAAAATATAATAAAAAATCGGTTTACTTCAAATGTTTAGTTACACTTACTTTTTGATCCTTGGTTAGATTCCCGGTGAGAGTAAACATGTAATTAACGTACAAAAATTAAAAAATTACTTAATGACAATTTTAATAAAATTGTGATAAAAATCTAGCTTACGTCACATATGCCATCTTGGAGTCAATAATCTTCCTCTATTTTGAAATTTGACTTCACATCCACCATATGGAAAATCTGTAATTATTTTTAATCCATAAAATCGGGAAAATTTTAACTTTCGTTCCTCTTCTCATAATTGTCGTAGTTCCTAGAATTTCAGGGTATTGTACAGGTTGTTCATAAAAAAAAGTCCCATTATAAATAATTTTTATTATAACTGTTTACTTTAGAATATTGACAACAAATTATACATCAAATTAAATGTAAACTAACATAGTTTTTCTTACAAATGTCCAATATGTGCACCTTTATTTATACATCACACACCCAACCTAAAGTTTAATTCTTCCCACACTTTGGTTAACACGTCCGGAGAAATGGAAGCATTTGCCTCTTCAATTATGTCTCAACTCTGGCAAATCATTAGGTAGCGGCAGAACGTAGACGCGATCTTTTATAAAGCCCCAAAGGTGTTATGTCAGGTGACCGTGGAGGACAGCGAAAAAGAGCTCTGTCGTCTCGACCATTACGACCAATCCAACGGTCAGGGACTTCGACGTTCAACCACTCTCGTGCAAAGAGATTCCAATGGGGAGGGGCTCCATCCTGAGATTACAAATTCACTCTTAGCAAATTGCAGAACACTGAACGCTCTACGTTCAGGAGTCGCCATTTTTCGTAGGTGGCGCTGCAAGCGAGAAAACAACAAAGCAGTGCTCGCTAATGCGCTAATCCAAAACTGTTTGAGTTACTCTTTAATTGAGACCATGAACCAAAACTTAAAAACGCTTACAGTTGATACTATTAAAATTTATAACTGGGACATTGTTTTATGGATATACTATATTTTATTTTACAAAATTTTGAAGGACAAAAATGATGCCTTTTACTATAATGAAACAAACTGTTCAAAAAACACTATTACAGAATAATAAAAATTTGCGTAGGTTGACAATTTATTCCAACTTTTTCATCTTATCTATCATATACTTTGCTTGCCGGTTGTTGGGTCTCAGTGCCTGATGAAGTTCTTGAATCGATACGAAGAAAAGAGTCGTCTAGAAATAATCTGGTGATGCAGCATTACGAGCAGCGCTTGATTGTGAGGCCACCAACCGTGGAAGGTCAACAACCGGAATTGCACGCATCTTCACGCAGAACCTTTTTTTTTTTGACGTGATAACGTCTTATAAATCGATGAACGCCGGCTGCACGCACGAAAAAAGCATGACTTATTGTCACGTTCCGCCTGAGCCGAGCGTGCAAGAACCGGCTAACCACCATGCGAGAAAATCTTCTATAATATCGAACATGTTAAGGCGGGCTATTTTTTAACTAATTGTTCGTGATTATTTTTACACAAATTATATAATTAAATTTGCAAAAAGACTGTAAATATTAATTGAAAATTAAAAAAGTATGCAATTTTTCATCAGTGTTTTCTTATGACGTTATCACGTAAAATTATCGTCCGTAAACCGACTTTACAGACAACCCCCCTTTTTTTTTTGACGTGACAACGTCTAATAAATTTATGAACTCCGGCTGCACGCACGAAAAGGTGTCCCGTAACGCACATTGTCCCGTTACGCTGTGTCCCGTTACGCTCATTGTACGCTTGCGCCGCATCTATCTCTCTTCCACTCGATTGGAACAACCATCGATTTGACTTTTTCGAGGCATATTAAACTTGAAACACTCCCATTCGTTTCCTACTTTTCCTATCATCGTTCTATCCTTAACAGAATAACACAGATTGGAAGAAGTTAAATAGCAAACATGTATAAAAGTTATAGTTAAAATAATCTGTTCGTTAAAGAAATAAACATATTTGAATTAATGAGTGCAATAAAAGTAAATTTATCAACTAAATTGTAGATTTCATTTCACTCCTTCTTTGTATCCATACAAAATAGTGATAATTCAATAAAAATGATTCAATTTTATTCCTAAAAGTATGCAATCATTTCATAAATGTTTTGTTATGACGTTATCGCGTTAAACTATCGTCCGTAAACCGACTTCACAGACAACCAATTTTTCTTGTAGTGCGGAGGAGAGCCTGGCACGAGGTGAGCGAAAGGCCGCAGCGGTGCGAAGGATGGAGACTTCGTGGGCTTGCTTCATGTCTGAATCCAGCCCGCTGAGCACGGCTTTATTACCGTCCCCAGACTAATGCATGTTAAGTAAGTAATTAGTGCCTTCTGTCTCAAGGAGCTGAACGGCGGTGCAACGAGCCAGGCGCGTCGGGCGCGCTTAAAATCATTTTTATTTCCGTTTGAAACCATTCGCTAGCGCAGTGATTTCAATACGTAAATGGTTTCATTTTTTATAGCGTTTTTTTTTATTTTTCCACCGGGGAGTCCGCAGCCTTCAAAAGCGTAATTGAAATGTTCTGGGTGTGTGCGTACGTTTGTCCGATCGTCGCCGGTAATATATTTCTGGTAAATGAAGGGCTTCCCCCAAACCGAAGAGCAGTTACCCCCCGCTGCGGGCGTGTCCAATTTGCGGATTTGTGGTCTGCAAAACTGTCCGCATTTTAAAGGTTTCAGCTCATTATCGAGGATGTTTAACCTGGGCTCTTCCCTTTGAGCACTTTCCATTGTTTTTTGTTTTTTTTCCCTGCCGTTCGGGTTTTAATTGTTCGCCTCCATTCATTCCGGCGGTTCTGTGCGGTCGCTCTGACCTCGCCGGCTGCAATCGCGCCTTGCGGCCGCGTTGCGTCTTACAAACAAATAAACAAATGAACAAATGAACGAGCTCGTCCGCCAGAAAGCCCCCGCAAGCGGTTTCCAAACACATGCCCGCGCCAAATGAGGGCAAAACCTCAATCGACATGTGACGTCACATCTGTGGGGGCGGAGGGATTTTGTTTTAAAACCGAAGAAAAGTCCCACAAAAAAATTAATCGGTATTTGACGATTCAAATGTACTCATTATTTACAACATTAATTGTTTTTTTTTGGACGTATCATGTTAACAGTAAAGTTGTCATTCAGAAGAAATAGGAATCTTTTAGGAAGGTATAATTTTAATTTATTTATTTTATTCATTTAAATATATTTTAAAAGCTTATTTCGAAAATTCTAATTTCGTTCAAGGCTACGTTTACTTTGAATACATACTGCCAAAAAAGTAATTTTGCCGGTTAAACTTAATCGTATTAGAGCATATGTAGGGACACCTGTATTTCGCGAATACATTTCGTGTCAAGGTATTTCACAAAATACTGTAGTTTTTCTCCTGTGGTTATTGGCTGAGGTCGGTGAGAGGTGTCGTCCCGCTCTTGACGGGGCCAATGAGAATGTGGTCACCGTACTGCTGCACCCTCACAATTTGCCACGACTCTTAGAAAAAGCTACAGTGTTTTGTGAAATACCTTGATATTAAATGAAATCGCGAAATACAGGTGTCCCTAAGCATATGTAATAAACTGATTTATTTTCCTCTTTACATCTGATTAAATTAACAATTATGGTGTATTAAAGATGAAGTTAAATATTTTATTAACGCGCTGATAAATTCAAATGATCCAAAATAATTTTCATAAGCCAAACTGATCTCAAAATTTTAGAATTTGTATTTTTTACTTTTTATATAGAACAACTCACCTGTGATTGATAAACGCTGGTTGAATTATCCAAGTAACTGATTTATGTGCATCTCTCTTAATAATTGAATACTTTCACGGTCTGCCAATCTGGAAATAACCAGTGGGAAGTAATGACTTCCATGCTGAACACTTATTCTTGTTTCATCGATGCTTTTTCTATATATGTTTCAATATTTAATGTACTCTGCAATTATTTCCTAAGCAAAAAACAAGCATCAAAAAAGGCTATTTGTTTTACATTTTTTTTCCTGTGTACTAATTGATCGCGTAATTCGGAGAGTATACATGTGCTCTATTAAATCTGTATCTATTATTAAACTTCACGTTTTCAACCATCCGATTCATAAACCATCATAGAATGCATTGGCGCCACCTACTTTATAAGCAGTTCTGACGGCTATGCTGTGTTGGCTGACTTCTAAGGGCTGTCGGACAAAATTAATATGTCAGGTTATTTAAAAAAGTGTGTTGGTCCATAGCTGTTTATACATAAAGTTTGTTGGTTGAAGCAGTGCATTTTATTTTTAGTCGCGTTCTTTCTTAATTTGATGACCTGGCAATCTACCATTTGAACGCACTGTATTCTATTTTTTTAATTTTATATTTCGCCTCATGTTTTCTTGAAACACCTTGCATTCCGCTAACGAGAAACATAAGTAACTGTGTCAAAATGATTTATTTTCAATAGTGCCAAGCAAATTCTTGGTTTGTATTAGCAAATAATTAGTTAAATTACAAAAAAAAAAAAAAAAACACAGGGAAAAATATTTTGCTTTTAGATTATTAGTTATACATTATTTTGACCATTAATATTACTGATAATTACTCCCAAGACTCAAATTCGATGTCCAAATTGACAAGGGGATATTCTCGCTTAGCAAACTAAAAATTTACCAAGTCTTTACACGTGCGTTCTGGATAAAGAAAAAGACATTTAATATTTTGATAATAGTAATACTTGGGCAGTGATTCTAGAGTTAAGCAATGACAACTGATAACGCATGAGAATGAATGTACTTTTTAGTTATGGACATAAGGTACGTAAAAAATAAAAGGAATGCATTTATTTTTGGAATTTTTTAAGCTTAATATTTTTCACAACAATTCTTGAAAGTATTTTACAAGTAAAGTTTATAACTCCAATATTTAACATGAACAATCAAACAAAAATTTCAATAATTAACTTCAATTATAAAACTGAACAATTAAGTACACAATAAGTAGTATATATTAGTATGTCCGGCACCAGGTTCCAGGAGTAGAACCAAAAGCCATGTCCACCATATGTGTTATAAAGTCACGGGCTGCATTCTGGATTACTCTTACCTTGATCATTTACCTTGACCCCGGTCGCCATCTTAGATTCAACATCCTGGTTTTCGTCTGATGGAGGTCACCATCTCGTCTTCGTCTGCTGGAGGCCGCCATCTTGTTTTGGTCTGCTGGAGGCCGCCATCTTGTTTTGGTCTGATGGAGGCCGCCATCTTGTTTCGGTCTGCTGGAGGCCGCCATCTTGTTTTCATTTGCTGGAGGCCACCATTTTGTTTCTGCTTTTTGCTCCCAGAAAGTGTTACTGTCGCTCTGTCTCATGCACGTAAGGTCAATGTACCAGTCTTGTTATGACTCTTATAGACATATTTTTTTTTTTACAAAATACATCGGGAGCGAGATGATTCTAACCACTATAAGTTGGAACTCTGGTATGGAAAACTTACGCCTTTTACCACACGGCCATCATAACATATACCAGACTAATAATTCAATAAAAAATATATTTTTTTAAAAAATAACTCATATTTGGACTAGTAAAATTTTTTAATAGAAGTATTTATAGCAGCACCTGTTAGAGGCCAAACAGCCATCTTTTTTTAATATTGCTAGTAGAAACGCTAACTTCATATATTGTACACGTCGTCTTCTTGGGCGTGATACCACCATTTTTTGTTTCCAATGCATGCTACTAGGAACGCTAGTGTCACACATTGCACACACCGTCTGCTAGAGTGTGCTGTCACCATATTGGTTCATTATTTACCCGCTAGAGTGCAGTAGTGTCAATCACCATGCCGTCAGCTATCAATAAACAAATTTAATACTAAAAAAAAATAATTTTTTTCACCTTGAAACCAGTTATCAAAAGGTAAATTCAACACAGTTGCAAATTTAAATGAAATTAAGAATTCAGAATTTATAAAAATGTTTTACTTTAATTTACTAATAATAAAACATGATAGATATTATTTTCGCTAAATTAAATAGAGCTACTTTTTGCTATGAAAATCGTAAAATATTTTTTTAAGAAAAAAAGGGGGGGGGGGGGGGGGTTTGTCTGTGAAGTCGGTTTACCGACGATAATTTTAAGTGATAACGTCATAAGAAAACATTGATGAAAAATTGCATGCTTTTTCATTTTCAAATATTATTGACAGTTTTCGCAAATTAAATTTAAATAATTTGTTTAAATATAATCACGAACAATTAGTTAAAAAGCCCGCCTTGAACCTGTTTGATATCATTGAAGATTTTCTCGCACGGTGGTTGGCCGGTACTTGCACGCTCGGCTCAGGCGGAACGTGACAATGTGCTTTTTCGTGCGTGCAGCCGGCGTTCATCGATTTATAAGACGTTATGACGTCAAAAAATATTGAAAAAAAAATATTTTATTAGACGTAATTTGTAAGTAGTGAAATTCAGTATCGCAAAATAAATACTCTGTGGATAAATGATTTACAGTGTTGTAAGATGTTCAAATTTCCTCTTGAATGGCGTTGTTCTGTTGTGCAGGAACTGCCTACGCCAGACCGCAGTTAAACAAACGGCAGTGAACGGAGGGAAGCCTTCATTTCACAGACGAGAGAGTCACACCCGAAGTTCCCCGAAGTTCATGCTCGCTTTTTTTTTTTCGTTCTATCTCATTGTATAAACCGGTGTGGCATTAAATTTTGCGGTCGATTAGGATAGGTTAGCTAGATTATAAATACTTTAAAACATTGTGGATGGTTGGTTATAATAGGTAAGTATAGCTACAATAATAATATTTACAATGAACAAAAAAAAATTGGTTGTCTGTAAAGTCGGTTTACGGACGATAGTTAAACGTGACAACGTCATAACAAAACATTGATGATATGATTGCATACTTTTATGAATAAAATTGAATCATTTTTATTGAATTATCACTATTTTGTATGGATACAAAGAAGGATTGAAATTAAATCTACAATTTAAATGATAAATTTACTTTTATTTGCACTCATTAATTCAAATATGTTTATTACTTTAACGAAGAGATTATTTTAACTATAACTTTTATACATGTTTGCTATTTAACTTCTTCCAATCTGTGTTATTCTGTTAAGGATAGGACGATGATAGGAAAAGTAGGAAACGAATGGGAGTGTTTCAAGTTTAATGTGCCTCGAAAAAGTCAAATCGATGGTTGTTCCAATCGAGTGGAAGAGAGATAGATGCGGCGTAAGCGTACAATGAGCGTAACGGGACACAGCGTAACGGAACAATGTGCGTAACGGGACACATTTTTTTCGTGCGTGCAGCCGGCGTTCATCGATTTATTAGACGTTGTCACGTCAAAAAAAAACCCGAAGATGCACGATCGGGCGTTTGGCTCTCTCGCCTGTGGAAAGAAGGCTTCCCCCGTGAGCGGAGGCACGGCAACGTCGCACGGGCTCGCATTCCGCGCGGTTGGCAACCCCGCCATGGCGCGGCCGGGCAGATTTCAAAAAGGTCGCTTCGCTCTGCGCGCGGACTACCGGGCCAGGGGTTTTTTGGGTGCGCCGCGCTGCGACCTGGTTTAACCCACTTACGCCCGCCCGTTTTGCATACAATACCCGCACCCGGCAAGCCGCTTCAATAGAATCGCTTTTCGAAAATAAAATACTTTACGAATACAATGGACGTGAGCTCGAGAAAAATGAATGCACATCTTGTATGCGGGACGCAAACGGGACCGGCGTGGCTTTGAAATTAATCGATTTTGTAGCGATTGTCGGGCCCTCATCCAGCAGCTAGTAATCAGGAACTATTTATTTTATAGCGTGATTCTGTTTCATACGCGTATATCGTACCTCGGGGCTCAAAGATCCATATTGGTGAGGCTTGTGTCGAAATTGTTTACAAATTAAATATACCTATGTTCATGTGCAACTTTTACATCGCTTTCGACCTATCGCAAATTGTTTATCGCGAACAGGAAAAAATAAAAACCTTTACTGCATAGGAAAAACCACGTAAAAAGTATTTTAAATTAGAGTTTCTAAATGTGAGTTTTTTCCAATTTTTTTTTTCGGAGAAAATTTTTAACTTTAGTTCGGGACTCCGAAGAAGCAGGCAACTTTAAATTTTATCTTTTTTTTTTTTTAATTTTTGTAAAAAAAAATGTAGTCCCAAATTTAATAATTGTCTGACTATTAGAATGACTTACATACGGTTTTTAATATGTTATAAAAGCAGAAAAATAAAACGAACATAATAAAATGAAAAACAAAAAAAAATCCTTGAAGTATAAAACTAAGTAATCCATCGGGCCGATTCTCATGAAGGACCAGAGAAGCTTGCCTATGTGAATAGAAAAAATTAACTATTCAAAACTCCCTCGTGATATTTTCTGCTTTTTTTTAACAAGTACAGATTTGAAACATGATAATGTTTATAAGGAAAGTTATGTATACCCTTAACGCACTATTATAATACCTATCAGCTTGCTCTTTGGTTTACTTTATTTAACTGGAAACTTACAAGGTTTCTGAAACATTGAAAACTCAAAAACCGAGATAATAAAAACAGCCAACATAAAAAATATTGACTTATGAACTTTTTATACATTACACAGTCGTCAATCAACACATCGTTAATCAGGAAAAATTATTCGTGCTGAAAGTAAAGTTACACTAATGTCTTGCTCCTTTACTATATGCAAATACCTAACATTACGAACTTTCCACCAGTGAGCATATTTATTCAAGCTTAGTTCAAAATAAATTACATAATATACAGTAGTTTCACAATTTTTATTGGTAGATTTCTTTATGCTTGGATATCATTTTCAGTCATTACTCTAACCAATCTGTTTTGCAACTTTTTGCCTCTAAGAAGCAAGTACTATAATATTATGAAGTTGAAAATTTTTCCATAGCAATGACAATTTATTCTAAAAAAAAAAAATTCTAAAGGTTTTTAGTTATTTTTGTGTCACGTGTTAATATTTTGTTGTATTCCTTGAAGAAACAAAATAATCTCAAATAGACGACTAAAAAATTATTTATTAATTCTAGTAGTGCATAGACTCTGTTTAGGATAATGTGTTACTTTATTGACAGGCGTTTCAGCAAACATAAAGGCTAAAAAACTAAATATTCGTATAAAATTAACAAAACCTAATACTATTAAACGAGCAATTCTTATATTTATTAATGTATTTATACATTGGGATCTCTGAAACGGCTGTAACGATTTGGGTAAAAATTTGTAGATTGATAACTTTTTGCTTTTCAAGTTTATCTCTATAGGTATCTTACATGTAAAAACGCAATTTTACACAAAACATAATAATACTCTAAACGTTGCTTTATAGCTCGTTAGCGTCATCTGTTGATAGCTTTTAAATTAGCTACTCAACTCAAGTTGTATGCAGTTTTTTATATTAAATACCCAAACATCAGATGGCACTCGCGTACAATAGCAATACAATTGTACTGTTTTATTGTATGAAGCAATAAACTTGTCGTGTTCGCTGTTTTTTTTTCCTATCGAGTACTCGAATTTACAACAGGATTCCTTAATACTGTCCACATTTCATACTTGCCACCACATGAAATTAAAATTTAAAAAAAAAATGACCGTTCCATTTACAAATAAAAAAATTTCAAAGCAGCCATGAGGACTGCCGACAGAAGTGAAAACTTTTTCGCAATTTTTACGAAAAAATATTATCACACAACAAATTTGTTTTATCATGTTAGTAAAATAACTCCTAAATAACTATAAAATACGCATTGCATAGTAATTGTAGGTATTTAAAAAAATAATGATGCTCTTAATTTTTAGGTTATATTGCTACAAAGACTCCGTTTTCTTCGTTATTCAAACTATATGTATATCTATATGAGAATATTAATATATTTTATACTCACTTTTTACTGCAAAGTAAACGTATACTTACGATTTAAAACAAAAATTGAACAAAAACACAATTTTAATACTGTATAGGTACACACATGCGATTCACATATGCACAGCACTGATGTACAGTGACTGAAGACGCGTAGGCCTATACTAGCTGCGCGCGCATCACTGAGTATATATATATATATATATATATATATATATATATATATATATATAAAAACAATCACGTCACGTGACCATGTCGATGACGACTTACAAAAATTTACTCCCTATCCAAAACTTCCCATAAAAGTTTTCACTTCAAAAATTGCATTAATAATGCTGTTGCGTAATTTGGATGTATCAGAAGGTCTATGTAACGAACGGTGTAAGCTGCATTGTGACAAGTCTGTGTAAAAACTATAGACCTGTAAAATTCGCGATTTCAAATCCCTAAAGGATAGACTCCATGATCCTCTACGCACTCGTGCAAATTACATCTGCTGATTGGTTACCGACTCGTAACACCTGTTGACTGGAATGATCGTGATTTACTAATTCTTCTGTTAAAGCTTTTTCATTGGCCCAGAGTCCTTTAGATAAACTGTGGCCCAATCACTGAAGCAAAATAATGTCAAAAGTATTTTGACTCTATCCTATCGCGAAATGAATCCGCGAATTTTACAGGTCTCGAGTAATAACATAAGAAAGGCAAAAAACATTACTGGTGAAGAATCCGGCAAAGAAGTACACATACCTAGAATCACTCTCGACTCATCAAAAGGTCAACTGGGATGTACCATGCAGCGACACCAATATCCAGTAAGATCTTAATTTTCCGTGACAGTGCACAAATCTCAAGGCCAAAATTTTAAATTTGTTGGAGTGGACTTAAGATCATCAGTTTTTATGCATGTCATGTTGAATGTGGCATTTTCCTGAGTAACGCGACCAAGTACATTAAAAGTACTCATCTCAAATGAAAATACTCGACATAGGTACCCAAAACATAATATAAAAGGAAGTATTAGGTTAGGTTCAAAAAATTATAAGTAATGATAACTGTGAAATTAAAATGAATAAAAACCATATTATAGCTGATTATTCGAAATAAAGTGTTGAACTATTAATATAAGTGATTTTTTATCTATTTAACCGTTTGCAGTGCTTATGTAGGTTGGTATGAAGTATAGTGAAGATTGCAAAATATTATATATATGTAACGTATATGTAATCCTTCTAATCTTATATCCAGTGATTGAAATGGGTAGAGGTATAGGTTAACTCTAATAGGTAAAGTCTACCTATTCCGATCACTGCATAAAACGTTAAAATTTAAATTGCACGTATAAATAAATACGTTTATAACAAATATTTTTTTATGAATATAAAAATACCTACATCTCTCGTATATCGGAAACGGCTCTAACGATTTGGATGAAAATTAATATTTAGTTCAAGTTTTGCTTTTCAAGTTTATTACTGAAAAACCGCGATTTTACCAAAATAAAAATAAAACGCCGAGCAAAGTTCGTTCGCCCAGGTAATAATTATTGATACATGATAGGTTGGGCCATGAAAATTTCGCGTAAAGCTCCCGAGAGTAGCTGGAAGTTAAAACACTGTAGCATCGTCTGTGTTTCGTGATTGGGTGAGTTACTTTGAGGTGCTTGTCGATTGTTACAACAACCAATCACACTAATTCAGTGTGGAAGCAAACTCGTCCTTACTGGCTCGTGCAAACAAGGCAACGACTTCTCTCGCAGACGGCCGCCAATCACAAGGAAGAAACCGCTGGTGTGGGTATACCTTGTTGCAGTCTAGTAGGCGTTCAGATTTTTTTTTTGCAAAAATGTCCTGCCCCTAATGATAGGTCACTCTATTGCTACAGAATAAGTGCTTGTTTGATTTGCTGTGTCACAATGTTCAACTGTCATTGTCAATATTCGCTGAAGCACGTGTTAAAAAGTGACACCCTACCTTTAACATAGTGTTCTAGCTGGTAACCATTTAGTAGCCGCAGGGGTGATGATGACATTGTAGCGAACTGTGACATAAGATATTGTGATCTCGGCTTTTGGGTGTGACTTTTACTATTTAAAATTGAAATATAACTTTGAAAACACAAAAATTTCAAAATCTATAAGTTTTTTTAAAAAAATTATAATAAATCTCTGTTTTTCATATTATCCTGAACACCGGCTATCTTGAACGCCATTTTTATAGACATACTGCTTCAAGAACGTACTCTAAAGATTAATAATTCTTAAAAATACTTTAATGATATTAAAAGTTAATATAAAATTATAAATAAAAATATTACATCAACACAGTAGCCCTAAACTAATTGTTTATAAATGCAGATACAAAATAATTAGGGACCGGAAAAATTCGCGGGTTCAATGACCTGCAGGATAAACTCCATAGTTCTACGTACACTCGGTCAAATGCCACCCACTCATTGGCTGGCTGTCTTGTGAGACGTCCCAGCGTAGCAGCCTATGATTCGATAAACTTTGGTTGGGTGTTTCTCATTGGCCCAGGGTCATCCAGGTGAATTGTGATCCAATAGCAGAGGCAGCACTGAGGTATAACTATTTGTATTTTAGCCCATTGCGAAATGAATTCGCGGATTTTTCCGGTCTCTAAAAATAATGTAGAAACCACGGGCAGATACAAAGAGAGGGGTAAATAAAAACATGTACCCTCTCAAGCCATTTTTGGCATGATTGTTATCTGTATTGTTCATCCCTAATAACTTTACAACTTAATATTAGTGAAGTGTAGTTCTCTTGGATAATTTACCTATTACATTAAAACGTACCAGAACGAAACTCCTAAAATAAACATCAACAATATGCAATTACAAAATTAATTAAATCGTTTCACCAAAGGGAGTAGCCAGACCTAAACAGCATACCATAGCATTCCAAAGGGACTGAATCCCAGAATCGCCTTAACACTGGAGAAGACCTAACACTGTGTGCCTTAGATAAAAATTTCACCCATCGACAGTTAAATCACATTTTAGAATGATAATATTTTAAAAGTCTCTTTTTTGAAGTCATGTTATAAAATTTAACAAAAATTAATTATCCTAAATTTAAAAAAAAGTTATTTATGGTAGAGATCGTAAACTTGTTCTGCTCATATGGCAAGGGTCGTAGGATCGTAATTATCAACATATAAATTCGGGAAAAAAAACCTAAAAACCTTTTCTTAAAAAATCAGCAATTAATTTGCTGATGATTAAATCGATTTCCAACATCGGTTTGATCCCTGTCCGAGGCTACGAGCCATCCGAGCCCGACCATAGCTCGCTCGGCGCACTCGCTGGTGCGGGATTCCAACCAGCGACCCACTCTGGCATCCAGCCTTCAGGCCACGCCCACGCAGACCCCTATCCCAGCAGGCGACTCGGAGCTCTGCTACCCGACCACTAGTTGACTACTCACGACATGGTGCTGCTCCACACTCGAGCCTCGGGGTTTATATATACCCAGCGCGCAAGCTGTTGAATGTTCGAGAATGTTCCACCACCGACCGGGCGCCGAACACATTCACGTACCCAGGGTATGGTTAGCCGTCTCATTCCCGGAATCGCTCATTGAGCCACAGTCAGATTTCGGTGCAAAAGGCGTAACGGCCGCGCGCGCCGTTACAATAGGCCTATACGCGTGCATAAAAGGTGTCCCAACACTCAACTTCAAGCCTCGAACAGCTGATAATCCAGTTAATCAGGGTTCTGAATCAAAAAGCCAAAATTCAAAAAGTGTCGCAGTATTCGAGTTATAGTCAATTTTTTTTTCAAAAGATTTTAAAACCCCTACACTGCACCAAATCATTAGACATGTGACTAAAAATGTTTACTACGCATCATAAATAACCCTACAATTGATAACACTTCAAAATAAAATTTAAAAAAAAATATACGTTTGGGAAAAAATACTTTCTCTGCACGACTTCCGCGGCAACAATTTTTCACCTTTATCTTTTATTACTCACACTGTAAAAAATTACTTTGCGAACTTAGCAAGTCTTTTTATTTATTTAGTCATATGTTATTTATATATATAGGGAAAGTTGTTCATATAGTTAGCAAACTATTTTGTAATTGTTAATAAATGATAAGATAAAAAGGAGCTTATCATTTTTATGCTAAGTATATTGGTGCTATTTAGGGCTTATTTGGTCAAAATAAACGTAACTAGAAGCTGTAAACCTCAAATATTTGTGGTTTCAACAAAATAGTTCAAGCGGGAGGGAAGAGAACAAACGCACCGAGAGAAAGGTTTGTTTGACTCAACAAAATAATTGTTCGTATATGGCAAAATAAATATATTTTGTTGATTAAAACAAATAATTTTTTAGTATGAAAGATTTTGTTGACCCAACCAAATTATTTTTTTTTTTCAATTGAACTGTATATTTGGTTAGGTGTAACAAATCGATTTTATTACCCAACAAATTTGGTTAGGCAAACAAAATATTTTGTTACGGCAAGAAAATATTTGTTTCGCCATATAAGTACAAACAAATATTTGTTTGATTCAAACAAACCTTTTTCTCTGTGCGCATATTCACACGCAGTCTCACGCGCACCCATACACACAGACACTTACACGTGCACAGGCATATTTGTCTGAGAACTCTCGGCTCCTCGCTGGATAGAGTGGAAAGTCTGGGCTTATCTTTGAAAGATTTGTGCAACGGGAGTGCATGACTTGATGTAAGCTTTTGGACATACGCCATTGCTAAGCACATGTATGTCTGAAGAAGAAAACTAAAAAATACCCAAAAGATAAAAACACAAATTAAGCAAAAAATTGCTGTTGTCAACAGGATATAAACACCACATAATATTCCATAGCAGGAATATGGTGATCAAACAAAGAAAAGCAAAGAAAAATGGACTAAGAGAACGAAAAAAAAAATCACAAATGATGACAGCACGTAAATATTGAACCCAAAAAAATTTAAAAAAAATTCAATATTATGTGTTGTTTATATCCTGTTGACAACAGCAATTTTTTTGCTTAATTTGTGTTTTTGTCTTTTGGGTATTTTTTTAGTTTTCTTCTACAGACATACATGTGCTTAGCAATGGCTAGGGGCAGGCATTTTTCGCGTAAAGATCTGAACACTTATTAGACTGCAACAAGTTATACTCGCACCTGTGGTTTCTCCCTTGTGATTGGCGGCCGTCTAGCGAGGGAAGTCGTTGCCTTATTTGACCGAGCCACTCAGGACGCGTTTACTTCCGCACTGAATCACTGTGATTGGTGTTGTAACAATCGATATGCGCCTGAAAAAAACTCACCCAATCACGAAACACAGACGATGCTATAGTGTTTTAACTTTCATCTGGTCTCAAAATCTTTTCGCGAAATCTGCATGCCCCTAGTAATGGCGTATGTCTAGAGACCCGGAAAATTCGCAAGTTCAATGACCTCCAGGATAGACTCCAATATCCTCTACACACTCGGGCAAATGCCAACTGTTCATTGGCTGCTGACTTGTGAGTCGTCTCGACTGGGTGGCCTGTGATTCGACACTTCTATGAGTGAGGGTCTCTAATTGGCCCTCAGTCCTCCAGATTAACAGTGAACCAATGACAGAAGCAGCACTAAGGTATAATTATTTGAATTTTAGCATAAAACCAAATGAACCCGCGAATTTTCCGGGTCTCTACGTATGTCGAAAAGCTGACATCAAGTCAAGGTCTGGGCTGTTGCAGAGGCGAGCGCCGCTCAGCACCGCCGTGTTCTGGAACACCCGGTGCGCGGGCTGGTCTGCAAAGCAGGCGCCTCTCGGAGGTCGCCGTCGACACCACCCCTGCTGCTGCGTCTCCCCTGCCGCCGTCGCCACTGCGCCTTTACGTCGTCGGCGCAGCAGGCCTGGGAGCACGGCGCCTTAGCCCCGTCTTGCGCCGACCAGCCTCGCCCGTGCACCAATCCATGTCGGCCATTGTTCTCCGCCCGTGCGCATGGCTGAAAGTATGTGACATGAGCGCATGATCCGTCGATTTGTATGCGAAACTTATTTTAGCTTCCCTGCCCGTTGTTAACTGCCATCGGTCAGAATAAACACTTTTTTTTTTTTTCCTTTTTAGAAAAGCGAATTTCAGTCAGGCAGCCACCGGGGCCATTTCCGGCCCACGGAGGAGGTGTGACGTCACGCGCTGTGAGCACGTGACGCCTTCTCTATTCAGCGTCCATCGCAGCGGCCGCCGTTCGCCTTTTCCAGATCTCTCTTCGGCGGCCGCGTCGACCATACCTGGGGCGACAGCGCACCGCGGCCTTCTTCAGGCGCCCTCGGCGGCCGGAACACACGGCGGTACTTCTGCCGGTCGCATCACAACACTAAGTATGCGCTTGGTGCCAGTCGCAAGTTACCTCGTGGATTTCGTCACATTCCTCCCGCGGACATGTCCACTCCTGTTCGTGAACTGTCCATCTGCACACGAACAAAATAAACATTTCCTCAACAGCTCATGACGTAAAGACCTGCAAAATTAGCGGATTCATTTCGTGATATGCTACAAGTCAAATAATTATACCTTAGCGCTGCTACTACCACTGATTCACTGTTAATCTGGAAGACTGGGAGCCAATTAGAGACCCTCACTCATAGAAGTGTTGAATCACAGGCCACTCAGTCGAGACGTCTCACAAGTCAGCAGCCAATGAACAGGTGGCATTTGCCCGAGTGTAGAGTGTAGTAGAGTCTATCCTGGAGGTCATTGAACCAGCGAATTTTGCAGGTCTTACTCATGAGGCTTAATGTATATATTTTAAAAATTTTGGGTGTGTTTTTCTCCAAATATATTTACACAACACATTAATTATCTCTATAATATGTTCATAGGCACAAAAGTATAATATAGGAGTGTTCAGAGGAGTGAAAATAATAAGAAATTAAACATTCCTTACATGTGATAATAGTAATATTGCATGTGCGCATGACTCATATTTCTCATATTTTAATTTTTCAAATAAACTTAATGTGATTGAATAAATCTGACTTCAGTTCCGGAATCAGCATGCCAGAATTATAAAAATTCACTATTTGAACACTGTGCAATGATCGCAAAATAAAAAATTCGCAGGTCAGTTATTATTTGACGCTTTCGTCTATTATGTAGAAAATTTTATATTTAAAAACTGAATAATGAAATTTAAAAGAGCATAAGTACATGTAGTAAATTTTAAATTTAAATGGCCTACCATGCCTTACCAGATTTTCTATGTCTAAACTGTTTTTGACAAGAATATTTTGTTTTAATTCCAAATACTAAAAATTATAATATCTAAGAAAAGATTCGACAAGGAATGAATCATCTTAAAATAAACTAAAGATGCTTTGCAACTCATTTCAGTGGGTAACTGCTCTATGATGATGGCGACTGCAATGTCGACCGAAACATCGGTGAATTATTCGCCTAGGACACGGCTACAACCCAGAAGCTAAGCTACATCAGACAATGGCCGTGAAAGCCTGCAAACATAATCATTGCAAAAACGTTTTCCATGTACACTCCATATAGGAAGAGAATAATCTTTAAATTTCTGAGCTAAAAAATGTTTTGCCATTTTAAATTGGCAATTATCAACAGAAAAAATTTATGAGGGTGTACAAACATTTGATAGTTTTAAGGCCTGCCACACAGTGATATTCAAAAATTTATCACATACATTGTTCGGTTGTACGGGATCCCAGAATAATAATCTTCTATATTATAATGTCACTAACAAGCAATTGCTTATTTTAGTGTTCTCAGTTTTGGGTTAGAGGCCTGATAAACGTTCTTAAGCACAAGTGTGCTTCGGTAAAGATATATATTTAAATTTGGATATTCTATTTAGAGCGTTTATGACATATGTATAGTTCTTCAGTTTATGTTATAAAACTGCAGTTTTCAGCCAAACTTAGCAATGCCATTATTGCTTATTTTCCACAATTTATTCGGGTTTACATTTTACAGTTATTTGATAGCCTTAGATTTTAAAGATAGTTATCTCTGAGAAGCATGTTAGCCTTGTTCTAGCTTCTAGCACATGACTTTTTCCACGTTATGTGTCCTGGTTGGCTACTTCTGTGTTGGGACAGTTTGGCGTGTGTGGTTTTTATGTATAACTAGAGACCGGAAAAATTCATGGGTTCAATGACCTGTAGGATGAACTCCATAGTTCTACGTACACTCGGTCAAATGTCACCCACTCATTGGCTGCTGTCTTGAGAGACGTCCCAACGTAGCAACCTGTGATTCGATAAAGCTATGGTTGGTTGTTTCTCATTGGCCAGAGTCATTAAGGTGAGTTGTGAGCCAATAGCAAAGGCAGCACTGAGGTATAACTATTTGTATTTTAGCCTATCGCGAAATGAATTCGCGAATTTTTCCGGCCTCTATGTATAATTGAAGGGGGGATCCTCCACCAATGAAAGGAGTGGCTGGGCATTCCTTGTGGACGCGACCTGAATGTATGGGAGAACATAGCCTTTATCATGCCCATTATGTCAACAGATCATAGAAAATAGCACCCAGGTTTGCATTTGTATATTGAGTTATTTTGCATAATTTGTTTTCTTTATAGAGCCGTTTCCAACTGAATTTTTCATTCGGTGTACAGACATTACATCTGAGAAAAAAAAAACATTTCACGTAAGATCTTATTTACTTTTACCATAGGTATGTACAAAAAAATTTCAAACTTGAGAGGAGAAATAACTAGTAAATAATGCCCTGTCCCTTAATGTAATAAGTCTGAAACTAAAAAGATACAATTTCTTTCGGTATTGATTAAGAAAAAGAATAAAAATAAGGTGTTGAATCACGACGACTTAACTTTAAATATATTCCGTTTAATGTGTAAGTTATACTCACACAAATGAGAACTGAGTCCGCTTTTACTGTTGAAGTGGAATGCACTTACTAAAATTATGCCCAAAATTCCTGCGTCTCACTTCGGGAGAAGTTATTGTCAGTGGTTAAAGTTCCAAGATGAGGCCTGGCGTCTTGAAATGACGGTTTTCTACGGAATAAAACTCGTTTCCAACAAACGCCAACAAAAAAACAGACAAACAGGTTCGTCTCGAACCTCCGCGCGACTAATCCGGCTACTTTAAGCATCTCTCCTGATATTAACGTGGCCGCGTGGCAGCCCAGCACTCAATGGTAGTTGTTCTAATTGGGATTCCGGTCTTGCTGGTCTTCCATGTCGCCCGTAATCTCCGTATCTCCGGGCTGCTGCTGCGTGACCCCGAGCCGGCGTGGCCCAGGATCTGATCGACGTGCTGCCGCAACAACACCAAAAAACTGTCCTGAGAGTTACCCTGCACTCACCAAAATCACCTTCCTGAGAGTCGCCCTGCACCCACCAAGAACACCTTACTGAGAGTCGCCCTTTCACTCACCAAGAAAACCTTCCTGAGAGTCGCCCTGCACTCACCAAGAACACCTTCCTAAGAGTCGCCCTGCACCCACCAAGAACACCTTCCTGAGAGTCGCCCTGCACTCAACAAGAACACCTTCCTGAGAGTCGCCCTGCACCCACCAAGAACACCTTCCTGAGAGTCGCCCTGCACTCACCAAGAACACCTTCCTGAGAGTCGCCCTGCACTCACCAAGAACACCTTCCTGAGAGTCGCCCTGCACTCACCAAGAACACCTTCCTGAGAGTCGCCCTGCACTCACCAAAAACACCTTCCTGAGAGTCGCCCTGCACTCACCAAGAACACCTTCCTGAGAGTCGCCCTGCACTCACCAAGAACACCTTCCTGAGAGTCGCCCTGCACTCACCAAGAACACCTTTCTGAGAGTCGCCCTGCACTCACCATGAACACCTTCCTGAGAGTCGCCCTGCACTCACCAAGAACACGTTCCTGAGAGTCGCCCTGCACTCACCAAGAACACCTTCCTGAGAGTCGCCCTGCACTCTCCAAGAACACCTTCCTGAGAGTCGCCCTGCACTCACCAAGAACACCTTCCTGAGAGTCGCCCTGCACTCACCAAGAACACCTTCCTGAGAGTCGCCCTGCACTCACCAAGAACACCTTCCTGAGAGTCGCCCTGCACTCACCAAGAACACCTTCCTGAGAGTCGCCCTGCACTCACCAAGAACACCTTCCTGAGAGTCGCCCTGCACTCACCAAGAACACCTTCCTGAGAGTCGCCCTGCACTCACCAAGAACACCTTCCTGAGAGTCGCCCTTCACTCACCAAGAACACCTTCCTGAGAGTCGCCCTGCACTCACCAAGAACACCTTCCTGAGAGTCGCCCTGCACTCACCAAGAACACCTTCCTGAGAGTCGCCCTGCACTCACCATGAACACCTTCCTGAGAGTCGCCCTGCACTCACCAAGAACACCTTCCTGAGAGTCGCCCTGCACTCACCAAGAACACCTTCCTGAGAGTTGCCCTGCACTCACCAAGAACACCTTCCTGAGAGTCGCCCTGCACTCACCAAGAACACCTTCCTGAGAGTCGCCCTGCACTCTCCAAGAACACCTTCCTGAGAGTCGCCCTGCACTCACCAAGAACACCTTCCTGAGAGTCGCCCTGCACTCACCAAGAACACCTTCCTGAGTGTCGCCCTGCACTCACCAAGAACACCTTCCTGAGAGTCGCCCTGCACTCTCCAAGAACACCTTCCTGAGAGTCGCCCTGCACTCACCAAGAACACCTTCCTGAGAGTCGCCCTGCACTCACCAAGAACACCTTCCTGAGAGTCGCCCTGCACTCACCAAGAACACCTTCCTGAGAGTCGTCCTGCACTCACCAAGAACACCTTCCTGAGAGTCGCCATGCACTCACCAAGAACACCTTCCTGAGAGTCGCCCTGCACTCACCATGAACACCTTCCTGAGAGTCGCGCTGCACTCACCAAGAACACCTTCCTGAGAGTCGCACTGCACTCACCAAGATAACCTTCCTAAGAGTCGCCCTGCACTCACCAAGAACACCTTCCTGAGAGTCGCCCTGCACTCACCAAGAACACCTTCCTGAGAGTCGCCCTGCACCCACCAAGAACACCTTCCTGAGAATCGCCCTGTACTCACCAAGAACACCTTCCTGAGAGTCGCCCTGCACTCACCAAGAACACCTTCCTGAGAGTCGCCCTGCACTCACCAAGAACACCTTCCTGAGAGTCGCCCTGCACCCACCAAGAACACCTTCCTGAGAGTTGCCCTGCACCCACCAAGAACACCTTCCTGAGAGTCGCCCTGCACTCACCAAGAACACCTTCCTGAGAGTCGCCCTGCACTCACCAAGAACACCTTCCTGAGAGTCGCCCTGCACTCACCAAGAACACCTTCCTGAGAGTCGCCCTGCACTCACCAAGAACACCTTATGAGAGTCGCCCTGCACTCACCAAGAACACCTTCCTGAGAGTCGCCCTGCACTCACCAAGAACACCTTCCTGAGAGTCGCCCTGCACTCACCAAGAACACCTTCCTGAGAGTTGCCCTGCACCCACCAAGAACACCTTCCTGAGAGTCGCCCTGCACTTACCAAGAACACCTTCCTGAGAGTCGCCCTGCACTCACCAAGAACACCTTCCTGAGAGTCGCCCTGCACTCACCAAGAACACCTTCCTGAGAGTCGCCCTGCACTCACCAAGAACACCTTCCTGAGAGTCGCCCTGCACTCACCATGAACACCTTCCTGAGAGTCGCCCTGCACTCACCATGAACACCTTCCTGAGAGTCGCCCTGCACTCACCAAGAACACCTTCCTGAGAGTCGCCCTGCACTCTCCAAGAAAACCTTCCTGAGAGTCGCCCTGCACCCACCAAGAACACCTTCCTGAGAGTCGCCCTGCACCCACCAAGAACACCTTCCTGAGCATCGCCCTGCACTCACCAAGAACACCTTCCTGAGAGTCGCCCTGCACTCACCAAAAACACCTTCGCCCTGCACTCACCAAGAACACCTTCCTGAGAGTCGCCCTGCACTCACTAAGAACACCTTCCTGAGAGTCGCCCTGCACCCACCAAGAACACCTTCCTGAGCATCGCCCTGCACTCACCAAGAACACCTTCCTGAGAGTCGCCCTGCACTCACCAAAAACACCTTCGCCCTGCACTCACCAAGAACACCTTCCTGAGAGTCGCCCTGCACTCACTAAGAACACCTTCCTGAGAGTCGCCCTGCACTCCCTGCTACCACCGTGCTGGCCTGGCAATGGTGCCACCAGAATTCCACACACTCTGTTTTTTTTTTCTTTTCAAAATGCCAATTTCCGTACTTTGAAAGAATTAGTACAACTGTCTCCTTTAAAAGTCTAGTGAATAATGAAGCCATGGACTAGTGCAATGAAGAATTTGCATGTATCTGCAATGCATCTTTGCCAATATTAGTTTTCTACACCTCCTTACCCCAATCCTGTTTTTCACTAGGAATGAAGGAATTTAGTTCTGATATCTCTGCGATATCTACGTGGGATATGGAGCAGTGACAGAGTGCTTTTTATGGGTACACCGAGATATCCTGTCCGCTTAAGGCAACGTCACCAATAACGGAAAATCCATATTTGATCCTTACAAGTGTTGAGCCCGTAAGAATGGAATTATCTGACTTATTTGGCCATTGTTCTTTCCCCTTTTCCATTTTTCTGCCCTCAAAAGTTGTGCCAGCCTTTCAGCTACGTAGTTGTACCAGGAAAGACGGTACGATTTTAACATCGGCAACGCTTAGGTTGACGTGCTCTTGCTTCTGTCTCACGCATACCTATCAGTAGCCAGTTCGAATGCACACCTTTTTTTTTTTTTAGCGTGCAAAAACGCATGATCACTGGAATTTTCATCTAATTTTAGTGGCATGGAGATTTCATAAACTCTATACTTATCTAGGGAAATATTTTCTTGCGTAGATGTTAACCTGCCTCTTATAAACAAAATTTAAAAAAAAAAAACAATGTTCTGATATGAAAATCCTACGAACCAAATGTTGTGCCGATTCTCATTCCAGCAAGAAATAATAATAATAATAATAAATTTGGCTCAGCAATATTTATTTTAAATTTGACCTATATTTTTTGCCAAATTTAACTATTTTTAACTTAATTTTGTAATTCTTTTCTCAGATTTAACTTTATTTACTATTAGCTAATGCCCTGCAGGCGTTGCAACGCCTCAATCAATTTTTTTGTAATTTGTTTGAAGAAGGTTCGTTGCAACCCGCCTTGCTTCCTCGAAGAAAGGGGGGTTGCGTCCCCGACTCACTCTGGGTAAATTTTATACTATCACTAAAAAATCTTAACCGACCTTCTGAGCTAGGCAGTTTATCCATTGTTCCTTGTGATAAGTACTCATTGCTGATACCTTCCCCAGCTTCCTTATCCTGTGTTGTTGAGTGTTTAGTCACTGTCTGCGAGACGTTAAACACAAAATAAAACTACATGGTTCATGCATTATACTGTCTCGTAATGGTAAACTAAATTCATTAATACCGATAAAGTCAGATAATTTGGAATAGTAGTCCCTTTTCTTACCATTGTTTCACCTTGCTCAGTCCCGCCATTGTTTTGTCATTTAAAAAGATTTAACGGACAACAATCAAGTCTAAGGGACTGCATTGGTAAAACAAACGTTTAAAGATTGTGCATGTGTACAAACAGTAATAAAATTTCTTAACTGCTATCCAAAAGCTAACATCTACGTGAAGTTACCATTAATAAGAGGCACGAGGTTGTACGGCACTTCACTGTGAAAACATTTCATTTATAAGTAAAAAATAATCCTAACAAATTTGGAAATAACTAAATAAATTTAAAAGTAAATCAATTACATTACTAATGCGATAAATTTTATTTTAGGTTACAAAAGTTTGGCTTGTAACAAAAGTTTAAATACCAAGAAAATAACTTTTTCTCCCTTCTTAACATAAAATATGAAATCTCCTTCAGAAAATCGGTGGTTAAACCTTTAGAGAAAGTGAACACAACATGATGAAATTAAAATTGTATAAAATATTAACTGATATCCCCGTGGATCTTAACATAGAAATAATTAAGCGGTAAAACACAGCTTGTTACGCTTACAAATAACTGTACTTTGTTGGTACGTCTCAGTAGACAATATATTCATTATAGTTAATCGCGTAACGTGAAAGTTTTCTCTTTTAGTATCATGCACATAGATTATGAAAACTTTTCCTTCAGAAAAAACAATAGTTTGATGGATTCAAAAACTTTTGCACTTAAATTGGCTATATATTTGAGAGGATATTAATGTCACCACCTCAAACTGGAAGGATTGATAACTTACTTACTCTGATTCTGAATCATCCATGCCTGGCGTGAGACTGGTTCCAAACCTCCAACAAAATTATTCAATACGCTCACTCTTAAGACAAACAACGCCAGTTTGGGACTTTTGAGGGCGCAAACATTACTTTGTTTTGTTGATTCCTGAGAAACGTTTTAAAAAGTCACTCTGTTAGAAATTACAGTCAATTTACTGCCTTTACTGCGAAGAAATTAACTGAAATAAATGAAGAGTTCTTCGTAATTAAAACTAACTGAATCTTCGTAGAAACTAGGTCGTATTTCAATTTCCGGGCTGTATGTTTTCGTTATAAACAGAGTGAAACACACATGTGGACCAAAAATGTGTGTTCTTTCTGTAGATATTATCTTTGAAAGATTTGTGCAATGGGAGTGCATGAATTGATGTAAGCTTTTGGACATACGCCATTGCTAAGCACATGTATGTCTGTAGAATAAAACTACAAAACTAACAAATAACAAAAACACAAATTAAGCAAAAAATTGCTGTTGTGGAGTATTGTGTGGTGTTTATATCCTGACAACAGCAATTTTTTGCTTAATTTGTGTTTATGTCATTTTTGTTTTTTGTAGTTTTCTTCTACAGACATACATGTGCTTAGCAATGGCGTATGTCCAAAAGCTTACATCAAGTCTTTATGTAGACTTAACCATTCTTTTTCAATTTTTTCTTAATATACCTGGAATATTCCTTTGGATTCATGTTCAAGGTAAGTAAATTCAGGGTTCGTAAATTTACGAAACTCCCTGGAGAATTTGTAACCAGCGTCCTTGGTAAATTGAAGGTGAAATTTTTTTAACAGTGCAGGTTGTACGACTGAATGTCACTTTAAATAAATTAAATGTTTTGATGTTAACAGAAATGCATCATCCCAACTCTTCCCACCCCCTTTTATTGACGATATAGCGTCTTATAAATCGATGAACGCCGGCTGCACGCACGAAAAATTGTCACTTTCCGCCTGAGCCGAGCGTGCAATAACCGGCCAACCACCGTGCGAGAAAATGTTCCATAATATCAAACAGGTTAAGGCGGGCTATTTTTTAACTAATTGTTCGTGATTATTTTTACACAAATTATTTAAATTAAATTTGCAAAAACTGTAAATAATATTTGAAAATTAAAAAGTATGCAATTTTTCATCAATGTTTTCTTATGACGTTATCACGTAAAATTATCGTCCGTAAACCGACTTTACAGACAACCCCCTTTTTTTCCCCTTCTAACGCAGAGAGTTTTGAGCCGATTAGCCGCTGTCGTACACAATGCCAACAATATGCAATCACTACGTAATTAGAATCAGTGAAACGAAATACTTAACAGGCTGAGCGCCGATTCCCGCTACCGGTCACACAGGAACGATCAAAGAAAGTCGGCGATAACTTCTGGACGCGAGGCAATTTCCTGGAGCTAGATTAACACGTTTACTTTTAGTTTACTCTTTTTACACTACTTCCGGCTGGGCGTTGATAGCGCACGTTGCTATCGATATTTTGGCCCGCTTAACCAGAGCGGGCACATCAATTTCTGGACGCTTTCATATCAATGGCATCCGGCTCCCGAGAGAAAACACTGGTAAGTGAATCTTTGTGCTAACCGTCGTACAGCTTAAAGCTGCGTTTTGTAGGCTGAGCAGCTTACGATTCTAACGTTCAAAATGAGTTCCTGATAGTTTTTTTTTGTGCACAGAACTCAATTCTAGCCTAAGTTGCACTTCAGTTTCCAAAATATAGATACTTTAGCTGGCAACTCAAAATTTATGCGTGTAGTAAAAATTTTCGAACCACGAATGATTCTTATTAATGACATTTTAATGATCTAAATTAAATTTATTTTATTTCTAACTAAAACATATCTTCAAGTTATTTTTTCTAATATAAACACAATTCTCCTTTAAAATATTTACACACATGAAACTGTTAAGTGATAGTAAATTCATTGCTAACTCAATGACTACATACGCCTGTACTTTGTTAAACGTTCAAAGTTCTGCAGCTTCTTATACTGTTATGATTGGTAAGATTATGTTAGAAATGGCGTAATTATCCATAGAAACATAGTAGTAGAGTATCCACAATCCCATTGGTCCGGTTGATTGCGGAAAATCACCTTTTACCAGCTAGTCATAATTTAGCTGTGAACACTTGCAAAATTATTAGCACAGTGTATCTTATTATAACAAGCATTCAATTTTCTTTCTCATAAACACAATCGTCTCGTTTGATGCCACGAAATACTTGTTACATCCACATTGCATTAGGACCCTGGCTCTAATCACTGAGGGAGTGTTGAATCCTCCAAATCTCCAACGAGCTTAGAAATATTTCGACAAATCAAAATGATTATCTAACGTATTATCACAAAATACCATATTTAATTTTTTTTTAAATTATAAGAATTAAGAGTTTCTGAAATCTGTTCGACGTTTATTTAAAATATGCAGAACAACAGGAAAACTAAATACACAGGGAAAACCCTAGGCTCTGACATGTGGGATGCAAAATTTCATGCATTAATTACGAGCAGGGTGGTTACGGGAAACAGAGAGATGGATCTGGAAGAAGAGTTGGACAGAGTAGAAAGAGTCTACCATGCGGGGAGGTTGAGAGCTTGGACATTGCTGTCCGCATTGTTTTGGGTGGCACTAGCTGTTTCGGGGGCGACTAAAAGCAGAGAAGGTTGCCAACTTGACAGATGTTCGAACCGTGATCTCACTCCGCGCCCAAGTGGAGTGGACGAGGTACCGGTGACGTCACGGCAGTTCTATGAACAGCTGTCACGCTGGAATGCGATGGCGCGTGACAATGACTGCTCTTGGGTGTCACGAGTTCGCCAGAATCTTCGGTAGAGGAGGAAACTGTGACTTTGAAGGCAGAGAGAACTTTCTTTCTAGGGGCTCCAGCAATACGATTCAAGCTGTGGTGTGGTTTTCCTTTTGTGTCACAGACCGACCGCAAAGCCATAACTAGAGACCTTCAAAATTCGCGGATTCATTCGGTGATAGGCTAGAATTCAAACGCATATACCTCTTATATAATTTTGATATTGGCTTACTGTTCATCTGGACGAATCTCAACCAGTTATAAACCCTCAACCAAAGAAGGATCGAATCACAGACAAACCAGCTGAGACGACTTACAAGTCGGCAGCCAATGAACTTGCGTTATTTGCCCGAGTGTACAGGGGTATGTGCAGTCTATCCTGAAGGCCATCGAAACCGCGAATTTTGCAGGTCTCTAGCCATAACATAGTCAATATTTTTTCTGGTCTGAAAATGACCTATAGATTCCTTAAAATAACATGATAGGTACTATACCAAAGTTATCACCTAGTTTTTTTAATAAGAAAATTAACATTGCTACTAGTTAATTTAGTACTTACATGATAGTTATCAAACAATTAAAAAAATAGGATTCTTCCGCATTTACACTCACCAACCCCCACTGCTTGGAAACTAAAATATTCAATATAATATTATTATTATTTTAGCGTAATAGATAATAATGCGTTCCTTTATTTTTTCTTAGAGGAATTAGGATAACATTTAATTGTGAATTTTCAACCCTTTGGTTTGTCATAAACTGTTTCAAAAGATTCTTGTAGCTATATGTGTATCCAAGAAAATATATTTCAAATGGAAACTCCCCCCCCCCCCCCCCTCCTTCGTTCTAAGAGGTTTTTATGTAGTCTATACTGCTGGAATTTATCCGTATATCAATTAATTAATTTATATAATTTTATTTGCTTTGCACATTATTGTTCGAATATTTAATGTTAGTTTAAAATTGTGAAATGTTTCGCCAGACACGTGGATAGAGACATTTGTGTACAGAAGAAATGCCAACGGTACTGTACAGTGCTCTGTGCAGGACATTCAAGACATTCGTGACGCCCAGTAAGTTGAAGTACGTTGAAGGCAACGTGTTGTAGACCCAATCACTTGTTACACATCACCTCATTGATTCAATTTCTTGATATGGCAGAGTCGAAAATGCTACCCCCTTCCACTCGGTATGACAATGGAGGGGACTCTCCCCAGGAAATAGTGAGTCATTTATATTCATATAATCTTTATTGAACTGATTGTTAGTTACTCAATCGTCAGGAAGCAAACATGTGAACACAGGAGCGAGCTGATCGAAGTTTTAACGTGCCCTTGTCGTGGCAGGTATTTACTTCCCTGCAAAGAGACAAACTCGAGACGTTTGAATAGAGAATTAAATTCAAATGAAGCACAGATATGTGGTGTTTATCAGGATAAATAAAATTCGATTGACCATGATGATTATGGTGGATTTTACATTAAATTTGACCTTGAAACCAAAGAAAGACAGCTATTTTAATGCGGTTCGGAAACCAAGTCGTATTATATATAAAAAAAAAATTGTAATTAATTTTAATTTCATTGTGAAAATATTCAAATATGTTCAGATCATAAAATTATATAATTAAAAAAGTTTTTTTTCGTACTTCGTTACTATTTTATGGCCTCTATTGTGAATTTTCTGTAATTAAAAATAATCGCTAAAAAAATTAACTAAATTTTTAAACCAATCTTTTTTTTTAAATTCCTTTGAAAACTATCGAAGACTATTAATAATAAGACTTGCGACACCAATATATGTTTGTATTCTTTACCGGATCGAACTCACTGTATGAACACCCAAGCTAAAACACAAATATCCCGGAGTAGGACAGCAGTATGTAACTATACTGTCCACAAAGTTATACATTTTCTGGTAGTAGAGTTGCCAGTTAGAATTCTTGACTCGGCAGGAATTGAACTCAGAATCTTTGATTCATTAGCAATAGAACACGTTTTTTCCCCCCCCCCTTTTTTAATGAACTTTGAATTTTAATACAAGTAGGTAATCCCGATCTTCTAGCTGATTTGATGATAAGGTCTAAGCTGGAATAAAAAAAAATCGAAAATTACAAATTACTCGATCTCCGGCAACAAAACACAGTCGCGCCAACTTCTGCTTGCCAACTTTACCACAACAACCACAAGAAACTTTAAACTTAAATTCAAAGCTAAAAACATGCTTTTTTTATGATAGTTTATTAATGTTTTGATCCAAAAAATGTTCACATTTTAGGGCTAACAAATAAATACAACATACCAATATTAGCCTAAAAAAATGTAACCAACAGAAACCCGTAAAAAACGTTAACCAAAACAATAAAATAACATTTTAAAATTAATGTAAAAAACCATCATACAAATATATAGTCACCAGCCAATTTAGTGGCACCAGATGCCACAATAATCTATACTAACCTTTTTATTCAGATTCAATATTTTTTTCATCGTACAATTATGTCATTCAGATACACAATAAGTAATCTGATAAGCTTGCCATCTTATTCGTGACTTAAATAATTATGACTGTTTTCGCCTTTTTAAACTGTAAAAGAAGATCACGCGTTAATACATTATTTTTATACTTTTTTTATTCATCTTCCACCATTTGACATCTTTCCTATAAAATGCTGTTTTCTTCCTTAGTTTATAAATATATGTAATTTATGTCATTCTAATAAAATATTGTGTTAGCAGAAATTCAGATGAATTAACAGGTATAAAAAATCATGATATAACAGTTGGCCGACAGAAAGATAAGCGAACTCGCCCTAACAAGAAGTGAAGCGTGTAGATTATAGCGGCCATGGGCATGGGGGGGAAAAGTCTCTACAAAATCGCCATAAAGTGAAAATTACAGGATTTCTGTACGTATTTACCTACTTCAATCCTCTTTCTACCATAAACAAATTGTAGTAACCTCCAAAGATTACAACAAACAAAAACTCTTTCTTGTTTATGTTTGATATTTGAAAAATTAAGACCGATTATATATACAAACACATACGAAACAAACAATATTATACATTATGTTCGCAGGCTTTCACGGCCATTGTTTAAAGAAGCTTGGCTTCTGGGTTGTAGCCACGTCCTTGGCTAATAATTCACCGACGTTTCGGTCGACATTGCAGTCACCATCATCAGTAGCACCGACGTTTCGGTCGACATTGCAGTCGCTATCATCAGGGAGCACCGACGTTTCGGTCGACCTTGCATTCGCCATCATCAGGGAGCAGTTACCTACTGCAGTAGGTAACTGCTCCCTGATGATGGCGACTGCAATGTCTACCGAAACGTCGGTGAATTAATCGCCAAGGACGCGGCTACAATCCAGAAGCCAAGCTACTTCAATATTATACATGTCCTATGCGTAACACTTTTTGAGTCTGCACAGTAACCAATGTTTTAAAACAATAATAATTAATGGCTATTTAAAATTATGTTTGTTTCAAGATATGACTATCTTTACGGCAGTTCTGAAAGCACCTGCTTTAAATCTGTTTTATGACAACCGACACGGCAAACGACGCTCTACTGATGTTTACATACAACTGTAAACACTGTTCGAGACTTAACAACGCAAACTGTAAACTGTAAACACTGTGAGATGTAACTGTACAAACCTAATGATGCGAAAGGCTGGTGAACAAAGCAGAGAAAATAAAAATAATATTGTACCATTCTTTAAAAAAAAAATTAGCCTTCTGCAGCGTAGATTTTTACATCCTACAACATTCCCAAATAAAATAACTACTTAGAACAAAACCAAAAAATTTAATCTCTGAAGAAAAAAAAATGGAACAAACATTTGCAAGGTATACAAATAAAACAGATCTTCCTGTGGTGAACTTTAACACCAACAAAGTACCTAATGCTTTAATCATTATTGCTGTTTAACTTAAAATATGACTTCTTTTCGTAACAGTAAAATAAAAATAAAAATTGAATACACTTGACAGAATTGTTTAGAACTTATAAATAACGAAACTGTTTACAATCTAACATATTTAAGAACAAAATACTTTTATTTTATTCCAAACCTTTAGGTTATTTTAACTAGTCAACTTGAATTAAGAAAGCTTTTCTAGTGCACTATAAAATATGTCAACTTATTTTCCGTCATAAGTGATTTTGTTAGATAAACTGTGGAATTTCTAAAATTAAAACTAACGTTACAGATAACAAAAAAATAGTACTCTAACTATCCTACTTCAATTTCATGTTGTTTTACTCCTTTTATAAATAATATGTAACATAAAACTGAAAGTTAAACTTCTTAGAGATAGGACGGATATATCCAAAAGATTTCCCTTAAAATTTTAATAATCAATTAAATACAGAATAACATACACTGAAATCTATAAACCTTGTATTTATATAAATATGTCCCTGAATTTGACCGAGTGTACGTAGAACTATGGAGTTCATCCTGCAGGTCATTGAACCCGCGAATTTTTCCGGTCTCTAATGATGGGTAGTGTAAGACGTCCTAAAAAGCACACGAAAACAAACATTACCATACTTATAAGACTCAATCATACGCAATCCAGCATTCAATTAACGAAATACGATGAACTATTGATAGGGGCATGCATATTTCGCGAAAAGATTTTGAGACTAGCTGGGAGTAAAACACAGTAGCATTTTCTGTGTTTCGTGATTGGTCGAATTTCAAGTACATGTTTACTGTCAGAACACCAATCACAGTAGTTCAGTGCGGGAGCAAGCGCATCCTGAACGGCTCAGGTCGAATAGGGCAATTGCTTCTCTTGCAGACGACCGCCAATCACAAGGAAGGTGTGGGTATACATTGTTTCAGTCTAATCCGCGTTCAGATTTCTTTTTCGATAAATATGCATGCCTAAGGTCAGGCATTTTTCGCGAAAAAAACCTGAACGTCTACTAGACTGAAACAAAGTATACCCGCACCAGCTGTTTCTTCCTTGTGATTAGCGGCCGTCTGCGAGAGAAGTCGTCGCCTTGTTTCACCGAAACACTCAGGACGCGTTTGATTCCGCACTGACTTCATGTGATTGGTGCTGTAACAATCGACATGTACCTGAAAGAAACTCACCCAATCACGGAACATAGACGGTGCTACATTGTTTTGACTTTCAGCTAGTCTTGGAATCTTTTCGCGAAATATGCATGCCCCTATACATGCCCTTACTCAGTGATGAAGAAGTCAGTGGATTTCACGTTGGTGTGTGTGTGTGTGTGTGTGTATGTGTGTATATATATATATACACATCTAAACCTGCTGCCAAAGTTTGTCGTTCGAATTCAGACTAACTCTCTATACGCCAATTTCAGCAAAACACACACACACATACACTGAAATGATCAGTTTCAGTGAAATTTTGATTACACCTTTATTCCAAAAACATTATTTCTGCCATTAAAATTATCCTTGTGTTGTGTGTTGTTGGTAAATGTCATAAAATATGTAGGGCCTACTGATTTACTTAATACAGTTATTGCAAATAACAAATTTATCCAAACGAATGCAAGCTAATCAAAAAGTTTATTATTTTAAAATTAATAAATATTAGTATCCAATTTTACTCAAGACATGTAATAATTGGCAATTAATCTTAATTTAAGAGATAATGCATACAAATATGTTATTAGTAAATAATAACTTTTTATGTTACCGGAAAGATACCAACTTTAAAACAGCTTAATATAGTACATTTGATTTTTGCTGTCATGAAAAATAAGGAAAATGACAGGACTTTTTATTTCAAAGTTAGATAGCGGAGGAAAGCAAGAATGATTGGAAGGGATTTAATTTATCAAATAATTTTTACTGCAGCATTAATCATTTCTTTCAAGTCTAAGAAAAGACGTTATCGCTGTGAGCGTGCTATGCAGACAAAACAATTTCTCAGGCTTTCGGGTTTTTAATTTTTCCTTCGAGGAGTTTTAAACATGCTCGATATTTATGCCGACGAAGTAGGAAGAGGATTACTTATCTTATAATAAGCAGCATGGAAGCAGGTCATCAGTAGGGGAAGAATTTCTTTCGAAGAATTCTGAATTCCTATTAGACCGCAACAAAATATACTCGCATTAGCGAGTTCTTCCTTGTGATTGGCAGCCGTCTGCCACTCAGGACGTGTTTGCTTCCACACTGAATATCAGTGATTGGTAGAGACCTGCAAAATTCGCGGTTTCGATGGCCTTCAGGATAGACTGCACATACCCCTATACTCTCAGGCAAATAACGCAAGTTCATTGGCTGCCGACTTGTAAGTCGTGTCTCAGCTGGTTTGTCTGTGATTCGATCCTTCTTTGTTTGAGGGTTTATAACTGGTTGAGATTCGCGAAGATGAGCAGTAAGGAAATAGCAAAATTATCTAAGAGGTATATGTGTTTGAATTCTAGCCTATCACCGAATGAATCCGCGAATTTTGCAGGTCTCTACATATCAGTAGTGACTGGAAAAATTCGCGTTTTCAATTACCTCCTGGATAGACTTCACGATCTGCTATGCACTCGAGCGAATTACACGTGCTCATTGGCTACTTACTCGTAACACCAGCTTAAATGGGATGCTTGTGATTCGATACTTATTTTGTTTGAGGGTTTTTCATTGGCTCATGGTCCTTCAGGTAAACTGTAGTCCAATCATCGAAGTAGCATGAAGATGAAGGGGTTTGGATTCTAGCCTACCGCGAAATGAATCTGATAATTTCTTCTAGTCTCTACTTATCCGTAGGGGCAGGCAATTTTCGCGAATAAATCTGAACGCCTATTAGACTGCAACACGGTATACCCGCATCACAGGTTTGTTCCTTGTGATTGGCGGCCGTCTGCGAGAGAAGTCGTTTCTTTTTTTGACCGAGCCACTCAGGATGCGTTTGCTTCCGCACTGAATTACTGTGATTGGTGTTGTAACAATCGACATGCGCCTGAAAGAAATTCACCCAATCACGAAACACAGCGATGCTACAGTGTTATAACTTATAACTAATCTCGGAATTTTTTCGCGAAATCTGCATGGCCCTACTTATCCGTAATAAACTAGCTCCTAATGTTTTTTATTATATTGTAATTTGTTTCTTTCTTCAAATCACAAATTAGTACAGACAGTTTGAAGCACGCCTTATCCATGCAGTTTCCATCACAGAGCATCTCTTACCAAAATAACTTTTTTTAAAAAACGCCCGATACTTAAGATTTATTTACTGCATTTAGCTATTTTATTCTCAAGAAAATGCTCGAGTATTAATTTAAAGATGTAAGATAATTATAGAGACCCGTGAATTTCGCGGATTCATTTCGTGTTATGCTAAAATTCAAATAATTATACCTTAGTGCTGCTTCTGTCATTGGTTCTCTGTTAATCTGGAGGACTGAGGGCCAATTAGAGACCCTCACTCATAGAAGTGTCGAATCACAGGCCACCCAGTCGAGACGACTCACAAGTCAACAGCCAATGAACAGTTGGCATTTGCCCGAGTGTGTAGAGGATATTGGAGTCTATCCTGGAGGTCACTGAATCCGCGAAATTCACGGGTCTCTAAAGATAAAGTATTAGGTGGGAAAAAAACTTCTTTAAAAATTCAATTTTTTGCCATGATTTTAATTGTAGGACCTTGCGTATAAAATACGGGCTTTCAATGTTTTAAGTGAGTAACGCATTATCTTTGAAAGATTTGTGCAATGGGAGTGCATGACTTGATGTAAGCTTTTGGACATACGCCATTCATTGCTAAAGAATTGGATAGAACTCTGCAAGTTTCACCTAGCAACGGCGTATGTCCAAAAGCTTACATCAAGTCAAGTGAGTAACGCGCTGTATATTTCAGTTGGCTATGTAGTGGAAAGGTGGTCACCTAGTGTTTAGAGATTTGCTTTTGTTTCTTGTGACATTAAGCTAAATTACACACATGGATAGAACACTAACCGAAAGTTGTAAGCATGAAAACTAATAGCATGTTTGTGTTCGTATTTCATTCCCTAATGGTTAGAGACCTGTAAAATTCGCGAATTCAAATCCCTAAAGGATAGACTCCATGATCCTCTATGCACTCGTGCAAATTACATCTGCTGATTGGTTACCGACTCGTAACACCTGTTGACTGGAATGATCGTGATTCGCAAATTCTTCTGTTAAAGATTTTTCATTGGCCCAGAGTCCTTCAGATAAACTGTGGCCCAATCACTGAAGCAAAAAAATTGTCAAAAGTATTTGGACTCCATCCTATCGCGAAATAAATCCGCGAATTTTGCAGTTCTCTAATCCTTCCCTAATGGTTGACATATTCGAGTGCAGCTCGTACTGCGCAGGGCGCTGGGACTGCAGGCCAGTACAGCCCGGGGAGAACGGAAAGAGAGGGGAGAGAAAAGACACGATGTCCGCTGGTTTGCTGTGCGGCGGACAGCTGGCGAATTCGACGATGTTATTCGCGGGCCCGGCGGCGAATGCGGGGTCAGGCCACACGTGGTGGAAGAAGAATCGCGTTGGCGCGGCGCGAGAAGAAGTAGTACAGCCGGTTGAAGAGAGCGGGGAAGAGAGAGAAGAAAAGGAAGAAACGAAACGTACATTTTCCGTAGAAGTAGGTACCGCGCGGCTTGACAGGCCTGGAGGGGGGGAGGGGAAATGACAACGTGTGGCGATAGTTGGAGGGGAGGGTCGCGGTGGGGGTAACGTATTGGCGGGCCGAGGAGGGGAAAGTAGGGGAGTTGCGGGCGTGCGCAGTAGAGAGAATACAGTTCAGTGTGTGGTTTGAAATCGGAATGGGTTAGAGTGCGGCGTAAGAGTTTTGAGCGCAGATATGGGATGGAGTGGCGTGAGCGGACCGTACGAGATTATATGAAAAGAAAGAAGTCTAGGGGAGGAGGAGGAGGGGGAGGAGGAAAAAAAAAGGAAGCGCGGCGCGCAAGTGAGAAAAGTAGCGAAGGGGAAACGCTTGGGAGGAAGGGAAGAAATTGGAAGAAAAATGGTGTAAGCGGAGGGGAGGGGTACCAGCCCTCGTTTTTCACTAAATTTTCGTGTGCCGACGTCAGTTGAAGTTTGGTGAGGCGGCCGGACAGTCGCAGCGGAAGGGTTGCGCGCTCATGCCGCTCGCAAGCAGATTCCAGGGCACAGCGACTGCGTGTCCCAGGAAAGAGCGGTGGCGACTGCGACCCTCGTCTCCAGTGATGTGATTGTTTCCAGTTTCATCTGCCTTTATTCATTTTTATTCTCAACCATTATAACTTTAATTTATTTTGACATTCGCGTCATTCTAAATAGCGGCGAACACAACGTAGCAAAAGAAGAGAAGCCAAATATATTTATTGTTTTTTTTTTATTATTTAAAATTATGAAGACTTACTAGTGCCTGTACGTTCATATGAGCCTTAATCCTCGGTAATAGCCTTGCTTATTAGTCTCCAAGACATAGTGGCGTATAACTCGTGATTGTTCTGAGTCAGGCACTGAGCCTTCAGAGTAAGTTATCTAAAAATTAATCGTGGGCAATCATTGCTAGGAACGAATTTGTATGTAAAAGTGCTTCCGAGGGTGACCCGCCTTTAAATGTTACTGTCACGTACTGTTTGTAACCGACGTTCGTCTCGACCATTCCGTATCGCAGATACTTCTGCTGCACAACTGGTTTCAAGAGCACGCTGAAAGTACGAGAACGTTGGACAGAAGCATGGAAGTGTCTTGCTGACACCGTGTTCGTCACCTGACCCTTTTCTGCCATCGATTCGGTGTTCGCATCAGGTTAGTAACAGCCTTGTTCTGTGTGTGTGCATCTAACCCCGTCAAACCACGACACGACTATTTGCCCCATTTGACCTCAATAAATTCCTATTTTCTTTTGCCGATGGTCTGCATTGATGCCGATTGCTTCCACGCCGCGTATGTAGTGCATAACCCTGAAACTCAGTTTTGGAATCAGTTTTACATGTGCCCGCCTCGTTTAGTTATAACTCCACACCATGGAAGTGCGATGCAATTTTACTTAATTTTAATTAATTTTTACCTTCGCAAATCATTGGGGGAAAAAACATGGTATACACATGTGGTAAACGGAACTATTTTTTTCTATTTCTAATGTTTTTTAGTTGTTATTAAAATATATTTACTTAATTTATGTTTAGCATAAGAAATAGTTATAAAATATTACCGCCTACACTGCTTCTTATAACAATCGCATTTGTCTAATAACTTTAAAGTTCTTCGCCAGATATATTATACATGTATTTCATAGTTTATTTTAGCTCAGGTAGTATAACAAGAATTGATAAATTTATAATGAACGTTCATAATTAGAATACATTTTCAAAGTTCGTTTCTTATCCTCGGTCAAATGTGAATTTACCTTAAGTTGTTTAAACAGTATTGCATTTACAAGTCTTATATAGCTCTCCATATTGCAAATTAAGTTGAATAATAGTTGCAGAATTAACTTGATGTTAGCCGTCTGTTGCGAATTTTTATCTCCCTTTTTTCATATCAACAACGAACACGACGAATAGTTATGACCTCACAAGAACTTTGATATACCACTAACTCTTTTATCAGCTTTCATAATCATAAGGTTACTTTGACTCCAAATTATCTTTTTTAATGAGCGACCTTTTTTTGTGAAACTCTTTGCTTAAATTGTAATACAGCCTAGAGATTATACGTTAGCGTGTTATTTATGGCACAACACTTTTTTTTTTAACGATTTGTAACTTGAAGGACTTTGCGTCTTGGCCTGTGTTCACGACCGTTCGTAAACACAGATTTTTTGCAGGAAAGTGTCCTAGAAATATTATTATGCTGTTTCCTTTAGCGATTAATTCTTAACACTTTGAATGATACTATCATAGAAAATAGCGCAAGAGCTTTTCCTGAAAGCAGGAAGAGCAAAGTATTTTAGCTGATCACGTGGTTTTGTGAAATTCGTAGAAAATTAGTCACCATGGTAAAAAAAAATGCGTGAAAATTCCCGCAGAAATGTCAGACATATGCTTGCGCGCGACGTGAATACACATTGTGGTGACACGAATCTCAAACAAGAAAGTGCGCGTAACTGACAACCATTCGCTTGCCGCTTTCAAATCCTGCGCGCCAAAAACTGCTCCTAGCTGCTTTCGAAACTAAATACACGGCGCGGAAAGGCTTTGCTTGATTGTTTTCAGTGCCAGATAAACTCTAAACGGTTAAAATGAGTAGTGCGTGTTTTTCGTTAATTTGCACTTATGTTTAGTTAAGAATTGAAATATTTTAATATGCCTTTAACCGTGCTGCGTGTACGACCAATCTCTTACATGATTGTCGTACGCATATGCGAGCACTTAATTCATCTCTTAAATTCTATTTTGATTTCTGCACTTCGCTCTCATTTTTCTACTTTTTTTTCTTTTCCTTAAACATGCCCGTCATTTTATTTGCCTAGCATAAATCAAGTTTGTTACATCTTTGCAAGTTTAGTTGGCAGTTTCGTTAATAAATTTTTAAGCATTTTTCTGCTCTTTTTTTAAACCATAGATGGATAGATATGAGTTGTTTCAAGGGACTGGCTACGATTTTGGCTGTGTGCTTCGGTAACACGGATATTTGTGTAGTCCAGTCCCATAGCACTCTTCGCTTCTCATAGTTGGCTGTCACTGGTTGCCATAGCTTTTTCAAGAAATTGTTATCTTGTATTTGGAAACCATAGTTTTGTTTTAAGCATCCTATAACTAAACATATATATCGACAAACTGGCATTAAAATAAGGCAGCAAACTTTAAACCATGATATCGTTTTAATTTATTTTATCGCACCTCAAATTATTTTTTTTTCATTTGTGTGGCTTTAGTTGTTTTGTTATTAATTTTTTTTAGTTGCGCTTCTTATTTTTACTATTCAAAAACATTGCACCAATACTGACATGAAATTGTTCTTCAACGTACCTACATCGTAAAAATTATTGGATTTTCTAAGTACAATATAAGTTTCTTTTACATGAATAAAATCATAAATTTAAATAGTCTAATGTGTTTTTCAAGTTACTCTTTCATGGTTATTGTCACTAATTTTGCATAATGCTCTCATATATAAATATGAATACTCTGAAATATTTTATATATCAGGAATAAATATGGATTATAAGATTGATTCGCATTTTGGCCTGTTTGTGAAATTCAATTAGTTATATTCAAAGTTGAAAGTATTAAAACACGAGTTTTGTAATGATCAGTAGGTTTGCAGTTCAGGAAACAAACAAAGTTATGTGAAAACTGACTGCTCGTAGGCATTAATTTCCGTTCAATTATTTGTGGAAACTTTAAAAGGCAAATTATTAAAGGCTAAGTAGTTGTTTATTTTTTAGTTCTTTTTCATACCGAACGTCAAATGTATTTAAGCAAACATATAAATCGCAATAAATTGCATTCATCCCGAATTATGATAATTTCTATATTCCTATTTACTAACTAATATACGTGTTAATAAATTAATATTGTTAGTTTCATAAAATTTACGAAGTTACTGCAATCAAGCAAGAAGAAATAATGAATTCTTAAACTTAAGGGGGTTGTATCTTAAATAATATTTCATGTTTTTTGTACATGAGTTTCAATACATTTTTAATATAACCATATTGATTATTTTAAAAGATATTGTCTACTTAACAAGTCCTTATTTAGTATTGTTTACCAACCTAAATGCGAATTATTTTTATGCCAATCGGAGCATGTACTGAAAGCATGAAATCATGTGGTATTTTCAGTTTTGGATTGCCTGATCGTTTTTAACATTCATCTTAAAATTCTTTTATTTTTAGTATATCATTCATAAATGAATAAAAATTAGGTTTACCCAAAGCACAGCAAACACCCGGTTTCCATGTTTATTTTTAACACCTAATTTTTGATCTATTTATTTAATGATAAACTGAAAATAAAGAGTTTGAAGATGAACGCCACAGATGAATATAATATAATAATCACGCTGTCTACAGTGTTGGATTATATTATAATCCAACACTGTATACAGCGTGATTTGATTTTCTCGGTACGTGTAACAATTGACATAAACATGTATCTCTAAGTTCATAAAAAGGACTTGTTCAGAAGGAAAATTATTTTATGAACAATTTTAGGAATTTTTTTAAAATCATTTGTATAAAAAAGAAATACCTATTCAAAATAAAAATGATTTTGGATACCGTAAAAAGGTCTTACTTTTAAAATATTTTAATTTTAATTTAAAACGAAGTCTTAAATAAAATACAAATATAGCTTACTAAATTAGTAATGTTTTTAAATTATAAAGGAATTTAATATATTTTGTTGTCGCATGTAAAAATTTTTCCGTGTTTCACATTTAATGAAAACGTGTCCAAAAATACAGAACGCGAGATTGGAAACATGTGATGTATGCCATTGAAAAAAACGCGCTAATACAAAAACACGAGTAACAGAAACATTGTTACGTTTTTAAGTGACACCTGAACGAAGTGTACCCACCTGAATCCCGATAAATAACATGTAAATGTTTTAAGCTGATATTGTAGAAAATTATTTCAACTAATAAATCCTGAATTATATACAGGAATGTGATTTTGTATTAAGCTGCAAAGCCTTAATAATTTATAGTTAATAGGTAATTATTTATAGCACTTCTTGGAGACTCAGTTTGGTAAGGACTTAACTGCTGAAAAGCAAAATAGCCCCTTCAAGAATAACGTCATGAATACATGATTTCTGCTGCCTGTCAAAGTTTATCCGTAATTATTACACATAAATTACAATTTTCACTTTCCATACATTAATATCACTCAATGATTCAATCCTGTCACTAAAGGTTTAATTATAAACAACCGCGTCTCTCACGCCGAGCTGAGCAAACAGAATTATTAAACAACGAAGTATTATTTTTAATGAACAACTTAAAAAAATTGTGTGGAAACGGCGAATTTCCTTTGCGATACCGAGAATGTGTTAGGTTCATAAGTTAAACTACAAATTTTACTAACAACGATTTTAGAATTATTCGTCTTCTCACTACACTAAACTGTTCGTACAATAATGCAAATACAATGACTTCATTTGAGAAAATATTATGCAGTGCCGATGAAAATTATTATTGTTGTGTTAAATTACTATTAACTCTTTTACGCAAGACACATTTTTAACTTTCTGTATCTTTAAAATCACTAATGCACAATTTGTTCTTCTTATTATATAAAAATACTTAATTATGCAGCATAGTTGCTCTTTGAAAGGCTGTTCCCATTATGTTAGAAATAAATCTGGATAACATTAATGAAAAATCTTGACATTTTTTTCCATCGTACATGTTCATTAATTAATTAATTAATATGGTTATTGAATAACATTTGTACAGATATAGGCTAAGTACTTTAATATTTGTCATGTAAAGGAACGAAATTAATTTTTGCTTAGTAAGTTCTTGTTATATTTGTTAACTGTGCAGTGCTGGGTGAGCTTTGATAAAAAGTGTCTTTTACCGATTTTCCGTTCGTTAATCACTGCGCGAAGCCAAATAATTTAGGTCCTACCTACATTGTGTTAATCGTTGTTTATATTACGCTAAAATATTTAAACGTTCTATTTAGTTCTGTACAATTAGTTTTCTTAAAATCCCCGTTTTACATCTGCTTAGAAGTATTTTCACGATGAGTTAAAAAATAAGTTTTGTTTCATAAAAATTATTTATTGAAATATTATTTTAAAATCAATATAAAAACATTTACTTCAAATTCAGTACCCTCAGCAATAAAACAACGACCGTTCTGTCTTAAATATCTTCATAATGGTTTTAGTAAACAAGCGATTCTATATAGGTACCTACATAAAATATATCCAAGTAGATTATAAATTTTTAGACGAAAATCATTAACTCTATCGTAAAAGTTAACATATTTAATTTTTGAAATCCCTTTCTTTAATCCAGAATGTTCTAGTACGTTATATATAATTGGTTTTAGTTAAAGTTTTTTTTAAAGGAAACAATATTTACATTTCATAAGTATTTTAGTAAAGAATTAATCTTCTTGGATTGAAATAAAAACACTAAATGCTGAATTGAATCCATATTCACAGCCATCAGATTAATCAGAAGCTACGCTATGTTGTGTTCTGTGCAAACTGAATAAACGGTTATTGTTCATAGCGGTGTTATTAAATATTTAGTCATATGATATGTATGTTTCCCATGAATACCATGATTTGGAATACAAACACTGTCGTGTGTTATTTATCATCGAGTTTCAGATAGTGATTTATTCTTAAAAAAATAATCATAATTTTGTACCTTGGTGGTTTCTAATCACATTGTATTTCTTGTACTATTGTGAAAATGATTTAAACGTGGTGTACTTACATTGAAATGAATCTCGCACATTTTACTTCAGCTTTGCCTTAACTGCGTTTTCATTTGCCAAACCGGCAAGTGCAGAGAAAAACGTAGTTCGTCGATCACAGCGAGTAACGAACAAAACGTTCGGGATATGAAAAACTTTTAAAACTCTCAAAAAAGTAATATTTTCTTCAGAATATTCACACACCATTAACCATTACTGAAAAAATTTACATTTTTTTTTGTCGTCTAGTGGCTTAAATTCTTTCAATTATTGTATCTATTATAAAGATCGAATAATTCTAACTTTTTATTCCGAAATTTATTTTACCTAAATATTTATGGGTAAGGACCTGAAAAATTCACGGTTTCGATGACCTCCAGAATAGTCTACACAGTCCTCTGTACACTCGGGCAAATAACGCCAGTTCGTTGGCTGCTTACTTGTGAGACGTCTCAACTGGTTTGTCCGTCATTCGATACTTCTTTGGTTGAGGGTTTCTCATTGGTCCAGAGTCGCCCAGACGAACGGTGAGCCAATTTCAAAAGCAGCTTGCAGGTATATGCATATGAATTTCATACTTTCGCGAATTGAATCTGCTAATTTTTCCGGTCTCTATTTATGGCCTTATGGGTAGAGACCTGTAAATTTCGCGATTTAAAATCCCTAAAGGATAGACTCCATGATCCTCTACGCACTCGTTCAAATTACATCTGCTGATTGGTTACCGACTCGTAACACCTGTTGACTGGAATGATCGTGATTCGCTAATTATTCTGTTAAAGATTTTTCATTGGCCCAGAGTCCTTCAGATAAACTGTGGCCCAATCACTGAAGCAAAATAATGTCAAAAGTATTTGGACTCTCCTATCGCGAAATGAATCGCGAATTTTACACGTCTCTACTTATGGGTCATCAATTGGTGAGCTATAAACGTAATTGGTAGGGACCGGAATAATTCGCGGGTTCAATGACCTGCAGGATGAACTCCATAGTTCTACATACACTTGGTCAAATGTCACCCACTCATTGGCTGCTGTCTTGTGAGACGTCCCAACGTAGCAGCCTGTGATTCGATAAAACTTTGGTGGGGCGTTTCTCATTGGCCCAGAGTCATCCAGGTGAGTGGTGAGCCAATAGCAGAGGCAGCACTGAGGTATAGCTATTTGTATTTTAGCTTATCGCGAAATGAATTCGCGAATTTTCCGGTCTCTAGTAATTGGCATCTGGGAAATGTATAAATGAGTAGTTTTAAGTAGGCTAGTATTTTGTTTCTTCCAAGCAAGGTTCAAGACCCGGAACGCGTGGCCAAATCGCGAGCAGTCGATAGCGCCCGATGCGAGTTGCAGACGTAGCACGGTGGTATAGTGGTGTCGCTTCCAAGCTGAAACACGGAGTCCACGCTGTCGTGTCTCGACCGCCGCGCGCGGGAGCGAAGACGTGTTACAGGCGCGCATGCATCCAGCCAGCCTCAGGAATAACGACGCCGCGGACGGGCTAATTACCTCCGTAATTACATTAATTCCTGTATTGCCGCAGCGCAATAAGCAAGGAGCGCATGTTCGGTTCCAGGCGCGCGGCGCTTGTCCGTCCAGAGCTCGGGCAGCGTCCAACACCATGTTCTTGCGAATATGGCCCGTGGCGCGGTGCACAATAAGCTCAAATTCCGTTGTGTTGCCGTCTGCCCAAATACTCTCTTAATATATGCCAGCAAGTCGGATGTCCCTACCGCCGCGACACGCCTGTCCCTGCAGCATGGCGGGGTTCAACCTGAGCCGCACGCCGCCACGTGGAGCCCGCTCAAGGGAACGAGTTCTCTGCACCGTCCGCAACCTATTAGCGTCAGAAATCGTTTCACAACAACGAAAACGTTGCACTGAAATTCGGCCGGGAAATGTTATTCCCATCGCGCCCAAAGAAGTTTCACTTCAAGAAAAATCCAGTCCAAAAAGTACTATTATCTTACAGCGTTTAATTATCTAGACTCTATGAAATTGTTTCCAAATTTACAAGATTAATGATGGCGATGGGCCAGGTAATTAATAACTAGAGACTTGTAAAATTCGCGGATTCATTTCACGATAGGATAGAGTCCAAATACTTTTGACATTGTTTTGCTTCAGTGATTGGGTCACAGTTTAGCTCAAGGACTCTTGGCCAATGAAAAATCTTTAACAGAAGAATTAGTGAATCACGATCATTCCAGTCAACAGGTGTTACGAGTCGGTAACCAATCAGCAGATGTAATTTGCACGAGTGCGTAGAGGATTATGGAGTCTATCCTTTAGGGATTTGAAATCGTGAATTTTACAGGTCTCTATTAATAACGAATAATATATTTTTCTCATTAATACATGATAAATATTTTCCATAACTGTTTAGGAAAATGTTTAAATTCACAGGAAATTTACCGTTGGTATACACATAAGTACTATCTAATAGACAGTAGCTTACATTAGGATGTGAAGCAACATTATGAAAACTTTTTTTTTGGAGCTTTTGTCCAGCTGCTTTTCTTCGTCGCAGAGGTAGCGCATCGGATACATGACCCCCCAAGGCTCAGTGGAACTTAGGTACTCTTTACTTCGTAGTTGCACCGATAATACAATGCCTTGGAAAAATATAAGAACATAAATTATCGTCTAAAAGATGAAGTCCTCGGTACGCTGCCACCACAGCTGCCCGCCTATTCGGGGGCTACACTGTTCATTCCAGGTGTGCACTGTTAGAAGTCACAATAAATTCGACGAATACTTAACCTCAAATAAACGAAGAAGTGTTCTTTGTAATTTCAGAAAACTGGAACTTCGTAGAAAATACCCCGTATTTGGACATCCGAGTTCTGTTTTATTGGTAAGCACACGTAGAAGAATAGGCGAGTTTTTTTTACAGGAGACTTCATAAGTTTTTTAAAATGTTTTTATAGTACGCCTATATAATTTATTTTGGTTCATGTTGAAAGCTAATTTACTTAGTGCCCGTAAACTGACGAAGATCCCTTGATGACTTGTAACCCGAGCTCTTCGTAAATTTAAGGACATAAATGTTAACAGTGTGTTGTGTTGTCCTTATCCAGGCGAATGCCCGGAGGAGTCGACGAATGGACAGATTATTCTTTGGTAATGTCGGCATCGTGTGGAGTTTTCGAGTGGCCAGCTCGAAGCTTGCTTGCTTGCTCATAGCGCGCTCATGTGGCCATGGTTGCGGAATTACTGCCGCTCATAGGCTAGCTGGTGGTCTCTGGGCCTATGTGCGTCCGTCTCCACTCACACCCACCGGCCTATGTGCGTACGTCACCACTCACACCCACCGGCCTATGTGCGTCCGTCTCCACTCACACCCACCGGCCTATGTGCGTCCGTCTCCACTCACCCACCGGCCTATGTGCGTCCGTCTCCACTCACACACCGGCCTATGTGCGTCCGTCTCCACTCACACCCACCGGCCTATGTGCGTCCGTCTCCACTCACCCACCGGCCTATGTGCGTCCGTCTCCACTCACCCACCGGCCTATGTGCGTCCGTCTCCACTCACACCCACCGGCCTATGTGCGTCCGTCTCCACCTACACCCACCGGCCTATGTGCGTCCGTCTCCACTCACACCCACCGGCCTATGTGCGTCCGTCTCCACTCACCCACCGGCCTATGTGCGTCCGTCTCCACTCACCCACCGGCCTATGTGCGTCCGTCTCCACTCACCCACCGGCCTATGTGCGTCCGTCTCCACTCACACCCACCGGCCTATGTGCGTACGTCACCACTCACACCCACCGGCCTATGTGCGTCCGTCTCCACTCACACCCACCGGCCTATGTGCGTCCGTCTCCACTCACACCCACCGGCCTATGTGCGTCCGTCTCCACTCACACCCACCGGCCTATGTGCGTCCGTCTCCACTCACACCCACCGGCCTATGTGCGTCCGTCTCCACTCACCCACCGGCCTATGTGCGTCCGTCTCCACTCACCCACCGGCCTATGTGCGTCCGTCTCCACTCACACCCACCGGCCTATGTGCGTCCGTCTCCACTCACACCCACCGGCCTATGTGCGTCCGTCTCCACTCACACCCACCGGCCTATGTGTGTCCTTCTCCACTCACACCCACCGGCCTATGTGCGTACGTCACCACTCACACCCACCGGCCTATGTGCGTCCGTCACCACTCACACCCACCGGCCTATGTGTCGGTCAAATGTCACCCACTCATTGGCTGCTGTCTTGTAAGACGTCCCATCGTAGCAGCCTGTGATTCGATAAAACTTTGGTTGGGTGTTTCTCATTGGCCCAGAGTCATCCAGGTGAGTTGTGAGCCAATAGCAGAGGCAGCACTGAGGTATAACTATTTGTATTTTAGCCTATCGCGAAATGAATTCAAGAAGTTTTCCGGTCTTTAGCAATAAGTACTGACGAACGAAACACTAACAGATTTTCTGACTATCAACAGAAATCTTGGCAATTTTGGCCTTCATCTGAGCTCCATATTGTTACATTATAAAAACTTAACAGAAGAAAATATCAGCATGGTAATGATAATAAAACTAATCTGAAAAATATATTGGTAGGTATGTCATCTATGGACATCGCATAAACATAGCGTTATTTACACAAAAATTCTTGAGCCAAATAGTTGTTGTGTTTTAAATATGTTGAGAGTGAATGTTTCAATAACGCAGTGGTATACGTTCAAACCAATTGTCAATTGATGAAGTAAGGGCAGGAATTTTTCGCCAAAAAAATATCTGAACGCCTGTTAGACTGCAACAAGTTATAACCGCACGAGCGGTTTCTTCCTTGGGATGGGCGGCCGTCGGCGAGAGAAGTCGTTGCCTTATTTGACCGAGCCAATCAGGGCGCGTTTGCTTTCGCGATGAATCAGCGTGATTGGTGTGTGTTCTAACATTAGCTATGCACCTGAAAGAAACTCACCCAATCATGAAACACAGACGATGCTACACTGTTTTAAATTTCAGCAAGTCTCGAAATTTTTTCGCGAAATATTCATGCCCCTATTTATAAGACATTTAACGAAGGAATTTGTGTTTGACTACTTTTGCCCAGGCATCTGTGTGATTTTTAGGTAACTAGTTTTAAATGCTGACCACGCCAAGGAAGTGAGCTCGCATTTTTGTCATAACCTTTGTTGAAAATGAATGAGCATTAATGAGCAGGAATGAGCAGGAATGAGCAGGAATGAGTATGAATGAGCGGGAATGAGCATGAACGAGCAGGAATGAGCAGGAATGTGAGCATGAATGAGCAGGAATGAGCAGGAATGAGTATGAATGAGCGGGAATGAGCATGAATGAGCAGGAAAGAGCATGAATGAGCAGGAATGAGCATGGATAAGCAGCAACTAAGCTGCCTCAACCCCCCACTCGGCTAGGGCCTGTAGAACTCGCCTGACGCTGTGTTTACGACATGTCGGGGCACCCGGTTTGGCAGCGCTATACACAACATTCTCCGTTGTATTGAAGCGTGTTGGTTTCTGACTCGAGAACACAAAAACAAGCTGTGGTCCAACTTCAATCGTAAAACAAACATTCCAGTGTTTGAAAGCTATAGAATGTTGCCAAAAAAAAATCAAAGCGACTTTAGTGACGTGTAGTTAGTGACGCGAGTAAAAAATTGGAAGTTTTTATTTGTGAGGGCGTCTTAATAAAACACACATATTCTCACTCTTACGTCGTCACCACGACATATGTTTTTTGAAATCATCAATAGTGACGAGAATAAGGCAGGATTTTAAAAGGAAATAATAATGACAAGTACCCGAATATATTTCTAAGAGTAGGAATTTAACTTCTGTGAGTGTTATTTTGTCGCTTGCCATTGTAACCAGTCTCCGTTTTACAGGACATGTAACCGAAAAACTTATACTTAATATATATGTTAGTGTACTTATTATTATAAAACTTTTCCGGTGCTTGTATTAACTATTATGTTATGGCTAGAGACCTGTAAAATTTGCGATTTCAAATCCTTAAAGGATAGACTCCATGATCCTATATGCACTCGTGCAAATTACATCTGCTGATTGGTTACCGACTCGTAACACCTGTTGACTGGAATGATACTGATTCGCTAATTCTTCTGTTAAAGATTTTTCATTGGCCCAGACTCCTTCCGATAAACTGTGGCCCATTCACTGAAGCAAAATAATGTCAAAAGTATTTGGACTCTATCCTATCGCGAAATGAATCCGCGAATTTTACAGGTTTCTACTTATGGCTTATGGGATAAGTTCCAGTTCACTAAGATGTCTGGAAACTGTATCGGAATTTAATTTTAATAATTAAATACTACGACGAAACAATGTTGCCTACATTTTCTTAGTTTGGTTGAGCCTAATAGAATTTTCTTTTTTTGTTAAAAAAATTCCAATTAACTTAACTAAGCCAATAAATATATTTTGAAAAAAAAAGTTGTGTAAAAGAGTATGTAATTATTTAATACATAAAACACTAATCGGTACATTACCGGTATCAAGGTTCGCAAGACTATTAAGTATGGGTCTTCATTTCTGTCACATAAATTAAAAACAAAACCCAATTAGTGTAAATATTAAATTATTTTTGTCGAGTGTTTCCTGTTGTGGCAAAAAAAAAATTTGAAATACAGATGTTGCTGATGAAAACATCAAAGGATAAATACTTAACTAATTAATGTTTTGAAACTGGCTCACGAGTGTAGCGTTCGCTACCCAACAAGAGTTTATTCATTCAGGGCTACTCAACAGCGTAAAGGCTGGAATATAGTGAGGAGCCGTTGGGCTAGCTACTCATCGTCGAATCTAAATAAATACCCGATATGCAACATGATTCAGGGACACTTAAAACACAGCAGCGCAAAAATATTTTTTTTAATCTATGGAATTAAAATATTAAGACAATGTTATTTTGTGTAAGATATCGTTAATATTTCTACGTCTCAAATGCTGTTTAGCCAGCCAAACTGAAGAAAACATTTCTAATTATTGCATAGTATGTTTGTTTTAAGTAAGTGGTCCTACCTTTTTTTTTTTAGAGGAACTGCTTTGCGCGGTTACACCAACATCTTTTCGCATCTTCACAATCACGCACGGCTGTTGAAGAGGAGAACATTGTTGCGTTAGAACAAATGAAGATTGGTTTATTTGTTTGAGTTTACGTGTCGCGGTGATGCGCAGAAGCTATAGCGCTATAGGCGACCGACCTCCCAGAATATAGACGGTTCTCGGGTAGCGCTCATAAACTTGAGTCATTTCGGGTTCTTGGAATCTGACCCACGAACCTCGCTTCGTGAGAGAGAGAGACAGAGAGAGAGAGAGAGAGAGAGAGAGAGAGTCGCTAAAGCCTTCACGTCCACCGGGAGTTTCTTATCCGCGGTGATTGTTCAGTGTTCCAGTGTTTCAAACACTAAAACTGTAATGTACAATAATGTTTTTTTCCTCCTTGTCATGCACATTTTTGTTTCGATTTGAAACGACGTTGCAAAAGGAATCGGAAGTACACGTGAAATCATTTTTAACACCTACGCTCATAGATATTACTAGTGACCTGAAAAATTCGCGGATTCATTTCGTGTTATGCTAAAATTCAAATAAATATACCTGAGTGCTGCTTCTGCCATCGGTTCTCTGTTGATCTGGAGGACTGAGGGCTAATTAGAGACCCTCACTCATAGAAGTGTCGAATCACAGGCCACCCAGTCGAGACGACTCACAAGTCAGCAGCCAGTGAACAGTTGGGATTTGCCCGAGTGTGTAGAGGATATTGGAGTCTATCCTGAAGGTCATTGAACCCGCGAATTTTTCAGGTCTCTAGATATTACTATAAATTTACGGACTTTAAAAAAATGTGCTTATAATAAGTATTATCACAGTTGTAGACAACTGCATGTTGGCAAAAACTAAGCCGGATTCAGACTGCCGAGGTCTCCGTTGTAAAAAAAAAATGTTAAAAATTGTTTGCCTTCAATTCACGAATAACGCTGGTTAAACATTGTCCAGAAATCTTCGTAAATTCACTGCTTTCTTCATAAATTTACGGGCACTAAGTTAACTTACTTTGGACATGAATCCAAAAATATTCTGGGTATATTAAAAAAAATCATTCGAAAACTGGTTAAGTCTAAGAAAACTCTTATTTTATTCTCGTTTATGTTTACCTTTTTTTTTTCCAGAAAGAAACATCCAACTCAGAAGTCGAAACACGGGGAAGTTTCTACGAAGATTCAGTTTTTTGAAATTACGAAGAACTCTTCGTTTGAGTTCTTCTTTGAAAATTCTGTAAATTTACTGTAATTTCTTACAGTGCAGACTTGAAGGGTGCCGTAGACTTTACAAATTTTGAAGGTTTTGTTAATAATCCAAGATTACTCTTTTGAGTTTATGTTCAAAGTATCTTTGGCTAAATTGAGTGCATGTAAATGTGCGAAGTTATGCATAAAATTAAAAAGAACCTTGAATGATTTGTAACAAGTATTATTTGAAAATTTAGGTTAAGAATCCTTAAGAGAAAGGCATTGGCACGTGGTCAGGCCTCGAATGGGCTGGCCCCTTAAAAACCTAAAAAAAATATACTGATATTTTTAAGGTACATTTGTAGACAATTCACTGTAAAGCCACTCTTCTATCAGAGCGAAAATACCATCCCACCTCTCAACACTGCGAAATGTCGGCCATAAAAATAAACTTTATTTCGTAATGTTTTATTTTACTATCCCATTTATATAAATTTATATATAATTTTTTTACGTCTCGTCTACAGCAATGCCATTAGAGACAGCTGCGTCGACAGCAAAACAGTCAACGTATTTGGGGAAGGAATAGGCTTTGACCTTTATGGTAAGAAAACATCTCGCCATATGCTCGAGTGATGCTGGAAAAAAAAGTAAAATCTCTGTCAGAATGGCTGGTACTTCTGAACGCAAGTTGAATGCTGTATCACTGCGTCACTTCACTCGGTCCTTTATATGTCGATGATCTGAGCAAGAATTAAGAAAATAATTCCTTTGTTCCACAGTTGCATGCCTCTAAGGCGGGTATTTCAAGACACGAAAGTAAGGGTTTAGGTGTTGAACATGCTACACGTGTAGCCTAACCGTTTTCCTAGTGCACGATAGGTAGAGACTGGAAAAATTCGCGCTTTCAGTGACCTCTAGGATAGACTCCACAACCCCCTACACACTCAGGCAAATGCCACCTGCTCATTGGCTATCGACTCGTGACATCTGTCAACTGGGACGCTTGCGATTCGATACTTTTTTTTGGTTGAAAGTTTCAATTGGCTCAAAGTCCTTCGGACAAACTGTAAGCCAATCACATAAGCAACATGAAGGTAAAGTTGTTTGGATTCTAGCATAACGCGAAATGAATCCGCGAATTTTTCCGGTCCCTAACGATAGGACATGGCCAGTCCCTTATTTTTAGGGAACGTGACCTATCAGTTGCCCAAACTTCCGCGCATGCGCAGCGCTCGCTTTTTCGTTGATTTTTTTCCAGAGGGCGGACCCGCGTCTGGCGCCATCAACTCGTACATAGTCACTTTCGTTAACATCGGTGGACTTACCAAGCGTATTGATGTGCCAAATGAAACATTATGGCAGTGAAACTAATCCCGGAATACATTTTGTACTTTTTAATGCTCATGACAATAAATAATAGAAAATTTAATATACTTGAGAAAATTATACTTGAGAAAATTATAATAACACTACCGAATTCCCACAGTTCCTTAAATAAACGTGTCGTTACTCCGTAGCGCAGTGGTAAACTTTTTTTTATTTTACTTTTTATAAAATTCATTATTGTATTATGAACACGATAATTCAAGTAAAATAAATTGAAAATATATTTGTTTGATTAATTGATATAACTTCTAATACATATCGTCGCTTAGCTAACAATACCGCCTACTTAAAATTTCAGTAACTTACAGGAGGGTCAAAAAACTGCTTATTTTCAAGTACGTATAGCGTTTGTTTAATGTGATACAATTTTTATTCTAAAACCACATTTTGGATACTTTTCTTACTATCAAGCTATTTTCTTAACATAGCATGGTGTCTACTTCACTGCCTTCTGTGTGTATTTAGGCGGATCCATTTTTGTGCGATTGTACTACAATCTCTAGGATTTTTGCCGTAAAAATTGTAACAGTGGTTGCCAAACGTCCACTAGAATGCGCTGGAACCAGTTTCTAGCCTCGCGCAGGGCGCCGTTTATTGAAACGGCGGTCGGTCTGTTCCCTTACTGGGATTCGGTTAGGACACTTTCTGGAATACGGCCCGCAAGTTGGGTTACGGTTGTATCCCAACAAAGCTTTTTTTATTCGCCACCTTACTCGAACGTCTTGGAATACCGCCCTTAATGTTATACCAAACAAAAAAACGTGACAACGTCATAACAAAACATTGATGAAATATTGCATACTTTTATGAATAAAATTGAATCATTTTTTATTGAATTATCACTATTTTGTATTGCTACAAAGAATGAGTGAAATGAAATCTACAATTTAATTGATAAATTTACTTTTATTTTCACTCATTAATTCAAATATGTTTATTACTTTAACGAAGAGATTATTTTAACTATAACTTTTATACATGTTTGCTTTTTAACTTCTTCCAATCTGTGTTATTCTGTTAAGGATAGGACGATGATAGGAAAAGTAGGAAATGAATGGGAGTGTTTCAAGTTTAATGTGCCTCGAAAAAGTCAAATCGATGGTTGTTCCAATCGAGTGGAAAAGAGATAGATGCGGCGCAAGCGTACAATGAGCGTAACGGGACAATGTGCGTAACTGGACACTTTTTCGTGCGTGCAGCCGGCGTTCATCGATTTATTAGACGCCACGTCAAAAATGTAACATAACAGGCTATCTGTTTCTTTGAAGTTCCTTTTTTTAGTAATTACATTTATATTTATACACATTAAACACAGATAAAGTATTTTTTACTAAAATAATTATCATTAAAAATTAGGATTAAATTTTCTAATAAATAAAACCACCTAGGTATAATTGGAATCACTATCGATTTCTTTAGAACAGCAAGAACGTAACAAATTAAAATGAATTTATGGAACAAATTATTTTACTTAGTTACAACTTAACAAACGAAAAATAATATTTTTTTTTAATATTACCGTGGATTTAGCTTAATTATATCTGTGAATCATATCACAAATGCGTCATGGTACCTCATGTAAATGTAACTTTGCGTGAAACCACAATTTCTTTAAGTGTACAAAGGTTTTAGTATCAATCATGGATGTTTATTTTCTTTTTCAATGCTTTCCATTTTACTCACGACTTTCTGCAACCCAACAATATACTGGTTGCCAAGCGTGTACAGAACTTGTGTAAACACAGAAGCAAATCTGTGATAACCTTATCTGACATCACAATATTTTCTGTGTTATAGTAGCCTGGAAAAAAATAATTGGCAGTAAAAGAGCCAAAAAAAAAAAAACACGTCTCTAAAATGTTAAACGTTATATAAAAATGATTCCTTTCCTTTGGACCAGAAGTTGTTTTTTGTCTTCAGGCAAATAGTTAGCGCTCGTACTCACTTACCTAGTGGGTTGCTTCCTTTTCTGTCATTGTTCACAATGTATTGTAAGCTCTCTCGCATTTGTTGTTGAATCGTAATTTTTTTTCCCACCAGATAATCACCAACCGTTATTTTCGACATGTGAAAAGGTCAGGAAATAATCTTAATAGCAAAAACCTAATTGACTTTTTGCAGCCATTAGATAACATTTGCTAAAATTCTGAAGAAAAAAATTAAGATAAAAACAAAATGCAATGAAATGCAAAATAAAAACAGGGTAAACAACATGGGGTGTGAACCCAGACTGTAAGAGTCGATGTGACTATTCATAAATTCAGTGGAAAATAACACATACTGTAAAAACGTTTTGCACTTTTACAAATATAGTCCTTGGAAACTCAGTTGCCCGCGATATCACTTGTAAAACTGCCAAGGCAATTTTACAAAGCTCTGCCTCGGCAGTTTTACAAGTGATATCGTGGGTAACTGGGTTTCCGAGGATGTTCTTTGTTATAAGTAGAGACCTGCCAAATTCGCGGTTTCGCTGGCCTTCAGGATAGACTGCACATACCCCTGTACACTCGGGCAAATAACGCAGGTTCATTGGCTGCCGACTTGTAAGTCGTCTCAGCTGGTTTGTCTGTGATTCGATCCTTCTTTGGTTGAGGGTTTATAACTGGTTGAGATTCGTCCAGATGAACAGTAAGCCAATAGCAAAATTATCTAAGAGGTATATATGTTTGAATTCTAGCCTATCACCGAATGAATCCGCGAATTTTGCAGGTCTCTACTTATGAGTTGTGCTCCGTATGTTATGTGAACATGGTGTTGAAGCGAAGGCGAATGAGCAGGCGAGCAGCGCAGCGGCTGGGTCAGAGGTAACCCAGTCGCCGAGCTGAGTCACTGGAAAACTGAGTCGCTCGCTGTCTCCGCTCATCTCCCAGGCAGTGATCGCCGACTTGTGCTCATGTGTTACGACCCCACCATTCAGTTCCACGCCGAGCCCACAGGCGCGTGAAGCGCTGTTTGTTCGTTTCGTCGGTGGCTGTGATCACTGAGGCGTCCCGTCGCACATGACGCCATGAGCACTAAGTCGGTTCCCCAGGTTCGATTGTTCGAACTCTGCTGTCGTCATGACACCATGAGCACTAAGTCGGTTCCCCAGGTTCGATTGTTCGAACTCTGCTGTCGTCATGACACCATGAGCACTAAGTCGGTTCCCCAGGTTCGATTGTTCGAACTCTGCTGTCGTCATGACACCATGAGCACTAAGTCGGTTCCCCAGGTTCGATTGTTCGAACTCTGCTGTCGTCATGACACCATGAGCACTAAGTCGGTTCCCCAGGTTCGATTGTTCGAACTCTGCTGTCGTCATGACACCATGAGCACTAAGTCGGTTCCCCAGGTTCGATTGTTCGAACTCTGCTGTCGTCATGACACCATGAGCACTAAGTCGGTTCCCCAGGTTCGATTGTTCGAACTCTGCTGTCGTCATGACACCATGAGCACTAAGTCGGTTCCCCAGGTTCGATTGTTCGAACTCTGCTGTCGTCATGACACCATGAGCACTAAGTCGGTTCCCCAGGTTCGATTGTTCGAACTCTGCTGTCGTCATGACACCATGAGCACTAAGTCGGTTCCCCAGGTTCGATTGTTCGAACTCTGCTGTCGTCATGACACCATGAGCACTAAGTCGGTTCCCCAGGTTCGATTGTTCGAACTCTGCTGTCGTCATGACACCATGAGCACTAAGTCGGTTCGTCAGAGTCCATGGTTAGAACTCTGCTGTCGCCATGCCGTCATGAGCACTAAGTCGGTTCGTCAAGAGTCCATGGTTCGAACTCCGCTGCCGGCATAACGTCATGAACACTCAGTCTGTTCCCCATGTTCGATTGTTCGAACTCTGCTGTCGTCATGACACCATGAGCACTAAGTCGGTTCCCCAGGTTCGATTGTTCGAACTCTGCTGTCGTCATGACACCATGAGCACTAAGTCGGTTCCCCAGGTTCGATTGTTCGAACTCTGCTGTCGTCATGACACCATGAGCACTAAGTCGGTTCCCCAGGTTCGATTGTTCGAACTCTGCTGTCGTCATGACACCATGAGCACTAAGTCGGTTCCCCAGGTTCGATTGTTCGAACTCTGCTGTCGTCATGACACCATGAGCACTAAGTCGGTTCCCCAGGTTCGATTGTTCGAACTCTGCTGTCGTCATGACACCATGAACACTCAGTCTGTTCCCCATGTTCGATTGTTCGAACTCTGCTGTCGTCATGACACCATGAACACTCAGTCTGTTCCCCAGGTTCGATTGTTCGAACTCTGCTGTCGTCATGACACCATGAGCACTAAGTCGGTTCCCCAGGTTCGATTGTTCGAACTCTGCTGTCGTCATGACACCATGAGCACTAAGTCGGTTCCCCAGGTTCGATCGTTCGAACTCTGCTGTCGTCATGACACCATGAGCACTAAGTCGGTTCCCCAGGTTCGATTGTTCGAACTCTGCTGTCGTCATGACACCATGAGCACTAAGTCGGTTCCCCAGGTTCGATTGTTCGAACTCTGCTGTCGTCATGACACCATGAGCACTAAGTCGGTTCGTCAGAGTCCATGGTTAGAACTCTGCTGTCGCCATGCCGTCATGAGCACTAAGTCGGTTCGTCAAGAGTCCATGGTTCGAACTCCGCTGCCGGCATAACGTCATGAACACTCAGTCTGTTCCCCATGTTCGATTGTTCGAACTCTGCTGTCGTCATGACACCATGAGCACTAAGTCGGTTCCCCAGGTTCGATTGTTCGAACTCTGCTGTCGTCATGACACCATGAGCACTAAGTCGGTTCCCCAGGTTCGATTGTTCGAACTCTGCTGTCGTCATGACACCATGAGCACTAAGTCGGTTCCCCAGGTTCGATTGTTCGAACTCTGCTGTCGTCATGACACCATGAGCACTAAGTCGGTTCCCCAGGTTCGATTGTTCGAACTCTGCTGTCGTCATGACACCATGAACACTCAGTCTGTTCCCCATGTTCGATTGTTCGAACTCTGCTGTCGTCATGACACCATGAACACTCAGTCTGTTCCCCAGGTTCGATTGTTCGAACTCTGCTGTCGTCATGACACCATGAGCACTAAGTCGGTTCCCCAGGTTCGATTGTTCGAACTCTGCTGTCGTCATGACACCATGAGCACTAAGTCGGTTCCCCAGGTTCGATCGTTCGAACTCTGCTGTCGTCATGACACCATGAGCACTAAGTCGGTTCCCCAGGTTCGATTGTTCGAACTCTGCTGTCGTCATGACACCATGAGCACTAAGTCGGTTCCCCAGGTTCGATTGTTCGAACTCTGCTGTCGTCATGACACCATGAGCACTAAGTCGGTTCGTCAGAGTCCATGGTTAGAACTCTGCTGTCGCCATGCCGTCATGAGCACTAAGTCGGTTCGTCAAGAGTCCATGGTTCGAACTCCGCTGCCGGCATAACGTCATGAACACTCAGTCTGTTCCCCATGTTCGATTGTTCGAACTCTGCTGTCGTCATGACACCATGAGCACTAAGTCGGTTCCCCAGGTTCGATTGTTCGAACTCTGCTGTCGTCATGACACCATGAGCACTAAGTCGGTTCGTCAGAGTACATGGTTCGAACTCCGCTGCCGGCATGACGTCATGAGCACTAATTCGGGTTCCCAGTGTTCCGGAGAACACTTATGAATTTGGAGGTCCCTTGTCTCGAGCCAGGTTTTAACAGTAATTAATTACTTCGACAATGGATATTGATCTAAAGCCAAATTATTTCGTCACTGAATGTTACCATTCTAGAAAATCTTTGAATCACCTAATTCAGGGTATTTACTCATTTTAGGCACAATCTAACTCTGAATTATATGCAAGAATTTATTCAACAAATATTGTCAATAACCTACACAATCAAGAAAAATTATGTGTTCTTTCATAAATTTGATAAGGTACTACTGAACTATTGAAAATTTTATTGTGTCCCTACCATTCCTAGAGTAGGCCTAGGCTACTGATAAAAAGACTACAACAGTGAAATTTATTTTATTTTGTTTTGTTAGAATATAACTAACATTTTTATTTAATTTTTATACTAGGCATTTTTGTGCACTTAGCAATTTGACGTTAATTTCATAATTTTTAAACTTATTAAATTTGTATATAACTATTAAATTATCTGCATGCAGTAAAAGCAGAAACTTTTTTCATATTTTTTATTTATTTTTGTCAAAATAATCACTTTTTTTAGACGAATAAATGAGATAATACTTTAGAGTAAATGTGTTCATTTTGTTACTGTGTGGGTCTATATTGCGGTGTATTTTTATTACTTGTTTTTCATGCAAAACATTTTTTTCTGTGTTTAATTAGGATATCCCATTTACTTTCTTAATTAGCATGAATTTTAAGTGTTTTTTCAGTGTGAAATGTGGTAGGATGTGTGAAGAATAAATTTCCCCTACGGTAAAAGTGAAGCGAAGTGTCAAGTTTTGAAATACGTCCAATTCGTGATGTATTTTTTGCGGACATTTACTATTCGTGCCCGTGGAAATTGATGTTCTTTTCATGATCGGTAAATTTTTTCTCGCCTCATGTTTTTACGACGGCTCCTAAGTTTTATTTTCCCCTGTGGGTCTGGAGTGGTTTCCAAGTTATTCAGGAATGCTAATATGCTACCCTTGAATAAATTACTCAACCTTTCGTATTCTGTATGACTGGCTGTTACTGCCAAAATAATCATGCAGATGTGAAATTGCTTGTCCTGACGAGTTCCAAATGGTCAAACATCTGAGCTGTTTTTGTAGGTTAAGGACGGCTTTAGGTTGCATCTGTGAAGCTCCTGGCTATTATATTTAACATTATCAATATTTTTTAATGGCACAGACATAAACCATCTTGGCGGAACTGGTAAATATTTATTGCCGGCTTCGTGTTGTGTGTAAAATTACGTATTACCTTTACAAATGGGATATACGATGATAATTATTCATCTGGTTGTCACCTTAAGTCACGTAGTTAATACTCCTGGCGGAATTTAAAAGAAAAAGTTAATTGAAAAACTTAAAATACATCATCTTCTTAAAAAAAACATATTAGGAATAGGATAATTGTATAGTGGCGTACGCAATATTTACGTAGCGCCATTGTGTGTACGGTATTAATTATGTTTGGTTAATCTTTAAACTCGAGTTCAACTAGAGCTTAGTGAATAATACTCCAGTAAACACAAGAGGTTTGATTTCTGCCTCAGTTCTCCATTGCTAGAGCGATAAGCCATGATGGTCTCAGTGCGCTAGCGGGACATGGCATTTAGGCTCATTCCTACCCGCCACTTTAGATTTTTCTAATTTTGACGTGATAACGTCTTATGAATCGATGAACGCCGGCTGCACGCACGAAAAATTGTCATGTTCCGCCTGAGTCGAGCGTGCAAGAACCGGCCAACCACCGTGCTAGAAAATCTTCTATAATATCAAACAGGTTAAGGCGGGCTTTTTAACTAATTGTTCGTGATTATTTTTAAACAAATTATTTAAATTAAATTTTGCAAAAACTGTAAATAATATTTGAAAATTTTAAAAGTATGCAATTTTTCATGAATGTTTTCTTATGACTTTATCACGTAAAATTATGTGGATATTGCAAACAGCTCTCTTGTATAAAGTTAACTACAGCTTGTAACTAAGGTAGCCTACGTGTCGAAGCCTTCACATTTACAAACATTCAACATTTTCAAAAAAATACTCTTTCCGCAACTACAAAATGTACTTGCTCGTATGTGTCACCTCCAAACACAATAATGAAAAGAATTATCAACGTTTTGTGAAAAAATGTTCAAAGTGAACTAACATCTCCGTTGAGTTGTCACGTACTTATGTTAAAAAAAATTTAGTTTCCCGAAATACATTTTTTTTTTTGAAAAAATTCTGGAAATCTATTGGAAAATCAAAACAAGAAAATTTTCCAACGGCTTATAATTTCACAGAAACACGCAAAAAAATTTATCAATTTGTTTTCATACAAACATAATCAAATAAAACACGAAAGTTTTCTTTCCTTAACGTTAATTCTCACGTATGTAATATTTATAGATTAAGATACCCCCTACTAACTGATAGGAACCGAAAATATTTGTTTAAACATTACCGGCAAATCTGCAAAATTACTGTGTAGATAATGTGTATCGCCCTATCTCACAATAATATTACGTACACGCACAAGTTTCCGGAAAATAATGTGGTTACATTTTTTCCAGAATATGTTCCCAATGACATCTGTACATACCCCTCCAAGATAGGTTTTAAGCTTTTAAGAGTAATTAATGTTAAAAGATTGTATATTAAAGCTCCAATAAGGAGTATCTATCGAAGGGGAAATCTGTTAAATTATGAATCTCATAATTATACAAATCGGCACAAACAGAACGCAAATATACTTAAACGTATATTTCATAAAAAAATTTCACAAAGATCTGTAGAATTTTTTTGTTTCAAATATTGTATTTATTCTTCCTGAAAAATTGAAAACAAAAAATTATTTTCAATTAAAAAAAGTGTTAACCTTTGGCTGAATAATTTAACTTTTGAAGAGATTTCTGTAATATTTAAGCAAGGTTTTATATACTGTAGTAATTTATGTATTTGTACTTTACCTATAAAAATTATTTTTCTATATTATTTTTCCTGAAGTTATATACTTGATCTTATATTTAAATTAATCGCTCTTTATAACTCAAGACTTTATGAAAACTTATTAAAAATTTATTTTTTTTATTTGTCAATTGTTTCATTTTTAAAATTTTTAAAATTAGACAGAATACCGCACGTAGCTGAAAGTGACTAGATGCACATAAACACACAAGTTTGCTTTTGTGAGCGCTAAATTTTTCTGTTTAGTTAAGTGAATTATAGTCAAATTGTAAATAAAATAAAAGGAAATAAGTAGAGACCGGAAAAATTCGCGAATTCATTTCGCGATAGGCTAAAATACAAATAGTTATACCTCAGTGCTGCCTCTGCTATTGGCTCACAACTCACCTGGATGACTCTGGGCCAATGAGAAACGCCCGACCAAAGCTTTATCGAATCACAGGCTGCTACGTTGGGACGTCTTACAAGACAGCAGCCAATGAGTGGGTGACATTTTACCGAGTGTACGTATAACTATGGAGTTCATCCTGCAGGTAATTAAAGGCGCGAATTTTTTCCGGTCCCTAGAAATAAGAAAATGATAATTACTAAGAGACCGGAAAAATTCGCGGAATCATTTCGTGATAGGCTAGAATCAAAATACGTTTGCCTTTTTACCGCATCAGTGATTGGTAGAGACAGGAAAAATACGCGGGTTCATTTCGCGATAGGCTAGAATCCAAGTGCGTGTAACTTATTGCCGCTTCAGTGATTGGAAAACAGTTTGCTTGAAGGACTGTGAGCCAATGAATGACCCTCAACGTAAGAAGTATCGAATCATAAGCATCCCAGTTAACAGGTGACACGAGTCAGTAGCCAATGAGCAGGTGTAATTTTACCGCCTGCATAGAGGATCATGGAGTATATCCTATAGGTCATTAAAATCGCGAATTTTTCCGGTCTCTGATAATTAGGGACACCTGTATTTCCCGAATACATTTCGTGTCTATGTACATCGCAAAACACTGTAGTTTTTTTCTTGTAGTTATTGGCTGTGGTCGGCGAGAGGGGTTTTCCCGCACTTGACGGGGCCAATGGGAATGTGGATACCGTACTGCTGCACGCACACGATTCGCCATTACTCTAAGAAAAAGCTACAGTGTTTTGTGACATACCTTAACACGAAATGTATTCGCGAAATACAGGTGTCCCTACTGATGATGACTATAAAGGTTGTAGTTTCTCGACAAGTGTCGAAGGTGCTGTGGTTCCTAGTCAGGAGTCGGTCGCGCGGGGTTGCCTCGTGGTGCTCCCGCGGGGCGGCGCGCGGGCGTCGCGGTGCCGTCGCCCGCCAGACCCGGCGCTCCGCCCCCGGGCCCCACACAGTCGCCCCGTGCCTCGCCCCTTGCCGTCCATCGCCTGGCAGCTCGGCGCGGTTTCCCTGCACCCGCAGGCGATCAGCTAGAGACCCGCGAATTTCGCGGATTCATTTCGTGTTGTGCTAAAATTCAAATAATTATACCTTAGTGCTGCTTCTGTCATTGCTCTATGAGGCATGAGCGGTCATGAGCCACTCGGGTTCTTGATTCACACCTGAACATCATTCCGAAAACCCGCGTGCTTGCCATCTCCACTGTTCTGAAAACACCGTTGTTAAACACAAACTACTCATCGGCCGTCCTTAACTGCTTCTTGCAAACACAAGCCACTCGCGAGGAAGGCAAGTATTAAAATCTCCATGGTAAACAAATTTTCTGTGTTTATCATTTTTTATGCACATACGGTAAGTTTTAATTTTTAACCGATTTAGGGAACAATAATGATTTCAATAAGCTCTGACATAACAGTTATTTCCCTTGAATTAAAGAATGTAATAATTTTACGATATTTTATTTAAAAAAAATTATAATTTTTAATAATCCGATTTGTTTAATATTGTTATAAAATAATTTATTGTTCTTAAGGTGCAAATATTTTAGAAAATAAATATTTGAATTTGAATGTGAGTTTTCAGCTGTAAGCTGTCACTAAATCATTAAGGCTAAATAATGGTAAGTTTAATTTAGTTATACCCCTTGTTTTGTTTTCTTGCTATACATGTAACTAAATTCGCACTAATTTTATTATTATTTACTTTTTTTATATTGGCAAGCACAAGAGGATGATTCTATTAAACAATCTTATATTAAGGATAAATACCCATCGCAGGGCAAACTATTTTCTTTGACACCATATGTATCTAATGCGAAATGATTTAACAACTCAACAATTTACTGTAATAGTTTCACGTATTAACAAAACATTGAACAAGGGTGCTTATAAAAGTAAAGAACGTTTGTTTTTTTAACATATTTTTATTCAAGTTAATGAAATAAAATGTATTTAAAAATACATTTGATACCTTCAACGAAATCAACCATGATGATTCAACGAAATAGCCATACAAATTTGAACATTCGTTATAGTTAGAGACCGGAAAAATTCGTGGATTCATTTCGGATATGCTAGAATCCAAACACATGTACCTTCATACTGCTTCTGTGATTGGCTCACGATTTATCTGAAGGACTTTGAGCCAATGAGTAACCTTAAACCAAAGAAAAAACTGTCTAATTGCAAGCATCCCAGTTGACAGATCTCAAGAGTCAATAGCCAATGAGCAGGTGGCCTTTGCCTGAGTATGTAGGAGATTGTTGAGTCTTTCCTAGACGTCATTGAAAGCGCGAATTTTTCCAGTCTCTAGTTATAGCTAGGGACCGGAAAAATTCGCGAATTATTTCGCGATAGGCTAAAATACAAACCGTTATACCTCACTGCTGCCTCTGCTATTGGTTCACAACTCACCTGGATGACTCTGGGCCAATGAGAAACACCCGATTAAGGCTTTATCGAATCACAGGCTGCTACGCTGGAACGTCTCACAAGACAGCAGCCAATGAGTGGGTGACATTTGACCGAGTGTACGTAGAACTATGGAGTTCATCCTACAGGTCATTGAACCCGCGAATTTTTCCGGTCCCTAGTTATAGGCAGATCACCAGCTTTTCTTTGCCTTCTGCGCACCACTTACCGCCAAGTTGTTGAACCAGTCATTAACGCCCTCTCTCAGTTCGTTGACACTTCCTCAGTGGTTCTTGGCCAAAAAAAAAAAAAAAAAAAAACCTTCAATTTGAGGAAAAAGTGGTAACCACTAGGATTCAAGTCCGGGCAAAGAGCACGTTCACACAGAGAAAAAGGTTTGTTTGAATCAAACAAATATTTGTTTATATGTGGCGAAACAAATATTTACTTGGCGGAACAAAATATTTTGTTAGCTTAGCCAAACGTGATAAGTAACAAAAATGAATTGTTACACCTTACCAAATATATATTTGAGTTGACAAAATCAATTTAGTTGGGTCAACAGAATCTTTCCTACTACAACATATATGTTTGAATTAACAATATATATATATATATATATATATATATATATATATTTCGCCATATACAAACAAATATTTTGTTGAGGCAAACAAACCTATCTCTCAGTGCAGAAACTCCCACTTCCACTGCTGAAGCAAGTTGTTCGTCAACGCAGTATCTCGAGGGCGTGCGTTGTTGAATTAAAGTATTTCGTGGCCGGGAACCACCTGATTCAACAACTTGGCGGTAACTGAGCACGCATAAGTAGAGACCTGCAAAATTCGCGGGTTCAATGACCTGCAGGATGAACTCCATAGTTATACGTACACTCGGTCAAATGTCACCCACTCATTGGCTGCTGTCTTGTGAGACGTCCCAGCGTAGCAGCCTGTGATTCGATAAAGCTTTGGTGGGGCGTTTCTCATTGGCCCAGGGTCATCCAGGTGAGTTGTGAGCCAATAGCGGAGGCAGCACTGAGGTATAATTATTTGTATTTTAGCCTATCGCGAAATAATTCCCGAATGTTTCCGGTATAAACGCATACGGCGTGGCAAATCTAGTGGTAAGCTAATGTATCACGTCTAAGTAAAAATAAACCGAAGGTATCTTATGTGTTGCGAAATAAGTTTTGTATTATTATCTTAAATAAAATTATACGCAAAACCATAGATTATTTACTTTTTGAATGACCCTCGAATATGCAGTCGATGTGTAAAAAAGTCCACGTTTTATTAAATCATCATCGTGATAACAACGTCAATTTCTAGTCATCTGCCGTGGGCGTCACGTGATGTCTTCGTCATTCCTTGATTTTCAACGTTCTTTTTGGACTGGTTCTGGAACAATTTATTATAGAACGTGTTTTGTGTGAAAACCATCTTTCACTACCCTGACTGTCAGATACCTGGAATTTTCATACATGACACCCAAAATTTGTCGTGCACTTTCGTGAGTTATGGAATCAAATAATCTCGCTTGGCATAATTTCCAAACAAAATCCCTTAGTTTGTATTTCGGAAAGATCTTTTGTCCGCTGTTATTTCAATCCCCCTCATTTACGCGTCAAATATTTTGTGTTGGGGTCGACGCATTTCGCTGCACACAGCTTTAACACTTCCACACGGATGTTGTGTCTATGGATGTTCTATAAGAGTGTGTTTCCGTGCTCGTCGTCGTTAAAAAAAGTGAGCTTTCGGCCAGGTTGAAGCCCGTGGTCCCGAGGAAAAGTGAGCTTCCGGCCAGGTTGAAGCCCGTGGTCGCGAGGAAAAATGATATTCCGGCCAGGTTGAAGTCCGTGGTCGCGAGGAAAAGTGAGCTTCCGGCCAGGTTGAAGCCCGTGGTCGCGAGGAAAAGTGAGCTTCCGGCCAGGTTGAAGCCCGTGGTCGCGAGGAAAAATGATATTCCGGCCAGGTTGAAGTCCGTGGTCGCGAGGAAAAGTGAGCTTCCGGCCAGGTTGAAGCCCGTGGTCGCGAGGAAAAATGATATTCCGGCCAGGTTGAAGTCCGTGGTCGCGAGGAAAAGTGAGCTTCCGGCCAGGTTGAAGCCCGTGGTCGCGAGGAAAAGCGAGCTTCCGGCCGGGTTGAAGCCCGTGGTCGCGAGGAAAAGCGAGCTTCCGGCCGGGTTGAAGCCCGTGGTCGCGAGGAAAAGCGAGCTTCCGGCCGGGTTGAAGCCCGTGGTCGCGAGGAAAAGCGAGCTTCCGGCCGGGTTGAAGCCCGTGGTCGCGAGGAAAAGCGAGCTTCCGGCCGGGTTGAAGCCCGTGGTCGCGAGGAACGGCGCAGGCGGCTGCGAGACACGGCGTCGGGCGGGGAAAGACGCCCCCCTCCCCCCTGTGCGCGCGAAGGAGGCCCGCAGCTGCGACTGCGACGCCACTTCCGCCGGGCTGTTTCCGCCCGCGCGGCGAATCAGCGGACACCACTTGGGGAGTCACCGGGTGATCCGCCAGCACTGTCCGCTCACAGCCTGTTCCGGCGCTGGGGCGATCGGCGGACGAGAGTGGCGCTGTCGTCGGCGGCAACCCCGATCTCGCGGAGGAAGGAAGGTGGCGCCCCTCGGGCAACCGCTGCACCACCGCCACTGGCTGTTCGCGCGTCGACTGCCTCGCTGGTTCCACGATCTGGCCCGAAAACGCCGTCGGGACACCTAACAGCACGCATCTGTGAACGACGCACTAATACTAAAAGATTAACTCATTTGCTACAAAGTGCGTCAGAGAGATAAGTGCTCCTAGTCGTTGTATGTATGCATATATAATATATAATATATAAACGGGGCTGGACCCAGGGGTCCACCCAGCCCCACCCTTGTGGGGGCCGTGGGGTTGGTCTACGTCATCAGTAGTCTATGGGAGATGTGCTTCTACGTGGTCGCGACTCTGAGGGCGCTGAGACCCAGGGGTCCACCCAGCCCCACCCTTGTGGGGGCCGTGGGGTTGGTCTACGTCATCAGTATTCTATGGGAGATGTGCTTCTACGTGGTCGCGACTCTGAGGGCGCTGAGACCCAGGGGTCCACCCAGCCCCGCCCTTGTGGGGGCCGTGGGGTTGGTCTACGTCATCAGTAGTCTATGGGAGATGTGCTTCTACGTGGTCGCGACTCTGAGGGCGCTGAGACCCAAGGATCCACCCAGCCCCACCCTTGTGGGGGCCGTGGGGTTGGTCTACGTCATCAGTAGTCTATGGGAGATGTGCTTCTACGTGGTCGCGACTCTGAGGGCGCTGAGACCCAGGGGTCCACCCAGCCCCACCCTTGTGGGGGCCGTGGGGTTGGTCTACGTCATCAGTAGTCTATGGGAGATGTGCTTCTACGTGGTCGCGACTCTGAGGGCGCTGAGACCCAGGGGTCCACCCAGCCCCACCCTTGTGGGGGAAATGCCCTGGGTCCGATAACTCCCAGGCGTTTAGGCTCGAAGCTGTCCTGTGCATCGCGGACTGGCTGGAAGAGGTTACCAACAGCGATGTCGATCCGCAGGCCTGAGCAGCCAATCAGCGAGCGAGCAAGGCTGCATCAAAGTATCCACCACACCTCCCCGCCCCCGCGTGTGTTCTGTGCAACTCAGGAGACTCGACACTATGAGCAACACTTTTGAGGTTAGCTCTCGTAGTTTAAGTTTTCAAGACGCTCTTTCTCGGTTCCAGATGACCATGACAAAGGTTTCTTTTTTCTGACGTGATAACGTCTTATAAATCGATGAACGCGGGCTGCACGCACGAAAAAGCATGACTCATTGTCACGTTCCGCCTGAGCCGAGCGTGCAAGAACCGGTTAACCACCGTGCGAGAAAATCTTCTATAATAGCAAACAGGTTAAGGGGGGCTTTTTCAACTAATTGTTCGTGATTATATTTAAACAAATTATTTAAATTAAATTTGCAAAAACTGTAAATAACATTTGAAAATTAAGAAGTATGCAATTTTTCATCAATGTATTCTTATGACGTTATCACGTAAAATTATCGTCCGTAAACCGACTTTACAGACAACCCCCCTCCCTTTTATTTCTAATAACAATGTAGCTTAGCTACATTAAAAAGTGTTATTTCCGTGCTGCCTGTACCTATGTAAGAAATATTTAAATATGCTTCACCTGTTGTTTATTAATTCGTAATTCAGTTTGAAAATTTTTTTTGTTCAGACTTCCAACTATAGATACATCATAAACAATTATTTCGTCGTGAATATCGCAAGTATTCGTAATGTCATTTTCGGTTTTGTAAGGTGCTAATTTATGTGTGAATTTCATTACAGATTTCTTGATTTCACTATCCTTTTTTTCTTTTGCACTTGTGTATTATTTTCAACAGTGTTTTTTTTATACGACGGAGATCTTCAGCATCTTCAGCAGGAACAGCAACTTTTGTGTTCGCCTCTGTGACTCGGTTGATTTTTTTTTTTGTTTGGGTCTGTTTCCACGACATTTGTTAAATAGGTTGAGTCCGATACGCTGTCGCGTAGCTTTTAGTTGTGCTTTGCTCTCTCCGTTCATTAAGAGTTTTTATTAATTGACAAAACAGGGAACTGTTAGCGCTGTTAAATAGTTAAATAGCTGGCACCAGTAAACCTGCGCTTTGCTCTTCGTTCCTTTACAACTAACTAACCTTGTGTTGTGATGTACGTCATTACTTCTAGCCTCTTGGCTGTGAGATTGTTTGGAGCAACTAAACTGGTATAAATGTTAGAGTGCGCACTGTACACACTAAACGCCAACATCCCATGTGTCACATGATGCAACTTAATTTTTTTCACTTACAACGATGTTATTGCTGCTATACTCTGTTCCCTTTTTTCTGTCAAAAATTGGATTCAATTAGTCAATAAATAGTGTAGGAATTTTTTGAAACCGTTAAAATTTTGTTTGAAAAACACAGTATTAGCGTATTTCTCACTGTTGCTCCTGACATGCATCAATAGATAACTTATATGTATTTAAGAATAATTTCAAAATAAACCTTCATTTACTAACAAAATTTCCTCGTACTTAGGTTTATTTTGTGTAGGATTACTCGTTTTTAAAACATCTTTGTTTTGTGACTCAAATTGAAGAGTAGCGACTTTGTACCCACAAGTGCTTTGAAAATCACCGTAATATTGGATATACTATCGCTGCACACCCGTGTGAAAAAATTCCGCGACCTAAAATTATGCTAACTCTCTGCTTACTTTCACGACTAAACGCATAAAAATTTATTCTAGATAACCTTTAAAGCAACTCGGGGTCTTGCGACGACTACAGACTGTTTTATGTTAATTTTAAAATAACACGTATTAGAATGTTTCCAGCAGAGTTTCCTGTAAATCAGTGGGGGAAAAAACCAGCCACTTTGTTGGTCTTTCTTTATTATTTTTTTATCTAAAGAATTTCTAACTTTTCCCGAAACACTTGGCTGACTTAAAGCTTTTTATAAATGCTGACTTTTGCTTTTGAATTTGGCTCCCCCGATCATTGGTAGGAGAAGGTGGTTTCAGTAACTTAGAGATTTGTGACAGAAATATTGCCATCGGGATAACGTTTTGGTTGGGCGAGAGAGAGAGAGAGAGAGAGAGAGAGAGAGAGAACAATACCGGAGACGGCTGGAGTTTGTCGCGGCCCTGGCGTGGGCGTAAGTTACGGCTGTGGGAGGCAGTAGTCAGTAACGAGTCCTTTTCAAATAATCCTTCTCGGACCGGACACACCAGGAGAACTCATATGCCTGAAGAGCATATGTTTTCTGTAATATGAGAATTTTAAAAATATATTTATATGTGTTGAACAACGAGAAAGAAAATCAGTGTGCAAGACATACTAATTTTTTCAGACTATTAAAAATTTTTTAAAAGAAAATACCAACACAAAAAACACATTTTAGGTAGTTTAGCTTAGAAGCACATTTTCTTAAAACTACAGGAATATTTATATGAATACGTGTGTTAAGATTATAAAAGACTTAGGCGATTTTAAACAACTTGATAGTGGAGAAACTACTGATTAGAAGCCTTATTGCAACCGTCTGCCCTGCGCAAGCCACCAGTGACAACATTATAACTTTTATTAAACCACTATTTATTGAAAGATATCTAATGCACTTAAACTACATCTGATTTTGTCCCGTAGGTGAATGTCGCATTGAAAATCAATGTTATTTAACGGGCATTATAAGTGGTGTAAATCCTATGAAAATCGTCAGGCTACTAGTTATTCTGTAAAAGTGTAAATAGTATGAATTATACACAGTTTTCTAACATTTTAGTCCTTTTTGAATAAGGTTCTGCATTGTAACTATTTTTGTTTTTTTTATCAAGTTCAATCATTTCTGTATTTTTTATGGGCGCCTGCACGCTTCTATCAAATTTATCATTGTCTGTCAGCTATTTAGAGACATCTCAGGAATCTCGAGTTGCATAAATCACAGTGCTTCTTCGTAAATCTTCGTTATTCATCTGTCTTCAGACAGTTTGAAAAATTACAGTAAGGCTTTCTAATATTCTCGCTAAGAAGACTAATCCATTCTAATAATATCTTGTGGGTTATGTACTGTTTGAATTCTTCGAAAACAGTAATGCAGCAATGGATTCTTCTATATTTTGTATATTTCAGAAAATATGGTTGAGTAATGCTTAAGAAATGATTTCGGTGTGCCGATTGTTAACATTTACAGCCTTCTTCCCTGTTTACGAACAAGGAATAACTTAAATTCGCTCAACAGGTAGATACTTAGTCCAGGAATGGATCTTTTTCCCTCTTTATCACAAGGCATCTTTTTTCCCTGACTTTATGAAGGACATCCTTCACATAATGATCTGTTTGCTGTACTGTAATAACTGGTGTATTTTCACACAAAATATATGTGTCAGCATTGTTTTCTTAGTTGTCAGTACATTTTACAAGTAAGTATTGTATTATTTTTAAAATCCTTTTTAAGTAAAAAATTACTATAAAAATCGTAGAAGTACCTACGACTACTCTGATTCAGTAAATGTTTATATGCAGTGTACAGCTACATTCAAAACAAATTTAAGCTTTCTTAAAATATTTAGTGAATATTCACAAACTATAAATATAAAAAAATAACTTATTAAAAATATATTTCAGTTTTGTTGTATCTTAAGCTAGCTAAACCTTTAAGTGTACTTTGAAGTTAATTGAATTTTATCACTATTTAATTATCAATCGATCACTTCATTTAAATACTGTGAATACTGATCGGCTGTCTGAATGTTTGTTGGTTGACTTTGGCATACTTTTGACAGAGTTTGTAGGACCAGAATTTCACACACGTTCCTTACCCGAAACTGAAACTCAGAATAATTATGATTAAGTAATTTGAATATTCTAGCATAAATACGTTCCCAACTAGTGCTTTATAAACAGTACCAAAGTTAAACAAAATAGATTTTGTTAATTTTCATATGGAATTTTGAAGATAGCTATTTGATCATTGTAAATTTACTCAGAACGAATATCATTCACTTTTAAAATTACATATAGATTGTTAAGAAACTGGTGCAATGTTAAAAAATAGATGTGTAATTTCATGAATGTATCTAAATGTATGATTCGGCACATTAGTTATTGTTATTTAGGTTTGCATCAATGTTTATTTAACCTAGACTTTAAGTTCGATTAGTTTTTCTAGAAAAAACGTTGTTGTAAAGTTACACAAATGTTGCTTTAAAAAAAAAAAAAAAAAAAAGGCTCTACAAAAATTTAAGTTAGTAAATGTGTGTATATTTTTTACACCGTAAACATATTTATAATTGATTTTAAATATGTTTTGTTTTACTGTATTTTCTGTTTCTTGCCCACGGTGATGTCATTGGGGACGAGAAAACAACACAAATCAGGTGTATGGAGGAAGGAATAGACCTTAGACGTATGATATGGAACGACGCCAAACAAAGTGACCTAGATTTATGATGACTGTACTGGAGATGGAATGCAATCAATCCCGCTGCTCTGAAAGACGTTTTGTCTAGGACCTATAGGCATGGGGCAGATATGTCAGCGTTCTTTAGGTAAGCCTTGCGCTCTGCACACGACGGGAGTTGAACTTGGGCCATGCTTGCCTGTCGTGAAAATTGATTTCTTGAAACGTCACGCAATCTATTCGCCAGGATTTATTTCAAAGGGAATCACTATACTTGGAGGAAACTTTCACTAACGTTCCTAAAAATGTCACGGAAGTTTGAAATCTTAACAATTTTATGTGAAATATCCCTGTTTATCTATTTCCTATATTTGTTTAGGAATAATTAATATGCATAGGAAATGTAACATGCACTTAAAGGTATACATTACATCACGTGCAGCTAAGAAATGCTCTCATTTTTTATTCAAGAGAGCATAATTTTTTTGCACGTCTACACAAATAAGTACATAAGCAATGACAAATTTGCGGTTCAACCCAATCTAAACTTAAATTTTGTTGGTTTCATCTCATCAGCGATTTCCAAAAACATGATCGCCGTTGTGTTACTTACTCTGTACGCCCAGTGACTTAAATTATGCGATATTTGTAGTTCAGGAGGGAGTTTATAAATGACCTTCTCTCAAAGTCTCTTAAAAACAAAGTATTTGATAGTCGTGCAATAAATAAATACTGGAATGCACGTTTACTGCATCTGGAAACAGGAATTATGGCTGTTTTGTGTAGTTAAAAAGTGAAACATCGTTAATAGTAGATGCACGAAGAAAATACTTAGCCAGCATTTTGTGAAGGAAGAGGTATAGTATAAACATTATATAATTTAATACAATTAAATATTCTTTATAATGGAATTTTTGGAACCTTAAAACGAAAATAGTTTGTCGCACAAAAAATTTCAGGGAATATTAGAATTTTAGTAGGTTTTTCCAACGTGTACACATAAAATTTTTAAGTCGTGATTTTGCTTGAGAAATGAAAACAGAACTTTCTATATTTATTGTATTTTAAATTTTATTGTTTTAATGCTTTGTGTTTTTAAATAATTTGTTTTTATTTCGTTCAGACAAATCATAAATACGTAAATATTAATTTCAAAAATTTATGGAACACGTATGTCAAGATTGTATGAAAGACGTGTGCAAAACAGGCATGAAATATCTAAACTGTACTTGAAAACACAATTCCTGAAGTTTCTGCATACGAGGGCTGTAATATGGGGGGAAATACGCTAGTGATGCACAAAAAATATTACTAACAATATCTAGGTGAATTGCTATTATTTTCTTCGTTTTTTAAATTCCGGAAGGGAGGAGGACGGGCTGTAAATAATAAGCGTTACTGCGCGAGGTCCCGTCTGCGTCTGTGTCTGTGTCTGCGGGCTGCGGCGCGCTCACTCACGTGGTTGTCCCGGCGACCGCTGGGAGCAGCACAGCGCGGCTCCTGCAGTTCTCTGCGCCCTTCCCGCGTCCTCCCGTCGCGCGGTGGAATACTGCGCGAGGTCCCGTCTGTGTCTGTGTCTGTGTCTGTGTCTGCGGGCTGCGGCGCGCCCACTCACGTGGTTGTCCCGGCAACCGCTGGGAGCAGCACAGCGCGGCTCCTGCAGTTCTCTGCGCCCTTCCCGCGTCCTCCCGTCGCGCGGTGTAATACTGCGCGAGGTCCCGTCTGTGTCTGTGTCTGTGTCTGTGTCTGCGGCGCGCCCACTCACGTGGTTGTCCCGGCGACCGCTGGGAGCAGCACAGCGCGGCTCCTGCAGTTCTCTGCGCCCTTCCCGCGTCCTCCCGTCGCGCGGTGGAATACTGCGCGAGGTCCCGTCTGTGTCTGTGTCTGTGTCTGTGTCTGCGGGCTGCGGCGCGCCCACTCACGTGGTTGTCCCGGCAACCGCTGGGAGCAGCACAGCGCGGCTCCTGCAGTTCTCTGCGCCCTTCCCGCGTCCTCCCGTCGCGCGGTGGAATACTGCGCGAGGTCCCGTCTGTGTCTGTGTCTGTGTCTGTGTCTGCGGCGCGCTCACTCACGTGGTTGTCCCGGCGACCGCTGGGAGCAGCACAGCGCGGCTCCTGCAGTTCTCTGCGCCCTTCCCGCGTCCTCCCGTCGCGCGGTGGAATACTGCGCGAGGTCCCGTCTGTGTCTGTGTCTGTGTCTGTGTCTGCGGCGCGCCCTCTCACGTGCTTGTCCCGGCGACAGCTGGGAGCAGCACAGCGCGGCTCCTGCAGTTCTCTGCGCCCTTCCCGCGTCCTCCCGTCGCGCGGTGGAATACTGCGCGAGGTCCCGTCTGTGTCTGTGTCTGTGTCTGTGTCTGCGGCGCGCCCTCTCACGTGCTTGTCCCGGCGACCGCTGGGAGCAGCACAGCGCGGCTCCTGCAGTTCTCTGCGCCCTTCCCGCGTCCTCCCGTCGCGCGGTGGAATACTGCGCGAGGTCCTGTCTGTGTCTGTGTCTGTGTCTGCGGCGCGCTCACTCACGTGCTTGTCCCGGCGACCGCTGGGAGCAGCACAGCGCGGCTCCTGCAGTTCTCTGCGCCATTCCCGCGTCCTCCCGTCGCGCGGTGGAATACTGCGCGAGGTCCTGTCTGTGTCTGTGTCTGTGTCTGCGGCGCGCTCACTCACGTGCTTGTCCCGGCGACCGCTGGGAGCAGCACAGCGCGGCTCCTGCAGTTCTCTGCGCCCTTCCCGCGTCCTCCCGTCGCGCGGTGGAATACTGCGCGAGGTCCCGTCTGTGTCTGTGTCTGTGTCTGCGGCGCGCCCACTCACGTGGTTGTCCCGGCGACCGCTGGGAGCAGCACAGCGCGGCTCCTGCAGTTCTCTGCGCCCTTCCCGCGTCCTCCCGTCGCGCGGTGGAATACTGCGCGAGGTCCCGTCTGTGTCTGTGTCTGTGTCTGCGGCGCGCCCACTCACGTGGTTGTCCCGGCGACCGCTGGGAGCAGCACAGCGCGGCTCGCTGCAGTTCTCTGCGCCCTTCCCGCGTCCTCCCGTCGCGCGGTGGAATACTGCGCGAGGTCCCGTCTGTGTCTGTGTCTGTGTCTGCGGCGCGCCCACTCACGTGGTTGTCCCGGCGACCGCTGGGAGCAGCACAGCGCGGCTCCTGCAGTTCTCTGCGCCCTTCCCGCGTCCTCCCGTCGCGCGGTGGAATACTGCGCGAGGTCCCGTCTGTGTCTGTGTCTGTGTCTGTGTCTGCGGGCTGCGGCGCGCCCACTCACGTGGTTGTCCCGGCAACCGCTGGGAGCAGCACAGCGCGGCTCCTGCAGTTCCCTGCGCCCTTCCCGCGTCCTCCCGTCGCGCGGTGGAATACTGCGCGAGGTCCCGTCTGTGTCTGTGTCTGTGTCTGTGTCTGCGGCGCGCTCACTCACGTGGTTGTCCCGGCGACTGCTGGGAGCAGCACAGCGCGGCTCCTGCAGTTCTCTGCGCCCTTCCCGCGTCCTCCCGTCGCGCGGTGGAATACTGCGCGAGGTCCCGTCTGTGTCTGTGTCTGTGTCTGTGTCTGCGGGCTGCGGCGCGCCCACTCACGTGGTTGTCCCGGCAACCGCTGGGAGCAGCACAGCGCGGCTCCTGCAGTTCTCTGCGCCCTTCCCGCGTCCTCCCGTCGCGCGGTGGAATACTGCGCGAGGTCCCGTCTGTGTCTGTGTCTGTGTCTGTGTCTGCGGCGCGCTCACTCACGTGGTTGTCCCGGCGACCGCTGGGAGCAGCACAGCGCGGCTCCTGCAGTTCTCTGCGCCCTTCCCGCGTCCTCCCGTCGCGCGGTGGAATACTGCGCGAGGTCCCGTCTGTGTCTGTGTCTGTGTCTGTGTCTGCGGCGCGCCCTCTCACGTGCTTGTCCCGGCGACCGCTGGGAGCAGCACAGCGCGGCTCCTGCAGTTCTCTGCGCCCTTCCCGCGTCCTCCCGTCGCGCGGTGGAATACTGCGCGAGGTCCCGTCTGTGTCTGTGTCTGTGTCTGTGTCTGTGTCTGCGGCGCGCTCACTCACGTGGTTGTCCCGGCGACCGCTGGGAGCAGCACAGCGCGGCTCCTGCAGTTCTCTGCGCCCTTCCCGCGTCCTCCCGTCGCGCGGTGGAATACTGCGCGAGGTCCCGTCTGTGTCTGTGTCTGTGTCTGTGTCTGTGTCTGCGGCGCGCCCTCTCACGTGCTTGTCCCGGCGACCGCTGGGAGCAGCACAGCGCGGCTCCTGCAGTTCTCTGCGCCCTTCCCGCGTCCTTTTGGGCGAGTGAGGGAGCGCTTGCAAGTTCCTATGCACTTAGATTTGGTAACCACTACCACAGTTACTGTCATAACAAATAGTTAGGTATCTGAAAAATGCGCGTATTCGATGACCTCCAGGATTGTCTACACAGTCCTCTGTACACTCGGGCAAATAACGCCAGTTCGTTGGCTGCTTATTTGCGAGACGTCTCAACTGGTTTGTCCGTCATTCGATATTTCTTTGGTGGAGGGTTTCTCATTGGCCCGGAGTCGCCCAGACGAACAGTGAGCCAATAGCAAGAGTAGCTTGTCGGTGTATGCATATGAATTTTAGACTAACGCGAAATGAATCTGCTAATTTTTCCTGTCTCTACAAATTGTACGAAAGGCATTTCATGTAAATGCTTTGTTGGTGCGTAGTAACGTAGCCTGATCGCTTGCATATTAGCCGCTACGACCGGGGCGATGCGAGATGTACCGATATGCTGCTGCAAAGGTGCGACAGCTGTTACCACGACAAACGCTGCCGTAGCTACGCCGGCGGGCGTCAGCAGGCGCGGAAACCGATCCAACAGTGTTTACCGAGCAGCGGCTGCTGTGCGTCTGTCAATACCGAGCGAGACATGCGGCGTCCAGGGCGGGCAAGTGGGGATACGTGTTCCTTGTACAAATAAGTTCTTTGGACAACCATTGCTTGATTCTCTTTGCTGTGAAGCTAATTTACTTAAAATTTACTGTTGCTGCAAGCTTGTCATGTTAAGGAAGACTTAAAATACATGCTTGCTTCGCAGTAATTTATTGTAAAATTTAACTTGTCTCTTCTTAGATTTTCAATGAAATATATCAATTTAATATTTTGGCTTGTCTCTGGAAAAACGGGCGTCATCTTAACGCAACTTGACTTCTCACCGCAGGGTTTGGCTTCAAAATCGCATTTGATGGATTAGCATGTGATTATAAGTGTGCTGATTTAAACAAAGCTTACATTAAATACTAGCTGGAATGAAATAGCAGGAATGTTATAATTAGAGACCTGCAAAATTCGTGGATTCATTCGGTGATAGGCTAGAATTCAAACACATATACCTCTTAGATAATTTTGCTATTGGCTTACTGTTCATTTGGACGGATCTCAACCAGTTATAAACCCTCAACCGAAGAAGGATCGAATCACAGACAAACCAGCTGAGACGACTTACAAGTCGGCAGCCAATGAACTTGCGTTATTTGCCAGAGTATACATGGGTATGTGCAGTCTATCCTGAAGCCCATCGAAACCGCGAATTTTGCAGGTCTCTAGTTATAATATCTAACATTGATATTTCCAAAATGGTGGTTATTTAAGAAAATGGACTTTTCAGGAAATCTAATTTTTGTATGCAGGTTGCGAAGATCCAACATTAAGTCTTGCCAGATTGCCACGCGACGCGGAAAAATAACTGCGCCGGTCAAAAGTCCTTGCTCCTGGGCGGAGACCGGAAACAAGTGGGTTATGTTTTGTTCAGCTCAGCTATGCGCTTGCAATCCCTACCCCAGCGCCAAGCTCCGATCCGCCAGCGCAGGCAGTTATCGTGACGTAGTGCCAACCTCCGAAACCAAGCCACGGTTCGAACTCATTCTGGTCTTTAATCGCGACAACAAAGCGTGGAGAACTGAGAGAGAGAGTCAAGTCACCTTACAACTAGCCTACAAGCACGGACGCGTTATTTTTTTAAGCAAAATAAACATAAAATAAGATATTATTTCGTAGTTACAATAGGAGCTTGGGGACATTTAAATTTAATTTTTAAACATGCAAAATTAAATACTAGTCCAGGATAATATTTTTTCTCCATAAAAGCTATGAAACTTCAAGCATTTTGAAAATAAATATCTGTTAATTGGAACGTAATACGTTGCCATTTTTCGAGGGAGGTTTTATTGTTCGTATACTTTGAAGCACTTTAAAGATTACATACACAGATCTCTAGCAACGTAACAATTTTATCGTGTTATTTGTAAACAGGAATGTGTTGTGTAATTTGACATAAATGTATCTAGTAAACAAAATTGTGATACAGGTGTCGGTTACAATACTGGAATGTACTTTTTGCTATTTCAATAATTTACATGTTTAATTACACATACAACAAGTGTTAAATATTTTTTTCAATATAGTGTAGTTGTATATACACACTTGCGTCCCTTTTAAAGTACATAATATTTGTTATAGAAAAATTACAACGATAAAAATTGCAACAGTAAATATTCATGTAGAAAATAACATATGAAAAACATTAGATTATTAATAATGTAGCAGTAGTTGAATATGTTTAAAAAATGGCATTCCTATTACAGCGATGTTGCCATTGTGCACGATGGTCGAGACATAAATCCATTGGTTGTGGGATCGACACTCAGCCACTGTACTGAACATGTGTTTACATGGTCATTATGTAGTTACACAGGTGAAAATTGCAAAAACTACACTACGTACATTAACAGGAATAAGCTATGGAAAATAAAAATACGTTTGGAAGGAGTAAAATTTTACATATCCATAGTGTGTGTGAATTCACTTAATACCATAGTAAAATTAGCTTGAATTTGTGTAAAATAAAAACACACATCGCAAATGTAGATGTAAATAACACAGACTAGAAATACACCAATTGCTACGTTAAATCAACCCGATCATAGCAACTGTCCTAATGCACTTCTGAAAGTGTTGTACCCCTGGTACAAAACAAGTGTATTTTGTATTTCATTTTGGCCAATGTTTTAATTTAAATTTAAATTATGTTATATAAATTTGGCTGGTATTTTATTTAAGGCTAGGAATTCTAATCAGATTTTTTTTTAAGTTGGCAACGCTGAAAAACTCTTGAAAGTTTCAGGAACAGTCTGGACTTTTGTTGATGTTTTAATGGTATCACATCGAGAAGGTTATTGCTGTGATAAATAATAGCTTTGATCTCTGTGGTTAGTGTATTTAGGTGTGCGGTCTGTAAATGTGACGTGTGTGACGTAATGAAGTGAGTCACGTGGAACAGTTAAATGGAATGGGGAGGGGGGGGGGGGGGGGGGTAAGGAACGGAACTTAACCGGCCACAGTGAGAAATCGGGGCGGAGCGGAAGTATTTAATGACTTTTAGCGGCACGGGACGCACCTTTTACGATGCCCGTGTTGCGGCGGCCACGTGGAGGGACTACTTTCTGCAAGGCAGCGCCGGTGGCTCCGCCGATAATGATAATTCTGCTGGCGCTCGCAATGTGTGAGCGTAAAAAGAAATGAGTTCACGAATCTAATTTTAAAAAAAAATTGGTTGTCTGTAAAGTCGGTTTACGGACGATAGTTTAACGTGACAACGTCATAACAAAACATTGGTGAAATGATTGCTTACTTTTATGAATAAAATTGAATCATTTTTATTTTAATAATAAAAGAATAAATACTTGAAATTATGCTAGTAATCAGATTTTTAAAATGCAAGAATAATTAACCTTTATTGCCGAAATTGTTGTTGTAATAAGCAATGAAAACCACATTAAATTTTCACTTCAGTTTATAAACAGTCGACGAAACAATTCACGTGTAAATGACTTGTAATTAATTTTAAAAACTGGCGTTTAGCTATAAAGTTTAAATATAATTATGAACAAGTTTTCATATAAAATAAACTGTAATCAAATATCTATCATCAATTATATGAATGACCATAATTTTTTAGTCAATTGTAACATAACCTATTATTACTGCACTCGCCGACACCGTAACGGAACAAGCGTAACGGGACACAGCGTAACGAAACAATGAGCGTAACGGGACACATCGTAACGGAACAAGGTGCGTAACGGGACATTTTTTCGTGCGTGCAGCCGGCGTTCATCGATTTATTAGACGTCACGTCAAAAACAAAAGAATTTGAAGAAGCAGTTGCAAGTGAGGAGGAAACCAAATTTATGGATTATTTCAGGATAAATTCAACTCAGTCCCTTGGAATCAAACCCTAGGCTCTGTCCTGCATATCCTGTCTTCTGCATTCTTCCATCGATCTATTCCAATAACATGGATATTTTTGTAATCTTTCAATTAAAATTTCCGTCTACTTGACTATTCAAAGCACAATACTGAGAGAAATTAAACTTCGTAAAAAAGCAAATGCAGAAGTACAGCACAATTCCGCTCGAAAACAGGCGGTTTATGTTCATCTGCGCATGCGCGAAGTCAGCGACGTTTAGAAAAATAGCCCAGAACCAAACACGTGGCGACGTCGCCATCATAGCGAACATAGCGAACATATCGAGCATATCGATGCGTAGCGAACATAGCGAGCATTGCGATCATAGTGTTATGTGTGGACGTAGTAGAGGTGAGTCCTCGGTTGTGGCGTTAGGCCCTCAGCCGAAGAGTTTACTCAGCTTTATAAACTTGTAGTGGTTAAAATTTACGTGGTCAAGTGGACTTCTGTGGACGCATTTCACTATTTGGAAACGCATAAAATGGCGAGTCTAAACTTTTCATCGAAGAACGTTTGTGTTTGTCCCCTGCCCAAATTATTTTTCAAGTTTATCGTGGACTTATGAAACATTTTCGTTGTTCGTAAGGATTTTATTGCCGTAACCGATCACTGGCTGGGACATGTTTAGTAAATAAAAATAAATTTTTAATTTTTAATTGCCCGGGCTTAGCTAGCTAGCTTCTGTTCATCTAGTCAAAGTTTACTTATAGAGCAGCCAGAGTTAGGATTTTTTCATCGCTTGTATTTAAGTATTTTAACCGTTGGTTTTATAAGTAAGTTTGCTTGTGGTTAGTTTTTAAGTTCATACAAACTTACGAGCATGTATTTGTTTATTCAGTGATATCATATTTTTTCTTTAATGGTTATTTTTAATTAAATGAAACATTTCTGGAGAGTTCCCCTGCTGAAATGACCAGTACTCCAATAACCTGTAATACCCTGGTCAAGTTTAGTTTTAGAAGTTGTTGTGTTTTGTCTGCATCCCGGAAGCAGAGAGAGATATATGGAGAGAGAGAGAGAGAGAGAGAGAGAGAGAGAGAGAGAGCGGGTCTGGTATAGCTCGCGATGCCTTTTCCGCCGATTTTCGCTGTTGGCATGTTTTTGAGAGTCATTTATTTTTCGCGGGCAGTAGACCTCGCTACCGGCGGGTTGCGAGTAGCGGGAAAAGCAATTTCACTTGAGCACAAGAATACACTTAGGTGTAAAATCACTCCAACATCAGCGTAGACGCTGCAGCCACATGAATTTCTAGAGACCGGAAAAATTCGCGAATTCATTTCGCGATAGGCTAAAATAAAAATTGTTATACCTCAGTGCTGCCTCTGCTATTGGCTCACAACTCACCTGGATGACTCTGGGCCAATGAGAAACACCCAACCAAAGTTTTATCGAATCACAGGCTGCTACGTTGGGACGTCTCACAAGACAGCAGCCAATGAGTGGGTGACATTTGACCGAGTGTACGTAGAACTATGGAGTTCATCCTGCAGGTCATTGAACCCGCGAATTTTTCCCTATGAATTTGTGTGTAACATCACACAGTTTTTGAAATGAAACTTCTTTGCTGAGGGGGCTACAATTTTTCCAAAGTTACGAAAATTCCGATCGCGTGTGGGGAATAGGTACGTGGTGGGGGAACCGGCAGAGGAGAGAGACGGCAGGGTAGAGGTAGCAATGACGCAGCATACTTGCACACTTGCATAATTAAGCGCTTGTATACTTGCATAAATTGTTATTAATATGCAACCCCACCCAAAGAGAATCATGTTTTCCATACCAAACAACATAAGAAGCAAGAAGTTTCTTTCCTGTCGCCCGTCGACTCCACGCACACACTTTTTTGACGTGAATACGTCTTTAAAATTGCTTCCACAGTGGGAGACAATAAAAAAAACGAATGATAACAAAATCGGGGGATAGGAGTTTGGTATTGCAGCTACATATCTATCATATCCGTCCAAAATTAGGTTACACCACTGGATAGCTAAAGGATCAAAGAACACGTTACGCTAAGTGAGGACTGTGACGCATCGCGCGCGGTGGAGGGGGAAGCGCCGCCATTTTGAGGTCATTATGCTGCGTTTCGAGATTTCCATTTAGTATAACTTTTGACTCGGAGAAGCTACGACGTTCGTTTGAGTTTCAATCATCAGCTCTCGTCAAAATCTATCGATTGCATGCATAAAACATTAGTGTAAAATAGTTACAGTGAATATATATGTTGTTAAAATAAAAATATATATATAACAAGGGCCTACACGAGACTTTCTTAGTGTTCAGACATGATTATAACATACATATATTGGCGTATGTTATATTTTGTATAGAAAATATTACCTGTTACTAGAGACCTGCAAAATTCGCGGATTCATTCGGTGATAGGCTAGAATTCAAACACTTATACCTCTTAGATAATTTTGCTATTGGCTTACTGTTCATCTGGCGAATCTCAACCAGTTATAAACCCTCAACCAAAGAAGTCTCGAAACACAGACAAACCAGCTGAGACGACTTACATGTCGGCAGCCAATGAACTTGCGTTATTTGCCCGAATGTACAGGGGTATGTGCAGTCTATCCTGAAGGCCATCGAAACCACGAATTTTGCAGGTCTCTACCTGTTACGTACACGTATTCACGTACAACACACGGCCGTGTCCATGACGCAGCCACACCCCTTTTTATTTATTTACCGTGGATATTCTGAGCCTACTGTACAAGACTGTCGACTCAGAAAACAGCCGTAGCACAATCAGCTCTTGAGCGTGCTTCAGTGGAACAGGCTTGTGGAGTGAGATCCCGGAGCTGGCTTGTGTCTGCGCGCCAAGTGCGACTCGTGTAATTACCTGCTTCCATTCGCAGGGCGAGAAACTTCCAGCGCCGCGCCGGAATCTTTCCACAAATTGCCAAAATTAAAAAATTCCCCGTAATTTACAATTACGAACTACCAACTGTAATGAGAGGAAATTAGCGGAGAATCTCGCTTGCTCAGTAATGGACGGCCGGCAACATGCATGTGTTGCTCCGTGCTTCGCCGCTGGGCGCACACACGGATGAAGCAATGCACGTGCTCATTAGTTTCATGATGGAGTCGTGGAACGGAGCTCGGTTGCATTATCAGCTCGCCTGTGTCATCCCGACTCATCACCTCTCTCCAAAACTCGACATTTCGCGAGAAAAATAAACCGCGCTGTCAAAATGATAGTGACGATTGCTAGAGACCTGCAAAATTCGCGGTTTCGATGGCCTTCAGGATAGACTGCACATACCCCGGTACACTCGGGCAAATAACGCAAGTTCATTGGCTGCCGACTTGTAAGTCGTCTCAGCTGGTTTGTCTGTGATTCGATCCTTCTTTGGTTGAGGGTTTATAACTGGTTGAGATTCGTCCAGATGAACAGTAAGCCAATAGCAAAATTATCTAAGCGGTATATGCGTTTGAATTCTAGCCTATCACCGAATGAATCCGCGAATTTTGCAGGTCTCTACTTAAGCCTAGAGACCTGTAAAATTCACTGTAGAATTAGCGAATCACGATCATTCCAGTCAACAGGTGTTACGAGTCGGTAACCAATCAGCAGATGTAATTTGCACGAGTGCGTAGAGGATCATGGAGTCTATCCTTTAGGGATTTGAAATCACGAATTTTACAGGTCTCTACATGCCGTAAACCAATTTCCTTGCTGTTATTAGTATACACAGTTAAATATATGAATAAACACGCTCTCTCTCTCTCCCCCTCTCTAATCTTATGCAATGCCTTTCGTTTTATTATTCATATTAAAAATATTTTTATCATCCATTCATGCGCATTAGGAATTTTTTTTCTCTTTTTAAAGGTCTCTCAACGGTTTACCCTCACCGACAATCCAAACTTTTAAAAAAACACGTACGACTTTTTTAATTTTTGTTTTGTCAGATACTTGACTTGTCAGGGTGTAACAAACCAAAGTGATAAAAAAGTCTTTCGTATTTTTTCTCCAGCATTCTGGACAACGCCAATAAAACTGAACATTTCACTTTGAATTATGTCATTGGCATGATTAAAGTCCATTATTTTCCAACAGATTTTCTCTGTTTGCTTAAATAGTTTACAACAATAATGATCACTTCTTTAGCGTACATTTTTGTTTAGTGAATATTACAAAAAAATTGCTTTTGAAAGTTTTAAAATATAAAAAAAAATAATTCAATGCACGATTTTTGTGATTTAAATTCTTCTACAGTTTTTTTCTTACATATTTTTTGCTGACAAATATAAAACAATAAATTGAATTCCCATTATGAAGGCCAAATATTTTTTTATAAATGCCCATTTTATTTATCTAAGCAATTTCTTGGTCGATGTACCGATATCACTTTAAGGTCTTTCTCCAAAACAGAAAAATTTTGTTGTATAAAAAGTACATTGCAACATGCAATTACTCTCTGTGAATAATTTACGACTTCCGACTAAAACGACTCATCCAACTGGAGAAAGAAAAAAGTTCAAAGTAATAGCATTCTCGCATAATATTCTGTTATCAAATCAATGTCAATAAATTGTTAATTTGAAATGACGAAATTGGACAAATGAATCAATTTTTTTAAATTGCTGCTTTTAGAAAGCCCGCCTTGACCTGTTTGATATTATAGAAGATTTTCTCGCACGGTGGTTGGCCGGTTCTTGCACGCTCGGCTCGGGCGGAACGTGACAATTTTTCGTGCGTGCAGCCGGCGTTCATCGATTTATAAGACGTTATCACGTCAAAAATCAACTTTCTACGTGGGTTCGATTGAGAACAGTGAAACGCGAGACACTCTAGACTATAGTGATGGTAGATGAAGGAGAGTCTGGAATGCTGATGTGTAGAGTCCCGGAAAAATCGCGGATTCTTCTGGCCTCAGGATAGAATTGAAAGTTATAGGTGTGCTCGACCCATGTTTACTTTCCCATTGGTTGATTTCTTAGCGACAACATTTTTATCCTTGTTATTTGGCACTACCTGATTCGCTTACTTCTCTCCTAGCTGGACATCGTTGGCTCACGGTCGTAGAGGGGCGTGTCCAAACAACTGCGTGCCAATCACGAACACAGTGCGAGAGTGTGAAGGTTTGCATTCTAGCTTGCGACTAAATGAATGCGCGAAATTTCCGTGGCTCTACTGATGGGGAGTGTCGGGTGCACACTGTGCCGGCGTGTACAGTGTGCAGTGCACACCCTGCTGGCTGTGTACAAGTTCCAGTTTAAAAGCGCTGCTTGCCGCATCACTGTGCCGGCGAGAACACGGGGGAGGACAGAGAGTTTAGTGCGAGACGGAGAGGAGCGGCCCGCCGCTTGTTTACACGTGTTGCCTCGCGTGTCCGCGTGTCCGCGTGTCCGCGTGTCCGCGTGTCCGCGTGTCCGCGTGTCCGCCGTGTCCAACCTGTCCGTCATGTCCGTGGTGTCCGTCGGGGACGCACCACAACGCCGAAATGCCAAATTGACCACAACGCCGACAGCTAGAAAACTGCTGTGTACCACAACGCCGAATTACCACAACGCCGAAATACACTAACGCCGAAAAATGTCATTGCAGGACAGCCACAAAGGTTAGGTTAGGTTAGACTAGGTTAGGTTAGACTAGGTTAGGTTATACTAGGTTATGTTAGACTAGGTTAGGTTAGACTAGGATAGGTTGGACTAGGTTAGGTTAGGCTAGGCTAGGATAGGCTAGGTTAAGTTAGGTTAGGTTAGGTTAGGTTAGACTAAGTTAGGTTAGGCTAGGTTAGGTTAGGCTAGGCTAAGATAGGCTAGGTTAAGTTAGGTTAGGTTATATTACGCTAGGTTAGGTTAGGTAAGGTTAGGTTTGATTGTGGTATTTGGGCTTTAAGGTACATTTAAGAAACACACACAAATTCATTCAGTTGTTATTTCGGCGTTGTGGTACACAGCAGTTTTCTAGCTGTCGGTGTTGTGGTCAATTTTGACATTCGGCGTTATGGTATTTCGGCGTTGTGGTACGACCCGTGTCCGTCGTGTTCATGGTGTCTGCTGTGTCCGTAGTGTCTGTGGAGTCCACCGTGTCCACAATGTCCGTGTACTGCGGCCGTAGCTGAACGCGCGCATGGAAAGAGGGACTGTTATAACTATTAACTGTAGCTTATTACTGAACATGTCACCTCGCTAAGGCATAGTGTGTGCATTCTACTACAGATTCGGCAAGAAAAAAATAATTAAGAACACACATACGAATTTATGTCAAAATTGCACCCCAAGACAAGAATACTCTTCTGGAGTTGGAGGTCTTAGAAATAATATAGACATATTTTTAGGCTAAGTGTTCAGATTTTTTTTCGGAACAAAGTTGCACAACAACCACATTACTTGTTCTGTCGGAAAACGGTTTCCTTAAAATAATTGGTGATAACAAGGCACACTATTGCAAATATTCGGGAACAGAACCCGGATAATTCTGGTGGCAGACAAGTGATCTGAACTCTCACCCACCTGGCACTGGCATTTATAACATGTCATATAACACGCAAACCAACGAAAATGCCTCCCATTTGAAAGCAAGCGCAGTTCTGCGAATGCGTCTTGTCAAGTTTTCACGCCGCCTAGCGTATTGCTTCAGCTGACTCTACAATAGCGTCTCAAGCGCTGAGCTCTCAGCTACACGTGGACATTCACGAGACCCACAGGATTGTTGTTGTTGTTGTTTTTGTTGTTGTTGTATCACTCCCAGTGATGTTATTCCACAGTGAACAGGAGAATGAAATGTGATGCAACTTGTAGCGAGTACAAAGAGCGAAACCACAGGCTTTGGGCGAGAGGAGTAAAAGTTAGGCTATATATAAAATATATCGTTACCTAGTTTATTCTAGATAGTACCTATCTGTATCGTAGGTGATTCAGTAGAGATTACTGTCATTGCATTGTCAGGAACATTACCAACGTACTAATCAGTGTACACTAATTTTTTTTTACTCAATAATTCTAATATTTAAAAATTTCTTAAGTTGTATGTTATGAACGATTAAAATTTTGTAACAATAAAGTTCCTTATTTTGCTACTTAAAATATTTGCTATGAGTACTAATATCCATTATATACATTAAAAAAATATTAGACGAAGTTATTGCGAATGTTATGACATGAGTGTCTAAAGAACAAAATTGCATTTTACACCATATTATGTCATGTCATGTGCTACTTTAATGTCAAGATCTGTCAACGACTCTCTTCAGTAAGTTTCCAAAGAATTAAATGGTTTTCTGCTAAATGTTTCTGAAGATTATTGCGCTGTTCTTCTGTTTATTGTTTCCAGACACGTTTTCATAATGAAAAAGCAAAATAATAATATCTTTCAACATTTATCTGTATTTAATACTGAGTATAATGTATCACGAAAGAAATTTAAAGCGCAGAAACATTTTTTTAAATATTAAATTTTATATTTTACACCCTAAATGCTTATTAATCAAACATTTCTTTCCGAAAAAATATTTTCTTTTTTAAGTACGTTCATGCAAAATACATCACGCTGTGACTAAGGATAACTGCTTGAGTCGCATAGCTTGTAATTAATTTCATTCAAACAAGCAGGTTCTTCCTTAAACGAACACGCCATTTTAAAAATCTGTACATGACACTATGGCGCTTACCCAGAGTTACTTAACAAATAAGCTTATATAGATGTGTGCATTTCCTCAATCTCGTCTGTAGAGTATTTTAATTACCACTCCAAGCAACATCCCAACTTAAAATACGTACGTTTCTTAAACTGAATAAACGCCATAGGTAGGGACCTGAAAAATTAGCTATTTCGATGACCTTCAGGATAGTCTACACAGTCCTCTGTACACTCGGGCAAATAACGCCAGTTCGTTGGCTGCTGACTTGTGATACGTCTCAACTGGTTTGTCCGTCATTCGATACTTCTTTGGTGGAGGGTTTCTCATTGGACCAGAGTCGCCCAGACGAACAGTGAGCCAATAGCAAAAGCAGCTTGGAGGTATGTGTATATGAATTTCAGACTATCGCGAAATGAATCTGCGAATTTTGTCCGGTCTCTACGTATCATAGCCGTGCATGTGTGGTAATACTGAGACAGAACAAACAACGTTACAAAACGATTCACGTTGAACTTCGCGGAGAAAACGTGCCGTGACGTTTTCTTGTCTGCATTCAGATTGGCGGGCCTGCTGTTACAGCAACTCAACGACCAAGGCGAACGAGGACTTTTTTTTTTGTTATGATGTTTGTGTGCCTGCACGAAGACACGAGAGCGCGCAGCAGTTTCTCGGTACTCGTTGCTCGCGAGGTTTGATTGCGAGGTGCGGTTCCTCGAAGCTGGCTTGGACCGTCGCACCCTGCAGAGCGACCTTCCAGAACAATCCCTGCTCGGCAGCCGCGCCCCGCCTCAGTGTGCGACCGGCCTCCTTCGTCTGCCTCGCCACCGCCTTTCGCCCAACACTGGGGGCTAGTTGGGAGTTGAAACAGTGTAGCGTCGTCTGTGTTTCGTGACTGGGTGCGTTTCTTCCAGTTACAACACCAATCACTAGAGACCTGAAAAATTCACTGATTCATTTCGTGTTATGCTAAAATTCAAATAAATATACCTTAGTGCTGCTTCTGCCATTGGTTCACTGTTGATCTGGAGGACTGATGGCCAATTAGAGACCCTCACTCATAGAAGTGTCGAATCACAGGCCACCCAGTCGAGACGACTCACAAGTCAACAGCCAATGAACAGTTGGCATTTGCCCGAGTGTGTAGAGGATATTGGAGTCTATCCTGAAGGTCATTGAACCCGCGAATTTTACCGGTCCCTACCAATCACGAGAAGTCAGTGCGGAGGCAATGGCTTCCCTTCAAGTCTGCCACCAATCACAAGAAAGAAACCGCTGGTGCGTGAATACCATATTGCTGTCTAACAGGCGTTGAGATCTTTTCGCGAGAAATATCTGCGCCTTTCCATTGTCCATTAAGGAAATGAGTTCATGGAAACAATGTTGCTTGTGTTTCCAGAGAATGTGTAATTCGTATAAATTACTGTATTGAAATACGACGCAATTACTCAGGTAAAAAAAAAAGGAGGTTGTCTGTAAAGTCGGTTTACGGACGATAATGATAATTTTACGTGATAACGTCATAAGAAAACATTGATGAAAAATTGCATACTTTTTTTATTTTCAAATATTATTTACAATTTTTGCAAATTTAATTTAAATAAATTGTTTCAAAATAATCACGAACATTTAGTTAAAAAGCCCGCCTTAACCTGTTTGATATTATAGAAGATTTTCTCACACGGTGGTTGGCCGGTTCTTGCACTCTCGGCTTAGGCGGAACGTGACAATGAGTCATGCTTTTTCGTGCGTGCAGCCGACGTTCATTAATTTATAAGTCGTTATCACGTCAAAAAATTTAGTTTAAATTAAACACATCTCACATTATATCGGCGATGAAATGATTACTGGTGGTAAAATTTGGTTTGTTTCGACATTAATATTTATTTTCATCTTTACTACTTAACTTCGTCATTAATAGGGACCTGAAAAATTCGCTGTTTCGATGACCTCCAGGATAGTCTACACAGGAATCTGTACACTCGGGCAAATAACGCCAGTTCGTTGGCTGCAGACTTGTTAGACGTCTCAACTGGTTTGTCCGACATTCGATACTTCCTTGGTGGAGGGTTTCTCATTGGCCCAGAGTCGCCCAGGCGAACAGTGAGCCAATAAGAAAAGCAGCTTGGAGGTATATGAATATGAATTAGAGACTATCGTGAAATGATTCTGCGAATTTTTCCAGTCTCTAGTCATTAATAATTCCTCGCAATAACATTATGATAATGACAACGTGATTTTACTGTGAATATACACGTCAAACGAAAAATAAAAGATGTTTGCAGAAAAAAAAATAACTTAGCTGCGGGTCATGTTTTAAAACAAGCCATTTGACGCGACGGGGAAAGAGGTTTTATAGTGTGTGAAGCGCGACTCCAAACGAGTTTCCTCGTTTACCTGGTAACGCTTGTTTTATCTGCGTAGGAAAATCTTGAGTTTCCCGGAATATTGCGGGGCCCGGGTTCTTGGCGGGGGGCCCTGCAGAGGGCGTAACAACAGGTCTGCCGGCTCGCCCAATGGCGCGTGGGCTCTACCAGGATATGTCTCGGCACACTGCACCTGCGGCCCGCAAGCCACCCACCAGAAATACAACTTCTCACTGAACCTGTCACGCTTGTCAGATATTCTTTCTCTCCTTTTTTTTGACGTGATAACGTCTTGTAAATCGATGAACGCCGGCTGCACGCACTAAAAATTGTCACGTTCCGCCTGAGCCGAGCGTGCAAGAACCTGCCGACCACCGTGCGAGAAAATCTTCTACAATATGAAACAGGTTAAGGTGGGCTTTTAAACTAATTGTTCGTGATTATATTTAAACATAATTATTTAAATTAAATTTGCAAAAACTGTAAATAACATTTGAAAATAAAAAAAAAGTATCCAATTTTTCATCAATGTTTTCTTATTACGTTATAACGCAAAATTATAGTCCGTTAACCGACTTTACAGACAACCCCCTTTATTATTATTATTATTATTATTTCCTTTCACTCTTTCGTGCCGTAACTTCGCGGTATCCAAGCGCCGTTTCCATTCTGTGATACGATGCTCTGTCATTAGAACGCTTGAATCCGTCTGCCACATCTTTACTTGCCGCTTCACGCCTGCAGTATTTTCCCATTAGCGAGTATTACATTAGAACTGCAAGTTGCCAATTTCCCCTCCCAGCATCTCACTTCACAAGCGAAGACAGGATAAACATTGGGAAGTGATATTAAAAGTGTATTCATCAAGATGTTGGTGCCGGATTCGCTTCCACAGTTGAGTTACCGCGTTTTACTGTCACTTTGATTGTTTCAGGGCAATTTCCCACAGGTGTTTCGTCATGCAAGCTTTGCAGGTTGTCTTTTGTTGCGATCTATGTGGCGAAATAGACCAGACATGTCATCTGATTGTGTACTGTGCCCAGACACAGATCAACAGAGACCTGAAAAATTCGCGGATTCATTTCGTGTTATGCTAAAATTCAAATAAATATACCTTAGTGCTGCTTCTGCCATCGGTTCACTGTTAATCTGGAGGACTGAGGGCTAATTAGAGACCCTCACTCATAGAAGTGTCGAATCACAGGCCACCCAGTCGAGACGACTCACAAGTCAGCAGCCAGTGAACAGTTGGCATTTGCCCGAGTGTGTAGAGGATATTGGAGTTTATCCTGGAGGTCATTGAACCCGCGAATTTTTCCGGTCTCTACACATACAACGAACACGGTACAGGTACAAGGATATTGGACCAAAATGGGCGTGATCAAGTCGATATCATGCGCTCATTGGCTGTTGCCACTTCACTTCGTCTCTCCGGGCGTGCGCGATTCGGTCAGACGTTGTTTCATTGGCTTCTAGTCGTTCAGGGCGTGACCAATAACCCGCCAGGGGCGTACAAGTGTACAGGCATTTGCAATCTAGACTGTCGCCAATGCAGGCGTGTGCTGATATGACGACCATGGTGCGATCCTGTTTCGGTCACACGTTCTACTTCTTGGGGACCTTTTTCAGAAAAAAAAAAGGTTTAATCATAGTTTTTTTTCACTCTCATAAACATTATGGGTCATGCCAAACGTATTAGTGTGCCAAATTGAACTTTACGATAGTGAAACTACCCCGGAATATATTCGGTAAACTAAAAAAAATTGCTTGTCTGTAAAGTAGGTTTACGGACGATAGTTTAACGTGACAACGTCGTAACAAAACATTGATGAAATGATTGCATACGTTTATGAATAAATTTGAATCATTTTTATGGAATTATCACTATTTTGTATGGATACAAAGAAGGAGTGAAATGAAATCTACAATTTAATTGATAAATTTACTTTTATTTGCACTCATTATTTCAAATAAGTTTATTACTTTAACGAAGAGATTATTTTAACTATAACTTTTATACATGTTTGCTATTTAACTTCTTCCAATCTGTGTTATTCTGTTAAGGATAGGACGATGATAGGAAAAGTAAAAGTAGGAAACGAATGGGAGTGTTTCAAGTTTAATGTGCCTCGAAAAAGTCAAATCGATGATTGTTCCAATCGAGTGGAAGAGAGATAGGTGCGGCGCAAGCGCACCTTGAGCGTAACGGGACACAGGCGTAACGGGACAATGTGCATAACGGGACAATGAGTCATCCTTTTTCGTGCGTGCAGCCGGCGTTCATCGATTTATTAGACGTTGTCACGTAAAAAAAAAGGTTCAATCATAGTTGTTTTGTTTTTTTCACTCTCATATTCCGCCTCTCGTGTCCACGTTTATATTAAAAGCTTGATATATGGCGCCAAGTCACGTGGCTTTCCAAGCACCGAAATTATTAATAACACGGGACCTCCAAGGGGATAAGGGTCTGAAAAACCCAGGTTATGGAATTTAGTAGGGTTAGTTGAGCGAAGCTGGAATTTCGACGCAAACCATAGACGGTCAGCTGCTGAGACAGCTCGAAACTACGTAAGAATACGTGTCAGTTCTAAAACTCAATAGAAACCGGGTTATCTCTTATAAACAGACACGCAGCGGTTAACGCTATAACTGTGGGTTGGGTGTTTGAAAATAATTACGTAAACGTCGAGAACTCATGGTTAAAGTCAATAGTGCCATTTTATTGGAGATTGTGGAGGGGGGACATTGTTCTATGATCGCAGTGTAAGCTTTCTTAAACAGAAAACCTTCTTAAATATTTTTTTATTTAAATCTGTCTTAAACTGTTTAAAATTCAATGCTACACAACTGTTTATTTTTACATGCTTTATATTAGCTTCACCTGTATGTTTGTCCGCCGTCTGTAACTCTGTCTGTCCGTCTGTAACTCTTTCGACTAAGAGTGAGTGACTCATCACTGTAAAATGTCCCACCCATATCATTACGTTCGTTAGCCGAGCGGTCTAAGGCGCGCGACTTCTGTGACGTCAGCATTCGGATTCAGCGATCGTGGTTTCTACTCCCGGCCACGCCGAATAAAAAAATGTTTTTTTTCCCCGGTAAATTCTAATATTATATCCATACATCTAACTGCAAATGATTCGTAGAGACTTTGCCATTTCTTTGTGACGTTGCAACTCCAAATAGTTATCTCAGATGGTAATAGGTAGTGTCGGTAACTCATTTCCCTATGATAATTATACATAAATATAGTTTAAAAAACTAAAAAAACATGCTTTTAAAGAATATCAAACTAAAAAGTTAAAAATAAATATAGTTTAAAAAACTAAAAAACATGCTTTTAAAGAATATCAAACTAAAAAGTAAAAAATTATTTTAAAATTAAATTTATGACAATAGTATATAAGCATACTAGTATAAATGAGAAAAAAGCATGGGGCGCTTAATATTCAAAAAATATGGCACAAAGCGCCTCAAGCTTTTTTCTCATTTATAGTACTAGTATTGCTTATATACTATTGTCATAAATTTAATTTTAAAATTATTTTTTACTTTTTAGTTTGATATTCTTTAAAAGCATGTTTTTTAGTTTTTTAAACTATATTTATTTAAAAAAAGGTGCATGTAACTCAGTACATGTGATAGAAGTCTTCTTTGGAAATTCAAACCTCGACTCCTCGTAAGTATATCTTAAAGGCAGAGAGAGAGAAAGAAAGAATACTATTTTCTAAATAAACATGAATTAACAAAATTATTACTCATTTCAAAATAACTGCTCAGGATATCAATAATTATTAATCAATCAATTATGACTAATTAACAATAAATAGTACCCACTGTTGAAATAATCACACAATAAAATGTTATATTAAGATTTTCAGGACCACAACTATAGCATGAAAACAATTATTCTAACTACAATTTATACTTTTTTTTTTAAAGTAAATCAATTTTAATAAATTTCATTTTCAACCACATTAATAATATTACTTAGTATTACTCAGAAAAAACATTTTTACAATTTAATAACAAGATAACACAGTGCGGGGATTTTTGGCTTTCATTTATTTTTCAAGTATTTAAGAATCCTATTTTTTTAATTTATTAGAAATTTGATTAAAACAGAAATAAATTAATACACATAAATTAACAAAATTATTTTCACTTAAAAATAACAGCTCAGGATATAATTAATTATTGAAAAATCAATATTTATCAATTACAATAATTATTATTCACTGTTTAAATACTCACACAATGACAAAAATTTGTTTAGTAAATATCAAAGCTACTATTTAGTATAATAACCTAGTTTCTAATTTATTGTTCTATTATGTATAGGTTAGATGTGATCGAGCACTCTAATAAACTGATTTTGTATTCCTGCAAATATCACATTATCAATGAATTATGATTTTGTATTCCTGCAAATATCACATTATCAATGAATTATGATTTTGTATTCCTGCAAATATAACTTTATCAATGAATTATGATTTTGTATTCCTGCAATTATCACCTTATCAATGAATTATAGTGAAACAGATTTGTCAATAGGCTACACAGACATACTGCAATGAATTCATAGGCATTCATACTGTTCTGCCGTCGAATGAATGAATGAATAATTCGTTAATTTTTTCGCCGCTCCGCGACCGGAAAACTAGACCGCTCGGACCTACTTCATGGTAACTCTATACATTATAATCATATTGCTACAAAGTGAAAATAAAAACCAATTAATACTCCACGCTCAAAATATGTTTAAATTTTTTTTTTAACCACCATATTCTCGTTGAACTTAACATATTTACTGGCTCTGAGTGATTTAGTTGATCAAATAATAATTCCTGACAAATAATTACCTTGTCAAACTGATGCGTGAAAAGCATTATACCAGCCAAAAATATTTAATGACCCAATTAAAACAATACTCATATAAAAAAGTTAAGAATACAGATTTATAAAAGTAATTAAAATAATCTTGAAAGATAACCATTTTCTTGCGACTATGGCCCTTGGCACGGTGCACAACAATAACCTCAAACCCCGCTGTGTTTCCCTCTGCCCAAATATTCCCTTACTAGGTGCCAGCAAGTCGGACACCGGCGGGTCCCTACTGCGACCCGCCTATCCCTGCAGCATGGCGGGGTTCAACCTGAGCCGCACGCCGCCACGTGGTGCCCGCTCAAGGGAACGAGTTATCTGCACCGTCCTTAGTTACAAAAATAGTATCACAACAATGTTTCAGGAAAACGTTGCATTAAAATTAGCTTGGAAATTTTATTGTCATTGCGCCGAAAGAAGTTTCACTTAAAAAAAATACCAGTCATAAATTAAAATATTAATATCTCATTACGTATTTTTTATTGTTGCAGGACAAATTATTTCCATTAACGCTCAGTTTAACGAGCAACACTACCTCATTACAAAAGACTGATTTACCCGGTATCCGAGCTCGTAATTGCTCGTACTCCGAGCTTGCCTGCGTTCACTTGCGCAACTCGCATGCGTAGCCGGAGGTTGCGAGCACGCAATTAAGTGCCAAGTAATAAAAACTGGGAATTGTGAATCCCAACGACGCTCGCTGCGATGTCTCGCGGCCGGGAGCGAAGCCAAGTAATTTCATGAGTGGACGCTCGGATAACACGTCACAGCTCCGCCGGCTTGAGCTAGTGCAGCTCTAGTGTGTCCCTAGCAGCAGGCTTAGCTAGTGCAGCTATAGAGTGTTCCTAGCAGCAGGAGGAGCTAGTGCGGCGCTAGTGTGTCTCTAGCAGCAGGCTTAGCTAGTGCAGCTATAGAGTGTTCCTAGCAGCAGGCTTAGCTAGAGCAGCGCTAGTGTGTCCCTAGCAGCAGGCGGAGCTAGTGCAGCGCTAGTGTGTCTCCAGCAGTAGACGGAGCTAGTGCAGCGCTAGTGTGTCCCCAGCAGTAGGCGGAGCTAGAGCAGCGCTAGTGTGTCCCTAGCAGCAGGCGGAGCTAGTGCAGCGCTAGTGTGTCCCCAGCAGTAGGCTTAGCTAGTGCAGCTATAGAGTGTTCCTAGCAGCAGGCGGAGCTAGTGCAGCGCTAGTGTGTCCCTAGCAGCAGGCGGAGCTAGTGCAGCGCTAGTGTGTCCCCAGCAGTAGGCTTAGCTAGTGCAGCTATAGAGTGTTCCTAGCAGCAGGAGGAGCTAGTGCGGCGCTAGTGTGTCTCTAGCAGCAGGCTTAGCTAGTGCAGCTATAGAGTGTTCCTAGCAGCAGGAGGAGCTAGTGCGGCGCTAGTGTGTCTCTAGCAGCAGGCTTAGCTAGTGCAGCTATAGAGTGTTCCTAGCAGCAGGCTTAGCTAGAGCAGCGCTAGTGTGTCCCTAGCAGCAGGCGGAGCTAGTGCAGCGCTAGTGTGTCTCCAGCAGTAGACGGAGCTAGTGCAGCGCTAGTGTGTCCCCAGCAGTAGGCGGAGCTAGAGCAGCGCTAGTGTGTCCCTAGCAGCAGGCGGAGCTAGTGCAGCGCTAGTGTGTCCCCAGCAGTAGGCTTAGCTAGAGCAGCGCTAGTGTGTCCCTAGCAGCAGGCTTAGCTAGAGCAGCGCTAGTGTGTCCCTAGCAGTAGGCGGAGCTAGTGCAGCGCTAGTGTGTCCCCAGCAGTAGGCGGAGCTAAAGCAGCGCTAGTGTGTCCCTAGCAGCAGGCTTAGCTAGTGCAGCGCTAGTGTGTCCCCAGCAGCAGGCTTAGCTAGTGCAGCTATAGAGTGTTCCTAGCAGCAGGCGGAGCTAGTGCAGCGCTAGTGTGTCCCTAGCAGCAGGCGGAGCTAGTGCAGCGCTAGTGTGTCCCCAGCAGTAGGCGGAGCTAGTGCAGCGCTAGTGTGTCCCTAGCAGCAGGCTTAGCTAGAGCAGCGCTAGTGTGTCCCTAGCAGCAGGCTTAGCTAGTGCAGCTATAGAGTGTTCCTAGCAGCAGGAGGAGCTAGTGCGGCGCTAGTGTGTCTCTAGCAGCAGGCTTAGCTAGTGCAGCTATAGAGTGTTCCTATCAGCAGGCGGAGCTAGTGCAGCGCTAGTGTGTCTCTAGCAGCAGGCGGAGCTAGTGCAGCGCTAGTGTGTCTCTAGCAGCAGGCGGAGCTAGTGCAGCGCTAGTGTGTCCCTAGCAGCAGGCTTAGCTAGAGCAGCGCTAGTGTGTCCCTAGCAGCAGGCTTAGCTAGTGCAGCTATAGAGTGTTCCTAGCAGCAGGAGGAGCTAGTGCGGCGCTAGTGTGTCTCTAGCAGCAGGCTTAGCTAGTGCAGCTATAGAGTGTTCCTATCAGCAGGCGGAGCTAGTGCAGCGCTAGTGTGTCTCTAGCAGTAGGCGGAGCTAGTGCAGCGCTAGTGTGTCTAGCAGCAGGCGGAGCTAGTGCAGCGCTAGAGTGTCCCTAGCAGCAGGCTTAGATAGTGCAGCGCTAGAGTGTTCCTATCAGCAGGCGGAGCTAGTGCAGCGCTAGTGTGTCTCTAAATGCAGGCGGAGCTAGTGCAGCGCTAGAGTGTCCCTAGCAGCAGGCAGAGCTAGTGCAGCGCTAGTGTGTCCTTAGCAGCAGGCGGAGCTAGTGCAGCTATAGAGTGTTCCTAGCAGCAGGCTTAGATAGTGCAGCGCTAGAGTGTCCCTTGCAGCAGGCTTAGCTAGTGCAGCTATAGAGTGTTCCTAGCAGCAGGCTTAGATAGTGCAGCGCTAGAGTGTCCCTAGCAGCAGGCTTAGCTAGTGCAGCTATAGAGTGTTCCTAGCAGCAGGCTTAGCTAGAGCAGCGCTAGTGTGTCCCTAGCTGCAGGAGGTGCTAGTGGAGATTTAGGCGAGAGTATTAAATGCAGAAGTACTTGTAATAACCTTAGTAGTTTACTTTATCCTGATGATGATGTTGGCAATGTTGACCGAAACGTCCGTGATATATTCGCCTTGGACGTGGCTTCAACCCAGGAACCATATTTCAAACATAGTGGTACTAAATAATGCACAAACAAAGCAAAACCCAGAATGAACAAATTTACCACTCAGTTTTGGCATACAGGGTGAGTAAGAGTGTGGCTGCTCACATTAAAACCAGGCGACTAGTTCCCAAGGCAATGTCTACAAGGAGACATGGACCAATTTAATGTTAGTCTGTGTGTTTATGACGTCGTTTAACAGTATTTAATTACGGTTTCCCAAGTTATCTCGACAATACTCCATGGAGTTTTTACTTACTTTTCAAGGTGACCTTACCTCTTAAATATTTTCAGGGTAATTCGCTAAGTTCTGTGTTACCTTACCGCGCATGATTCTACACTTAACTTAATGGCTGGGCCACATATGGCGTTCACTTGCTACTAAACATAACTACCGAGTTGAAATGTTTTTATAACCCTTATTAATTTTTATGTTGCATAACTGTGCTCACAAATTACTGGTTATATGTCACGTGATAATCATTTGTTTGTTAATATAGCTACCTACTAACACTGCCAACATGTCGGAAAAATCACGAATTTCCATCGGCTGAAATCAGCATGTCAGCCGCGTAACGAAAAAAAAAAATGCATCACTTTGTTGTCGCATTTCTAACGCTTTTCCAAGGGTCATGAGTGGGGCGCTCGATATTCCCCTCACAAGTGGTGCGCTTGGCCTTGTTGTGCTCTCGCTGGTGTTGTCTGTTTGTGAACCAGTCTTCGCCCTAGCACACGCGGTGTTGGCCGTGTCGGCCAACCCCACAGAGGCGAATACGAGGTGTCTGAGGAGACCCTGTCCTCGCACCGAGAACATCATATTCCCGTGAGTCCCAGGTCTAGAGGAAACCCATCGGCAGGTCTTGCTGTGTAATGAGTAGATACCTGCAAAATTCGCGGTTTCGATGGCCTTCAGGATAGACTGCATATACCCCTGTACACTCGGGCAAATAACGCAAGTTCATTGGCTGCCGACTGGTAAGTCGTCTCAGCTGGTTTGTCTGTGATTAGATTCTTCTTTGGTTGAGGGTTTATAACTGGTTGAGATTCGTCCAGATGAACAGTAAGCCAATAGCAAAATTATCTAAGAGGTATATGTGTTTGAGTTCTAGCCTATCACCGAATGAATCCGCGAATTTTGCAGGTCTCTAGTAGAATGAGTAGGGACCGGAAATATTCGCGGATTCAATAACCTCTAGGATAGCCTCCATTATCCTCTGCACTTCTCAAGTAAACACGCGTGTTCATTTGTTACTAAATTGGGAGTCGTCTCCACTGGGTAGCTTGTGATTCTTTGGTCGATAGTCTCTCATTGGCCCAGAGAGCTCCAGTTGAACCGCGAGCCAATAGCAGAACCAGCAGAATTGTACACATGTTTGAAGTTCAGCCTATCACGAAATGAATCCGCGAATTTTTCCTGTCTCTAGTAATGAGCTGCTTACAGCTTCGACTTTTAACGGAATTTCTGAAACCTGTTGCGTTTACAAGTCTCCTGGCCTGCCTTCTTTTTTCCCCTTCTCTCTCCCGCCGTGGTTTTAAACCTCTTTTTTTTTTAATCCTCTTATAGGCGCGCCGCGGAGGCAGGTAATTAGAAAAAACATGACAAAAATCTTTTTCTTCGCTGGTATATTTGAGGTCATCCTCGCTAATGTTCCGAAGTTCAGACCTAACGAACGCAACGCTGAATAAGGAAAGTAGACTAATCCATTCTGCGGCGACCGGTTTCCCAAACTCGCATGCACACACACCTACACGCGCGCATATATACACACACGTTGTTTCCTAGCGGAGTACCTGAGTGCTGAAACCGGACAAGTGCGTTTCAGCGCGGCGAGGTCTGCGGTTCAGAATCCCGCAAGAACGCGTGCAACGCAGACAAGCAGCGATGTGGCTTATTGCAAGTGAATTTTTCCGCCACAATATTGTGATTCCGTGTGAACATTCAGTGATTATTAAAACTATACACGAAGTATGATGAATGCAAATGGACAGTACTTTAAGACACATCGTAAAAATATTTTTTTTTTGACGTGACAACGTCTAATAAATCGATGAACGCCGGCTGCACGCACGAAAAAGTGTCCCGTTACGTACATTGTCCCGTTACGCTGTGTCCCTTTACTCTCATTGTACGCTTGTGCCGCATCTATCTCTCTTCCACTCGATTGGAACAACCATCGATTTGACCTTTTCGAGGCACATTAAACTTGAAACACTCCCATTCGTTTCCTACTTTTACTTTTCCTATCATCGTCCTATCCTTAACAGAATAACACAGATTGGAAGAAGTTAAATAGCAAACATGTATAAAAGTTATAGTTAAAATAATGTCTTCGTTAAAATAATAAACATATTTGAATTAATGAGTGCAAATAATGGTAAATTTATCAATTAAATTGTAGATTTCATTTCACTCCTTCTTTGTATCCATACATAATAGTTATAATTCAATAAAAATGATTCACTTTTATTCATAAAAGTATGCAAATCATTTCATCAATGTTTTGTTATGACGTTGTCACGTTAAACTATCGTCCGTAAACCGACTTTACAGACAACCAATTTTTTTTTTTTTTTACAAAAATTCAACTGCATAATAAAGATAATACATAATATCTTTCGGATTCTTATAAACGCAGTGAGGCGTCAAGAACTCCAAACGTATCGGTAAGTTATGACTCGGTGCAGAGAATAATTTGCCCGATGCGGAGAAACTTGTAAGCTGAGTGACCCTGGGTTCGAACACCAATACATTCTTGGAGGTACAGTCACTTATAACATTTTAGGCACGTACCAGTTTGAGTAAAACTTTGTCTTCGCCGTGGTTCCTTCGGAGTCAAGACTTGAACCCATGGTTAAGTCACTGTCGGATAATGCAGTAAGCTCGAATGTAATGTAACAATTTTCTACGTGGCAGCATCTTTGCTCTAATTTTGCCCAGGTAGCCTACACAATAAAAAATTTTGCACTTTTACAAAAATAAATTGGAAACTCAACGATTTAAATCTTCTTTCAAACGTTACAAATGGAGTATTAATATCATGATATTCCTGTGGGAAATTTTAAACTAGTGCTTTATTTAGACAAGTAATTATTTTTCTCAATCTTTATTATGAAAATGGGAGACATCACTAAATGACTTGGGGGGGGGGGGGGGGAGGAATATTTCGAAAAAATATTTCGAGACTAGCTGTGTGCTAAACCACTGTAGGATCATTTATGTCTAGTGATTGGCTGGGTTTCTTCCGGGTAAATGTCTACTGTCGACGAACGAATCACAGCAATTTTGTGCGGAGTAACCCGCGTCCTGATTGGCAGTGACTTTGACTTCTCTGGCAGACGGCCGCCAATTACAATGCAAGTCTTAGCGCGAGTAAGACGCAAGACCTGCCATTGCTAGAGACCCGGAAATTTCGCGGATTCTTCTGGCCTCAGGATAGAATTCAAAGTTATAGGTGTGCTCGACCCATGTTTACGTTCCCATTGGTTGATTTCTTAGCGAGGACATTTTTATCCTTGTTATTTGGCACTACCTGATTCGCTTACTTCTCTCCTAGCTGGGCATCATTGGCTCACGGTCGTAGAGGGGCGTGTCCAGATAACTGCGATCCAATCATGAACACAGTGCGAGAATGTAGAGGTTTGCATTCCAGCTTGCGACTAAATGAATGCGCGAAAATTCCGTGGCTCTAGCCATTGCATGCCTACACTTTGTATAGTCCACATAAACGTGGTTATTTGGAGTGGCACTAGAGATATTTTGCAAGAAGTATCCAAAAATATGAAGTTTTGTGAACCATACATGACACAGACGTGTCAAAGATGCGGTCGACGTCTTCGACAAGTGGTTGTTGGGTCCTTGTTGCACCACGCGGATTCCTGAAGCTCAGCCGCAGAGCTGGAGGCGCCGGAGGTCGTCACACGGGCCGCACGACCGCGCACGCTCCTCTACTGCAGTGTTCCGTTAGCCTACTGATGCGCGTGGTGCGCAGAATGCGTCATAAGACCTCTCTGCGCTGTGGCTAGGGAAACATTTACTTACAACCTAATTACCTAATCTTGTTTTCTAAATCGACGATAATAATGACCTTTCAATAGTAATTAATACATTCTTTCATTTTTGTTTGTTTATGAGGGCATTTGTGTTTACAATACTAAGATTTATTTTACGCAAGCATTGCTTTGTCTTAGAAATAAGGACTAACTTCACCACTTTTATCCAGTTACCAGCTAATGCCTGGCATACTTTGAAAAGTCTCAATTTTTTTTCTAATTTTTTTGAAGAAGGTACACGTATACAAAGCAGCTCTCTACCTCTCTCTAACTCCCTATCTAATTATGTATATCTCTATATTTCAATATATATATATATATACCTCTCTATACCTATATTTCTTTATCTCCCTCTTTATCTGTTATCTTGAATCATATTTATATACATATTTTTTTTTTAATCAATGTTTTTACTTATATATTTTTATCGCTCTTTTTACCGGCCCCAGGTGTGACATATGTTTATATAAACACTTGCGTATTCAAATGCAACTTTGCTTCAAAATTTCAAAGCAATTGGTGAAGAACTTTGGGAAATGGGAGATTCTGAACGAACGAATATGTACAGTTTTATTTATATGGTTTTGACGACAATTCGCGAGCGGAGCTTGGCACGTGTGGTGCGAGAGAATCCCGTGTCGCTATCTGAGTAGCGGTTCCTTCGGTACTTCCTGGAAGCTCTTCATGCACCTCGAAGACGGCTCCTGTGTCGCTGCTCTGCTAGGCTCGTGCTGCAGTCGCTAGCGACATCGCTATGGACCTTAAAAATTCGCGGTTTCGATGACCTTCAGGATAGTCTACACAGTCCTCTGTACATTCAGGCAAATAACGCCAGTTCGTTGGCTGCTGACGTGTGAGTCGTCTCAACTGGTTTGTCCGTCGTTCGATATTTCTTTGGTGGAGGGTTTCTCATTGGCCCAGAGTTACCCAGACGAACAGTAAGCCAATAGCAAAAGCAGCTTGGAGGTATATGCATATGAATTTCAGACTATCGCGAAATCAATCTGCGAATTTTTCCTGTCTCTATGAATCGTTAACGTGAAACGTTTCCGTAGGTATTTGCGTCTTGCTGACGGCAAAGCAGTTGGAAGAGGAGACATGAAACAACGCGAATAAGGCGATCGGAAAAAGCTTTGGGACGTGGCCTTTGGTAGGTGAACGTTCTTGTATTTCCTGGCACTGCGAAAGGGAAAACTTGGGCTACTTCTGTGTGCCAGTCCTTCAGTGCTCCAGGCCCACTGCGAACCACTCGGTAGGCCACAAAACGCAGTGCGACGGGCTTAGTGGCTCGGCGCTCGGGCGTAAGAATGGAACCCGCGGGCCTAGCTCACGGGACGAGCGTCGCGGGTTCGAACCCGAGTCGGTAACCGAGTCGGTAACCGAGTGGTCGGGGTCCCTCTGACCGAGACCTCGGAGATCCCATAGCTTTCCCAGCGGAGCCGTCGTGGGTTCGAACCCGAGTCGGTAACCGAGTGGTCGGGGTCTCTCGAACCGAGACCTCAGAGATCCCATAGCTTTCCCAGCGGAGCCGTCGCGGGTTCGAACCCGAGTCGGTAACCGAGTCGGTAACCGAGTGGTCGGGGTCCCTCTGACCGAGACCTCGGAGATCCCATAGCTTTCCCAGCGGAGCCGTCACAGGTTGGAACCCGAGTCGGTAACCGAGTCGGTAACCGAGTGGTCGGGGTCCCTCTGACCGAGACCTCGGAGATCCCATAGCTTTCCCAGCAGTGCCGTCGCGGGTTCGAACCCGAGTCGGTAACCGAGTCGGTAACCGAGTGGTCGGGGTCCCTCTGACCGAGACCTCGAAGATCCCATAGCTTTCCCAGCGGAGCCGTCGCGGGTTCGAACCCGAGTCGGTAACCGAGTCGGTAACCGAGTGGTCGGGGTCTCTCTGACCGAGACCTCGGAGATCCCATAGCTTTCCCAGCGGAGCCGTCACGGGTTGGAACCCGAGTCGGTAACCGAGTCGGTAACCGAGTGGTCGGGGTCCCTCTGACCGAGACCTCGGAGATCCCATAGCTTTCCCAGCGGAGCCGTCGCGTTTTCGAACCCGAGTCGGTAACCTAGTCGGTAACCGAGTGGTCGGGGTCCCTCTGACCGAGACCTCGGAGATCCCATAGCTTTCTCAGCGGAGCCGTCACGGGTTGGAACCCGAGTCGGTAACCGAGTCGGTAACCGAGTGGTCGGGGTCCCTCTGACCGAGACCTCGGAGATCCCATAGCTTTCCCAGCGGAGCCGTCGCGTTTTCGAACCCGAGTCGGTAACCGAGTCGGTAACCGAGTGGTCGGGCTCCCTCTGACCGAGACCTCGGAGATCCCATAGCTTTCCCAGTGGAGCCACCGCGGGTTGGAACCCGAGTCGGTAACCGAGTCGGTAACCGAGTGGTCGGGGTCCCTCTGACCGAGACCTCGGAGATCCCATAGCTTTCCCAGCGGAGCCACCGCGGGTTCGAACCCGAGTCGGTAACCGAGCCGGTAACCGAGTGGTCGGGCTCCCTCTGACCGAGACCTCGGAGATCCCATAGCTTTCCCAGCGGAGCCGTCGCGTTTTCGAACCCGAGTCGGTAACCTAGTCGGTAACCGAGTGGTCGGGGTCCCTCTGACCGAGACCTCGGAGATCCCATAGCTTTCTCAGCGGAGCCGTCACGGGTTGGAACCCGAGTCGGTAACCGAGTCGGTAACCGAGTGGTCGGGGTCCCTCTGACCGAGACCTCGGAGATCCCATAGCTTTCCCAGCGGAGCCGTCGCGTTTTCGAACCCGAGTCGGTAACCGAGTCGGTAACCGAGTGGTCGGGGTCCCTCTGACCGAGACCTCGGAGATCCCATAGCTTTCTCAGCGGAGCCGCCACGGGTTGGAACCCGAGTCGGTAACCGAGTCGGTAACCGAGTGGTCGGGGTCCCTCTGACCGAGACCTCGGAGATCCCATAGCTTTCCCAGCGGAGCCGTCGCGTTTTCGAACCCGAGTCGGTAACCGAGTTGGTAACCGAGTGGTCGGGGTCCCTCTGACCGAGACCTCGGAGATCCCACAGCTTTCCCAGCGGAGCCGTCGCGAGTTCGAACCCGAGTCGGTAACCGAGTCGGTAACCGAGTGGTCGGGGTCCCTCTGACCGAGACCTCGGAGATACCATAGCTTTCCCAGCGGAGCCGTCGCGGGTTCGAACCCGAGTCGGTAACCGATTCGGTAACCGAGTGGTCGGGGTCTCTCTGACCGAGACCTCGGAGATCCCATAGCTTTCCCAGCGGAGCCACCGCGGGTTCGAACCCGAGTCGGTAACCGAGTGGTCGGGCTCCCTCTGACCGAGACCTCGGAGATCCCATAGCTTTCCCAGTGGAGCCACCGCGGGTTCGAACCCGAGTTGGTAACCGAGTCGGTAACCGAGTGGTTGGGGTCCCTCTGACCGAGACCTCGGAGATCCCATAGCTTTCCCAGCGGAGCCACCGCGGGTTCGAACCCGAGTCGGTAACCGAGTCGGTAACCGAGTGGTCGGGCTCCCTCTGACCGAGACCTCGGAGATCCCATAGCTTTCCCAGTGGAGCCACCGCGGGTTCGAACCCGAGTCGGTAACCGAGTCGGTAACCGAGTGGTCGGGGTCCCTCTGACCGAGACCACGAAGATCCCATAGCTTTCCCAGCGGAGCCGTCGCGGGTTGGAACCCGAGTCGGTAACCAAATCGGTAACCGAGTGGTCGGGGTCCCTCTGACCGAGACCTCAGAGATCCCATAGCTTTCCCAGCGGAGCCACCGCGGGTTCGAACCCGAGTCGGTAACCGAGTGGTCGGGGTCCCTCTGACCGAGACCTCGGAGATCCCATAGCTTTCCCAGCGGAGCCGTCGCGGGTTCGAACCCGAGTCGGTAACCGAGTCGGTAACCGAGTGGTCGGGGTCCCTCTGACCGAGACCTCGGAGATCCCATAGCTTTCCCAGCGGAGCCGTCGCGGGTTCGAACCCGAGTCGGTAACCGAGTCGGTAACCGAGTGGTCGGGGTCCCTCTGACCCAGACCTCGGAGATCCCATAGCTTTCCCAGCGGAGCCGTCGCGTTTTCGAACCCGAGTCGGTAACCGAGTCGGTAACCGAGTGGTCGGGGTCCCTCTGACCGAGACCTCGGAGATCCCATAGCTTTCCCAGCGGAGCCGTCGCGGGTTCGAACCCGAGTCGGTAACCGAGTCGGTAACCGAGTGGTCGGGGTCCCTCTGACCGAGACCTCGGAGATCCCATAGCTTTCCCAGCGGAGCCGTCGCGGGTTCGAACCCGAGTCGGTAACCGAGTCGGTAACCGAGTGGTCGGGGTCCCTCTGACCGAGACCTCGGAGATCCCATAGCTTTCCCAGCGGAGCCGTCGCGTTTTCGAACCCGAGTCGGTAACCGAGTCGGTAACCGAGTGGTCGGGGTCCCTCTGACCGAGACCTCGGAGATCCCATAGCTTTCCCAGCGGAGCCGTCGCGGGTTCGAACCCGAGTCGGTAACCGAGTCGGTAACCGAGTGGTCGGGGTCTCTCTGACCGAGACCTCGGAGATCCCATAGCTTTCCCTGCGGAGCCGTCGCGGGTTCGAACCCGAGTCGGTAACCGAGTCGGTAACCGAGTGGTCGGGGTCCCTCTGACCGAGACCTCGGAGATCCCATAGCTTTCCCAGCGGAGCCGTCGCGGGTTGGAACCCGAGTCGGTAATCGAGTCGGTAACCGAGTGGTCGGGGTCCCTCTGACCGAGACCTCGGAGATCCCATAGCTTTCCCTGCGGAGCCGTCGCGGGTTCGAACCCGAGTCGGTAACCGAGTCGGTAACCGAGTGGTCGGGGTCCCTCTGACCGAGACCTCGGAGATCCCATAGCTTTCCCAGCGGAGCCGTCGCGGGTTGGAACCCGAGTCGGTAACCGAGTCGGTAACCGAGTGGTCGGGGTCCCTCTGACCGAGACCTCGGAGATCCCATAGCTTTCCCAGCGGAGCCGTCGCGGGTTCGAACCCGAGTCGGTAACCGAGTCGGTAACCGAGTGGTCGGGGTCTCTCTGACCGAGACCTCGGAGATCCCATAGCTTTCCCTGCGGAGCCGTCGCGCGTTCGAACCCGAGTCGGTAACCGAGTCGGTAACCGAGTGGTCGGGGTCTCTCTGACCGAGACCTCGGAGATCCCATAGCTTTCCCAGCGGAGCCGTCGCGGGTTCGAACCCGAGTCGGTAACCGAGTCGGTAACCGAGTGGTCGGGGTCTCTCTGACCGAGACCTCGGATATCCCATAGCTTTCCCGGCGGAGCCGTCGCGGGTTCGAACCCGAGTCGGTAACCGAGTCGGTAACTGAGTGGTCGGGGTCCCTCTGACCGAGACCTCGGAGATCCCATAGCTTTCCCAGCGGAGCCGTCGCGGGTTGGAACCCGAGTCGGTAACCGAGTCGGTAACCGAGTGGTCGGGGTCCCTCTGACCGAGACCTCGGAGATCCCATAGCTTTCCCAGCGGAGCCGTCGCGGGTTCGAACCCGAGTCGGTAACCGAGTCGGTAACCGAGTGGTCGGGGTCCCTTTGACCGAGACCTCGGAGCCGTCGTGAAGACAAACCAACGTGTTCGTTGTTTGTGAAACTGAAGGAAGCTCGTGGCAGTTTTTGGCTCCAGTTCTTCGTTTAGCAGGCGAGCGATCTCCGTTCGTACCGGGTCTCGTGAGCGTTACACGGGACATTTAACAGAGAGAAAAAAATGACTATCAGAAACACGCATTCACCCTTGACCTCTGCGGCCGCGCTCTGCCTTGTTTACAAATCATTCTGGCGATATAATCCCGCAACCCTGACTCATTGTTTATTTCTCTCCAGCCCATAACGGTCGCCTAACATGCAGCTGTAATTACACAATAAGCAATTAATTATTTTAGGCACACACCACCTCCCCCCTCCAACATCTGGCTTGTTTCTTTAATGAAGTGAACCACAACGTAGTTTATGTTTTATGCATTACGATTTTGTAAGTAGCAAAAGAAATCCATAACTCGGGAAGTGGCGTACATGTTGTGTTTTTACCAACAATGATCCTTTCTGTTTCGAAGATGAATTGAGTTTCACACTGGAGTATTATTTAATACACAATATTTACTCATATATTTCCTGTGTCGCTATGTTTTAAGTAGGTACTAATAAACCTATACCTAAAGCGTTTCTCGTAATTAATCTGTGCCGTGTATCATCGCAACTCCTTCAGTGTAATGCGCAAGATGGCTACCTACACCTAAATCCAGGTGGGGCTAGAACCCATTATCCGGTGCAACGTCATTGGCTGGTCTCAGCCCAATGAGGATTCGGGAACGGTGGGTGTGTGAATTTAACAGTCTGCAGGTTCGACTGTCTTATTATTTTCCAATACACATAAGGAACCATACATGAAACAACCCTATACTTAGTGAAAATAACGTAAACAATGGCGTGATTGTTACTTTACTTTCTCGCCTGCAATACAGAGTATCCGGCTAGTTATGACTGGCGACTTGTGGCTACTCGGAGATTGAACACCAGGGGTCTGTTATTACTGTCACTCTTGATACTAGCGTTACGACCCACCGTGTTTTATCTCGGGAAATGACTTTACAATTTTAGCCTGCAAAATGAGACGATCATTGATGAATGCCCTAGCAATGTGTATCACCACCCGGACTATCGGGGTATTGTTACATAGGTCACTCAGAACAGTGCCCGTCCGTGCTGTCCGTGATGTCCGTGCTGTCCGTGATGTCCGTGATGTCCGTGATGTCCGTATGTCCGTGATGTCCGTATGTCCGTGATGTCCGTATGTCCGTGGCGAAGTCCAGAACGAGCGAGTGCATCGCGGCCCTCCCTCCTAGCAGGCTTGTCACCAGATATGGGTGCTGGGTAGATGGAGCCGAGCCTTAATTTCGTTGGATCTGTAGCTGAGCCTAAATGCCGCTGTAGCTGCAGCTGAGCTTTAATGTTGCTATAGCTGGACCCGGGCTTTAATGTCGCTGTAGCTAAGCAGAGCCTTTATGTCACTGTAGCTGTAGCCGAGCCTTAATGTAGTTGAATCTGTAGCTGAGCCTAAATGCCGCTGTAGCTGCAGCTGAGCTTTAATGTTGCTATAGCTGGACCCGGGCTTTAATGTCGCTGTAGCTAAGCAGAGCCTTTATGTCACTGTAGCTGTAGCCGAGCCTTAATGTAGTTGAATCTGTAGCTGAGCCTAAATGCCGCTGTAGCTGCAGCTGAGCTTTAATGTTGCTATAGCTGGACCCGGGCTTTAATGTCGCTGTAGCTAAGCAGAGCCTTTATGTCACTGTAGCTGTAGCCGAGCCTTAATGTAGTTGAATCTGTAGCTGAGCCTAAATGCCGCTGTATCTGCAGCTGAGCTTTAATGTTGCTATAGCTGGACCCGGGCTTTAATGTCGCTGTAGCTAAGCAGAGCCTTTATGTCACTGTAGCTGTAGCCGAGACTTAATGTAGTTGAATCTGTAGCTGAGCCTAAATGCCGCTGCAGCTGCAGCTGAGCTTTAATGTTGCTATAGCTGGACCCGGGCTTTAATGTCGCTGTAGCTAAGCAGAGCCTTTATGTCACTGTAGCTGTAGCCGAGCCTTAATGTAGTTGAATCTGTAGCTGAGCCTAAATGCCGCTGTATCTGCAGCTGAGCTTTAATGTTGCTATAGCTGGACCCGGGCTTTAATGTCGCTGTAGCTAAGCAGAGCCTTTATGTCACTGTAGCTGTAGCCGAGCCTTAATGTAGTTGAATCTGTAGCTGAGCCTAAATGCCGCTGTATCTGCAGCTGAGCTTTAATGTTGCTATAGCTGGAGCCGGGTCTTAATGACGCTGTAGCTAGAGCAGAGCCTTAATGTCGTTGAATCTTTAGCTCAGCCTTAATTTTGCTGTAGCTGACTCAGGCGTTAATACCGCTGTACCTAGAGTCGGGCCTTAATGTCGCTGTAGCTAATCCGAGCCTTAATGTCATTGTAGCTGGAGCCGGGCCTTAATACCTTGCGAAATGTGAAGATCGCAGACGCTCACTTAGTAAGCTATCTCGTACTTTCGTCACCACATATTTTCATTGGAGGCGTAGGAATTGCGTTTATTTCGCACCTGCAAAGTTTTTGAACTACTAAGCCACTATCTACCTCCGTATTCACTCTGCGGTACCAACATTCGATTTCTAGAGCGGGCAAGAACATTTCGTGTAGATCATTAGTGCCGAAGGATTGCGCGCGCGTGTGTATATATGTATGTATATATCTGTAAGTGTATATTATGAGTCATTTCATTTTGCATATTTTGAGTTCTTTTCCCCGTGTTGTTTTTTCAATAAATTCTTTGATTGCACAAAACGAATTAACACGCCTATGAAGACTTTTCAAGACGAGTGAATGACTAACTGAGTTATAAAATGTGTAATGTATTATTATATAAGGAGCAATAAACTGAAAAATTTTCGTCAGGACTGGTTTTCAATAATCGTATTTCAAACAGCCCTCTTGTTGCTAACCGAAGAATTAATTTGCATGCATTCGGCGAAGAGGCATGAGTAAAAGTTTTTTTCGATTCCAAGGCAAAATTCACCTAGAGTCATGTGTGTAAAAGTAAAAAAAATTTGGTTCCAGTTGAGTTTTGAAGCACTTTCGTGAATCTGATTGGATGGATTAATTTTTTTTCTCACTCAAGCGGATTAGGTTTCACTTACCGAGGCAGACATCCAGTGTCCTGTCTGCCTGGCAGCTGGCTCACCTTGAACGCTTATTTCAAGCGAGCACGAAGTAAGATTTGATGTAAGCTTTTGGACACACGCCATTGCTAAGCACATGTATGTCTGTAGAAGAAAACTACAAAAAACCAAAAGACAAAAAAAACACCAATTAAGCAAAAATCGCTCTTGTCAACAGGACATATACACCACATAATATTCCATAACATGAATATGGTCAACAAACAAATAAAAACAAAGAAAAATGGATTAACAGAACGAAAAAAAAAGCCACAAACGATGAATAGAACCCCAAAAAAATTCAGCACAACAGTTGAAACGAGACAAAAACACAACAAAACGGAAATACGAAACAAACACTATAGTTGAGTCGCACCTGTGTTTTCGTACCATGTGCGTCTCTGCCTGAGGACGGGAGCAGATAGCAGTTCCCGAAACGTCGTTTGTTTCTGTTTTGGAAAACTATTTTGTATGTTTCGTCTTTTCGTTTTGTTGTGCTTTGTCTCGTTTCAACTGTTGTGCTGGCTTGTTTCTGTTTTGGAAAACTACTGTGTTTGTTTCGTCTTTTCGTTTTGTTGTGTTTTGGTCTCGTTTCAACTGTTGTGCTGAATTTTTTTGGGGTTCAGTTCATCATTTGTGGTTTTTTTTTCGTTCTCTTAGTCCATTTTTCTTTGTTTTTCTTTGTTTGTTGACCATATTCCTGTTATGGAATATTATGTGGTGTATATATCCTGTTGAAAACAGCAATTTTGACTTAATTGGTGTTTTTTGTCTTTCGGTTTTTTTGTAGTTTTCTTCTACAGACATACATGTGCTTAGCAATGGCGTGTGTCCAAAAGCTTACATCAAGTCATGCACTCCCATTGCACAAATCTTTCAAAGATAATATGAATTAAGATCACTTGATACCTCGAACTCAGTTTTGTTTCTTCTACGATAGGAAATATTCATTTTTAGTGCACTTGTGTAACAGCTTAAAGCCTTTTTTTATATTCTAGTCTGGTTTTCGAAGAATAAAGGTGAGATCATCTTCCAGTTTGTGTGTCATGTATGTTTAGTGGAGCGAGTGTGTATAAATATTTATGTGCGTATGTGTATGTGTGTGTGCGCTCCTATACTACCTTTGCTTCCGCCGTCTGCTTTCACTCAAGTATATTTGGTCAGAATGGGTTTGCAAACACTATAATTTTACGTCAAACCCAAAACTGCATATGACTTAAAAACCTTTGACCTCTCAATCGCAATATAAAACTTTAACATTAAGTAAGTTTATAATTTTTATTCTCCTTGAAATAAACAGAAAATTAAATCAAACCAGTTGCTTATTATAAATACTGTATGGTCTTTAATTAATCTAATTTTTGACGTGACAACGTCTAATAAATCGATGAACGCCGGCTGCACGCACGAAAAAGTGTCCCACTACGGATGTCCCACTACGGATGTGTCCTGTTTGCTCATTGTACGCATGCGTGGCATCTCTCTTCATGCTCATTGTACGCATGCATGGCATCTCTCTTCCACTCGATTGGAACGACCATCGATTTGACTTTTCAATCATATTTTCGTCGTTTGAATTATTAATATTATGTAATTTAACGATCGTCCACCGATTTTCAGCACAATCGGTACGGATATTTAAAAGTAATGTTGAATATTCAAATACGTTTTGAACCAATAATGGTGTTTTACAGTTACACATAATAATTCAAATTACACCCAGGAACTTTTGCGCAATGTTTTAAAAAAATATTGTAACACTTTATAAATAAGTTTGGTGTATTTGGGATGCGTATTTGTTATCAAATCGTGTTATAAAAACGAAATAATATTATTCCCCTACCCTGAAAAAAGTTTATGAATATTTATATGTCATTTAAAACTATCTAATTTCTCGTATGGCCTCGTGGCTGTGCGGTCAGCGTCGGGAATATCCTGCCTATAGGATGTCGGTTCGAATCTTGCCAGGTGCAAAAGCTTATTTTGTACTTGTAAAAATACGCACGCAACATTTCAATAGTAATAAATATATTTGAATTAATGAATGCAAATAAAAGTAAATTTATTAATTAAATTGTACATTTCATTTCACTCCTTTGTATCCATACAAAATAGAGATAATTCAATAAAAATTATTCAAATTAAAAAAAAATTATTCCTCAAAGAATATAATATTTTTAATGCCTAAATGGTTTGGTTGCATAAGCCTATTACGGCTCAGTCTCAGGCCGAATATGATATTTCCTTTTCTTCTGGATCAATCATTTCATCAATGTTTTGTGATGACGTTGTCACGTTAAACTATCGTCCGTAAACCGACTTTACAGACAACCAAATTTTTTACTGAAATTCTTTCAACGCATGAAAATATGCCCACTCTAACAGCAATTTTAAAATACAATGCTAGCTGAAGAACAATGAGTGATGCTACGAGGTGCTGGAAAAGCGAGCTCTGACTCGGAGAAGAGAAGTTGAGCAGATGACAGGCGTTACTGCACGAGGCTTCTGAGAATATCAGTGTTGAGTGTGGGTCAGTGAGACCGAGCGACTGCAGGACCGGCAGTATTCACAAGCTTGCGGTGACAACGCCCACGTAACACCCCTCTTAGCTTCTAAGAGGACACTTTCTGGTGCTTGCTGGTAAGCAGCGACACAATGTGTTCTTTTCGAGCGAAATAAAAAGTCGCCCGGCGGGGAAAAAATAAGTTGGTTGGGATTTGAATTGCAAATGTTTGCTCGAGCTGTCCTGGCACGCCCCCGCCAGCACACTCCTACCACCCCCGCCGCCACTCAGGAGACTGAGGCACGCGCAGACGTGGCAAACAGCCTCTCAAAGGCCCTTCGTGCGTGAAGACACGTCACTCTCACGTCTTGGCCGAGTCCACGTGTTCCCCCGCCAGCTCCGAGGCTCGCCGTGCCCTCGGCGGGATGTCGACCTCGCGTGTCGAGCGTGGCGACATGTCCACGTGTTCCCCCGCCAGCTCCGAGGCTCGCCGTGCCCTCGGCGGGATGTCGACCTCGCGTGTCGAGCGTGGCGACATGTCCACGTGTTCCCCCGCCAGCTCCGAGGCTCGCCGTGCCCTCGGCGGGATGTCGACCTCGCGTGTCGAGCGTGGCGACATGTCCACGTGTTCCCCCGCCAGCTCCGAGGCTCGCCGTGCCCTCGGCGGGATGTCGACCTCGCGTGTCGAGCGTGGCGACATGTCCACGTGTTCCCCCGCCAGCTCCGAGGCTCGCCGTGCCCTCGGCGGGATGTCGACCTCGCGTGTCGAGCGTGGCGACATGTCCACGTGTTCCCCCGCCAGCTCCGAGGCTCGCCGTGCCCTCGGCGGGATGTCGACCTCGCGTGTCGAGCGTGGCGACATGTCCACGTGTTCCCCCGCCAGCTCCGAGGCTCGCCGTGCCCTCGGCGGGATGTCGACCTCGCGTGTCGAGCGTGGCGACATGTCCACGTGTTCCCCCGCCAGCTCCGAGGCTCGCCGTGCCCTCGGCGGGATGTCGACCTCGCGTGTCGAGCGTGGCGACATGTCCACGTGTTCCCCCGCCAGCTCCGAGGCTCGCCGTGCCCTCGGCGGGATGTCGACCTCGCGTGTCGAGCGTGGCGACATGTCCACGTGTTCCCCCGCCAGCTCCGAGGCTCGCCGTGCCCTCGGCGGGATGTCGACCTCGCGTGTCGAGCGTGGCGACATGTCCACGTGTTCCCCCGCCAGCTCCGAGGCTCGCCGTGCCCTCGGCGGGATGTCGACCTCGCGTGTCGAGCGTGGCGACATGTCCACGTGTTCCCCCGCCAGCTCCGAGGCTCGCCGTGCCCTCGACGGGATGTTGACCTCGCGTGTCGAGCGTGGCGACATGTCCACGTGTTCCCCCGCCAGCTCCGAGGCTCGCCGTGCCCTCGGCGGGATGTCGACCTCGCGTGTCGAGCGTGGCGACATGTCCACGTGTTCCCCCGCCAGCTCCGAGGCTCGCCGTGCCCTCGGCGGGATGTCGACCTCGCGTGTCGAGCGTGGCGACATGTCCACGTGTTCCCCCGCCAGCTCCGAGGCTGGTGTAATATTCCCGCGTACATAGAGGATCGTGGAGTCTATCCTAGTGGTCATTGTCCCTACTTATTGCGTGACCTCGAAAACGGCCATAGCCTGATTCCAATATCCCGTTAATGTTTTGTGGCAGTTCGGGCTGGAAAACGCGCGTAAACTCATCCATGCTTAAAAGTTTCTTTGTCCAAAACTATCCAACTCTTAGTTAATTTTGCTCATTGTGTGGGTTTTTCTGAGGCGTTCAGTCTTAGTGTCGGCTTGCGGCTGAAAGCCAGACATCTATTAAAGCCTGTGACCTGCAGTAGCGAAGAAGCACCGACTACTGCTGTTGCCTTAATGACTTCTCGGCAGTTGCCATGTCCTTAGGCTGTTGTTAATTGTTTGGTTTTAATGGTTCAATGAGCTCTCGTGCAATAAACTTTCAAAGCGTTTATGTCCGTGCAGTTTAATGAAAACCATCCCTGCCGAGTAGTTAGTCATTTGAGGGAGATATCGGGAATTATTTCCTTGTTTCATAATCCTAATAAAAGTGCCGTGTTTATATTACCGGTTTGTGTAATGTTTTTTTTTGCTTTTTTTTTTTTTTGTTACGGAATGAAACTGCAGATTTACGCATGTTCATTCTTTGAACGGTTTCTTCTCAGGTCTGCGTGGTCGGCGCACGGATACCAGACACGGAGCCAGCTTCTCAGACGCGGTGTGGCGGAGCGATACACCACGGGCAGGTAAAGCCAGCACCTCACGGCACCCATTTCCTTAGTAGATTTCATATATATTTTTTTTTCTATTAACGCGCCTGATCTCGCATAGGAGACAAGCCAGCGCCCTTCTAAGGCGTCTGGCTCTGGGTATAAATGTTTTCATACCCGATGTCTTAGCCAAAACCGCAAAGAACGTGCTCTATTTTTCTGCTACACCCGCGAGCCGAAGTCGTCAAGATCACGTATCTACGTGTAGCAACACAAACCCGTATATATTACCTTCCGTAAACATTAGTGGGAATATTAAACGTATTGGTGTGTGAAATGAAACTTTGTGGTAGTAAAACTATCCTGGACTATGGCTGGTAAACATAGATAGTCATATAAAAAAGTAATCACAAGTTTTAAAATACGTACAAACTTTGTTGATAATATATGGTCTGGTCTACTAGTCTCGGTAGCTTGGCGGCAGAACGCGTGGTTGTGAAATGCTAGTGAGCATTTTTGACGTGATTCAAACCTTGTCACTGGAAAAAATTTAACTTTTTATAAATAACAGATTACTGTAATATACTAATAGTGCTTTAAGTAAATATGTTATAATACATATTGAAACATCTACGTTTATTAAAAATTGGATGTCCTTACCCGTTAGCCTAAATGAAAATGCGAGATATTTTTCCTTAATTTCAGATTTAAGTTTATTATGGGAACTACTACTATCTTAAACTATGTGAGTTTCTATGTCTCACTTGGTAGCAAAAATTTAAGTTACAATCTCTCACAGTAGTATAATAAATAAGTAATCAATTAACATATATATAAATGTGAATCGGTTACATTTTGAATTGTTACAAAAAATATCACAATTAGTACCTACTGTGAATAACCACGAAGAGCAGTCTGATTACTGTAATATTAAAAGTGTATAATAAATAAACTGCATTAAAGGAAACTCCAATTCCTGTGTATGCTTTAAATTTTATATGATTAGATTTTGAACCTCATATACCTAGGAAAATTATATCTCGTTAATTTTAAATTTGCTCTGTATTTGTTTGCAAATACTAACCCAACTTTGTTATATTTTTGCAAGTGAAGTGTAAAACATAAAATATCAATAATTATTCACCAGGTTACATAAATTTTAAAATAAACAGCTGCAATGTTTTTTATATTTTCAGTATATTTTTAACTGGACATCAACATGACTATCCTACCACGATAAGCTTGCTTTGGTCAACCACTGCGTTGGCTAGTTGTCTGTTAACAGTCTAGGTATCGTTTGTATGGAAGAACAAATGCTTTCTTCTCTTCTGCTTTAAAAAAAAATGTTTAGGCCATTTTATACCAGTGAGTAAAAAACAGAAGGTATAGCAAAAATTGGGAATTGTATCGGGTGCTCATAAAGAAAACCGCACTTGATTCGCGTTCGATTGAATGTTTCCATCCATCTGTGTGTCCTTCCAGGACTTTATCAACCCCAAACATCTAAATACAGCTTACTCAGTATTCAGCTACTACTCTACAAACTGCTGGTGTTAAAAAAAATAGCCCTTCTTCTTTGCGGTTTGTATAGTAAAGGAAAAATATGATCACTTAAACTATTAATCTGAATAGCCCTGAACATTTGCACCACTAATATTATGATTTTAATACACTGGAACTGTATTGTATGTTATTGAAAACCACACATTATTTTTTTACCATTTAATAAACTATTCTAAACAATTTAGTTGCCGACATATTTTGCGATTTAAATTTGGCCGTGATCAGTAGTGTGGCAGTACACTTGTACAGTCATGGGAGCGCTGATAAATTCAAAATCCAGCCTTGGTATATATCATTAGTTGATAAGTACCGAGTCAGTATCCAGAATCTTCCTGCAGTTGTAAGGTTGAGAAATTACCTCCATAATAGGTTCCTTGGCATCTTTTAGTAAATTACTTTATCTACATAATATTTAAATTCAAAGCCTACTATAGAACACAAACACTGTAACTGGTCATACAGATGCAGTGCAACCTGTTGCAGCTTAGTATAGTCAATTAAATAGACTAGTTGGAAAATTATTTGTGTCGTGATGGGGTGGTTTAAAAAATATATATATATTACAAAAATAAATTATGAAGTGTATGTGAATAAAATGTATGCGATTCCGATTTCTTCAAAGTTTATAGACTCAAATTTAATAACTGAATTTACCTTTAAAATACACTAGACCTTTAATAGTTCTTAACAACACTTTAAAATTTCTAGCTTTTTTTGTATTAAATGCAATACCAATAAATGCTTACTGAATCCAACCTAAATATATTGTTCACGAATGAAATCGTGACCAATTCTTAGCGTCGTTCATCCAAACCGTAAAAGTTACACACAAGCTAATTCACAAAATAATTGAACTAATTCTATATTTCATTAACATTCTAATTTTTAAATTTTTTTATCAATAAAACAAAGCCTCAAGGAAAGAGCTAGGCATCATCCGTAATCAACATCACTGTCCTCTTAACAAAAATATTCAGGCAAGATAGGCTTATAATAACCAACACGAAGGCCCTTGAAATGTGTGACATTGCAATTAAAGATAGTTGGAAGTAAATTTTTTAAGGAGTAATTAAAAGCCTACTTATCCAAAATATTTCGCACTGTGTATGTACTAGTTTAACGCGAGGTGATGATTTTTAAGTCCATAAAAGTCAGCGCTAGTCGCTCGTAAAACCGCCAGTTACAACCGCAGAAATGTTTACTGAGCAGACGACGAAGCGAGCCGTCACAGCACTTGTCCACAGTAGCGTCTGTCATGCCTCGGGCCATCTGCAGGGACAACATACAAGCCCAATAGGCCGGGAAGATACTTTCCCTGTTGGATCCCTCTTGTAGTGCCTGTTGTATCTCTCTTGTAGTGCCTGTTGGATCCCTCTTGTAGTGCCTGTTGGATCCCTCTTGTAGTGCCTGTTGTATCCCTCTTGTAGTGCCTGTTGGATCCCTCTTGAAGTGCCTGTTGGATCCCTCTTGTAGTGCCTGTTGTATCCCTCTTGTAGTGCCTGTTAGATCCCTCTTGTAGTGCCTGTTGTATCCCTCTTGTAGTGCCTGTTGTATCCCTCTTGTAGTGCCTGTTGTATCCCTCTTGTAGTGCCTGATGGATCCCTCTTGTAGTGCCTGTTGTATCCCTCTTGTAGTGCCTGTTGGATCCCTCTTGTAGTGCCTGTTGTATCCCTCTTGTAGTGTCTGTTGTATCCCTCTTGTAGTGCCTGTTGTATCTCTCTTGTAGTGCCTGTTTTATCCCTCTTGTAGTGCCTGTTGGATCCCTCTTGTAGTGCCTGTTGTATCCCTCTTGTAGTGCCTGTTGGATCCCTCTTGTAGTGCCTGTTGGATCCCTCTTGTAGTGCCTGTTGGATCCCTCTTGTAGTGCCTGTTGTATCCCTCTTGTAGTGCCTGTTGGATCCCTCTTGTAGTGCCTGTTGGATCCCTCTTGTAGTGCCTGTTGTATCCCTCTTGTAGTGCCTGTTGGATCCCTCTTGTAGTGCCTGTTGGATCCCTCTTGTAGTGCCTGTTGGATCCCTCTTGTAGTGCCTGTTGGATCCCTCTTGTAGTGCCTGTTGTATCCCTCTTGAAGTGCCTGTTGGATCCCTCTTGTAGTGCCTGTTGTATCCCTCTTGTAGTGCCTGTTGTATCCCTCTTGTAGTGCCTGTTGTATCCCTCTTGTAGTGCCTGTTGGATCCCTCTTGTAGTGCCTGTTGTATCCCTCTTGTAGTGCCTGTTGGATCCCTCTTGTAGTGCCTGTTGTATCCCTCTTGTAGTGCCTGTTGTATCTCTCTTGTAGTGCCTGTTGTATCCCTCTTGTAGTGCCTGTTGTATCCCTCTTGTAGTGCCTGTTGGATCCCTCTTGTAGTGCCTGTTGGATCCCTCTTGTAATGCCTGTTGTATCCCTCTTGTAGTTCCTGTTGTATCCCTCTTGTAGTGCCTGTTGGATCCCTCTTGTAGTGCCTGTTGGATCCCTCTTGTAGTCCCTGTTGGATCCCTCTTGTAGTGCCTGTTGGATCCCTCTGGTAGTGCATGTTGGATCCCTCTTGTAGTGCCTGTTGGATCCCTCTTGTAGTGCCTGTTGGATCCCTCTTGTAGTCCCTGTTGGATCTCTCTTGTAGTGCCTGTTGGATCCCTCTTGTAGTGCCTGTTGTATCTCTCTTGTAGTGCCTGTTGGATCCCTCTTGTAGTGCCTGTTGGATCCCTCTTGTAGTGCATGTTGGATCCCTCTTGTAGTGCCTGTTGGATCCCTCTTGTAGTTCATGTTGGATCCCTCTTGTAGTGCCTGTTGGATCCCTCTTGTAGTGCCTGTTGGATCCCTCTTGTAGTCCCTGTTGGATCCCTCTTGTAGTGCCTGTTGGATCCCTCTTGTAGTGCCTGTTGGATCCCTCTTGTAGTGCCTGTTGGATCCCTCTTGTAGTGCCTGTTGTATCTCTCTTGTAGTGCCTGTTGGATCCCTCTTGTAGTGCCTGTTGGATCCCTCTTGTAGTGCCTGTTGTATCTCTCTTGTAGTGCCTGTTGGATCCCTCTTTTAGTGCCTGTTTTATCTCTCTTGTAGTGCCTGTTGGATCCCTCTTGTAGTGCCTGTTGTATCCCTCTTGTAGTGCCTGTTGTATCCCTCTTGTAGTGCCTGTTGGATCCCTCTTGTAGTGCCTGTTGTATCTCTCTTGTAGTGCCTGTTGGATCCCTCTTGTAGTGCCTGTTGGATCCCTCTTGTAGTGCCTGTTTTATCTCTCTTGTAGTGCCTGTTGGATCCCTCTTGTAGTGCCTGTTGTATCCCTCTTGTAGTGCCTGTTGTATCCCTCTTGTAGTGCCTGTTGTATCCCTCTTGTAGTGCCTGTTGTATCCCTCTTGTAGTGCCTGCTGGATCCCTCTTGTAGTGCCTGTTGGATCCCTCTTGTAGTCCCTGTTGGATCCCTCTTGTAGTGCCTGTTGGATCCCTCGTATAGTGCCTGTTGGATCCCTCTTGTAGTGCCTATTGGATCCCTGTTGTGCGCGCGATTCCAAGAAATCCTTGCTAAAACCCGATATTCATAGAGGAAATAAGGGCAAGTTTATGCAGCATAAGTTGTCTTGCACTGCGAAACCAGTAAAGTGTTTTGTACACCAAAGCTGACAGAGACGAATCGCAGCGCTGAAGTGTTTTGTAACATCACCAAAGTGTACTTCAACTGTCGAGTCAAATACGGACGGGCAGGTTCGCTGTTACCTTCACAGTGCCGTATATGGCGATGTTTCCTCGTGCTCGTGTTAGTTCTCTACAATTGCCTAGGGAGTCGCTCTTCGCTGGCGTCAGTGGTTCGATGCCTCGCAGGGACTTCGCTGATACTCGAAAGTAAACATCGGCCTCATGCTGCAGAGCATAGCTGACACTGTAAACATGAATGCCCATGGTGGGATTCCTTTACAATGATGTCCCTCCACGGAGGCGTACATGCACTCTGAACTGATCGAAATAAGTGACATTTGACTGGCATCTTGTTGAAACTGCTCCCCTTTAATTAACTAGTTGGTTTCTGTAACTGAATGTCACTTTTTTTCAATGTTTTTTCACTTACCTGCCAGTGAGTTCCACATTTTAATCTCAGATGCATGGGGAAGTCCTTTGATAAACCACCTGGAACCATCTGTTAGCAAAATTTTAAGTTTCTGGCATCCTACTGATTCAAATCACATTTTCGGATTTAGAATGTCACTTTGGAAAATGTCATGGTATTTTTTCTCTATAGGTGGCAAGAAAAATTGTATTTTTAATATACTTACTTAGATTCAATAGGATTCTGGTAGCCCCAGTGTTATTTCACAGCACTGGAGATAAAATAATTTTTATACAACGACAACATTTAACTTCTGACGTAATTTTATTTATTTATTTATTTTTTAAATTTTTACTTTTGCCTAGCTCTTTTGATTATTGGTTATTATTGTGGATAAGTAGGGGAGAGTAGGGTATAACGGGGTACTTAGTATAAATCGCTTTAATTTATTGTTTTAATATTGCTGTATCTGTCTGAAAACATCAGCATGCGTAGATTAGAATGTGAGTTTAATTCTGCAACTAGTACCGTGTCTTCTGAAATATTATTCTTGCAGAGATATTTATTTATTTGAATGTATGCACACTACCCTGTTTTACCCAACTGGTTGGGTAAAACGGGGTACAGAAAGCAGATTTTTAAAATGATTTTACATGTGCATTATAAAAAATTCTGAACAACATGTAATATGACAAATAAATACAAATGTCAGTAAAAATATGAGAATTTAAAAAAAAATCAATTATAAGCCTTCACCTTACATTTTCCTCTGTATTTGCAGTAAAACTTCACAAAAAAATTGGTTTGCGGAAAATCACAAACATTGTTTGAACAACAATAACACAACACTGTTAATTTTGAGGAAGTGGTTAGTCTAAAAGCATAATCTAACTATGTATAATACAAACTTGCATATGCGGTGAACCCAAATATCTGACAAAACATATGATTGTTTAATTAGCCTAATATGGCATAGTAGGCCCATCAGAACACAAAATAAGGCCAGAGTCTTTATTCCAAACTGGCAGAAATCACATTCAAATGGCCTACAGTCATCTGTGTCTACACCAGCACATCCTTCATGGCTCCAAGAATGACACTTTAATCATTGCACCCAACTTTCGGCTGATTTTGAAGTGGAGAACTGTTCAGCGCAATAAATGCAAGGAACGTCATCATCATCAGACACACGCAAAGTTACTGTTGGTATGGATTTGTTGCTGTCTTCTTTATTCTTATGTGTTTTAGAACTGTTTTGAGATTTAGACACACCAGCATTTTTCCTTTTTAAAGATTTTGGTGAAGCTGACTGAATAATATTAGTTCGTTCTTATATGGCGAGTCGGTCAGCACAGCTGCCTTGCCACGTCGTCGTCCTCTTCCTTCTGCAGGATTCCTTTTGACATGGGAAATCGGCATCACTGTAGTCGGTGGAATTGTGAAGCTACTGTTTGATGAAGCATTTCGATTGTTTTTATCAGATAGGCCTAAACGAGATTCAGTTGGTGAAGATACCAAACCAGATGTCCCAGGAATATTACCAACACTGACATTTCCATGGGACTCTGAAGGCATTGTGTAAGCTCGATCAGTTGTTGCAGCAGTCACTGGAATATCACCTACACTGTCATTTCCACTCGGTTTTGAAGGCCTGGAGTTAGCTCGGTCAGTTGTTGCAGCAGTCAGTGGAATATCACCGACAGTGTCATTTCCACTCGGTTCTGAAGGCCTGGAGTTAGCTCGGTCAGTTGTTGCCGCTGGCTAAAACATCCAATCTGGGAAGATACTTGCATCAAGGGGAAATATTCCAGTTCTTCTGAAACCATTTACCGCAGTTTCCATAGAAGCGGCCTTCATAAATGCAGCGCCATAGAGTTTCCCGATCTGGTTAATTGTAATGGGACGTCCAGGATGTAAACGAACCCATTTCCTTGCTTCATCACTATAATACTGCATCAATGGGGACATGAAGGAAACATCTAAGGGCTGCAACCTATGGGTGCAGTGTGGGGGAAAACACAATAGGACGACATGGTTTTTTCGAGCATGGTTTTTATTTTTAAAAATAGAAAAAAAAGATAAAGTCAAATTACAATTTAATTACATGGGCCTACAACATTTTTACGTTTCCAATTTTTTTCCTCACCGATACAAGACTTTTGGTTGACTGTATAAATGTACTGTAGGTAACTCTGTATAACATTTAGTATGCATAACAAAACTGTTTTTAATTTTAAAAGTCATTTGCACAATTGATCGAAAAGATGATTAAAACAGGAAACTGGTTGGACAGAACGAGGTACTACCCCGTTTTACCCATTACCTGTGTACCCTGTTTTACCCTACATGCAGGTTCTCAAGCAAAAAGACAACAGAAAATCTTAACACCCGTCAATTACATCGGTTACTATGGCACAACATAGCAAATATAATACTTTACTTGAATACAACTTACCATAAAATATATCTGCAACCACTGATTAAATATTGTATAGCCAATACACGCTAAACATTTTAGTGAAACATCATAAATTTGTAATTTCCATTATTACGCACGAAAGAATACTGTGCGACACTTCATACTACCTCACTCTAGTGACGACGTATAGAGGAGTAACTTACCAAACGTACACACAGATAGCACCACGTGTACGGAAAATAACAGTGGTACCCCGTTCTACCCAACTACCCTGTTTTACCCAACTCTCCCCTACTCTCCTGCACTTAACTAGGCCAATTAAATTGCGGTTTCCATACCACTGAACGTTTATAATACACCTGAAAATAGCCAAACCGTAGAAAACGTCTTATCAATCATTGCAATAAGAATACCCTACAATATCTAGACAAATATACCTTCGTACAAATGTTTTAGCGAAAATATGGTTATTCCTAGCAACAGCCATAGAATAATTTACGTATTTGGCTTTAAATATCCACGTATGGAAAGCCTTTAACGCTGGCAATGTCTCATTTCGAGCGCCAAACAATATAACTCGTAAAGTTAAGGCCAAGTGTCGAGAACGAATCAACACCTATCAGGCAGATTTTAAATGAAGCGTTGGGTAGGATATGGGATGTGATTTCATTTGAATGAAATTTAAAAAAAAGTGGGCCGGCTAGTGCCAGACCAACGACCAATGCCATGCATTGGAACGGCCAATCAGACGCAGCAATATTCTCGCAATGCAGTACAGCCAATACATGACGGAGTACAACTATATCACACTGAAAATCAGAGAATGATCTCTTTTTCAATGAAAAAAAAGGGGGCTGTCTGTAAAGTCGGTTTACGGACGATAATTTAACGTGATAACGTCATATCAAATTTTTTAAATTGCTGCTTTTAAAAAGCCCGCCTTAACCTGTTTGATATTATAGAAGATTTTCTCGCACGGTGGTTGGCCGGTTCTTGCACGCTCGGCTCAGGCGGAACGTGACAATGAAGTCATGCTTTTTCGTGCGTGCAGCCGGCGTTCATCGATTTATAAGACGTTATGAAGTCAAAAATTAATAATCAAAAATATTATAGACCGTAATTGATTAACTATATTTTACGTTTGTGCTAGGTAATGTGTTTTAAAGTCTTGAACCACAACGGAAAGTGACTTGATGTAAGCTTTTGGACATACGCCATTGCTAAGCAAATGTATGTCTGCAGAAGAAAACTACAAAAACACAAATGACAAAAAAAAACAAATTATGCAAAATATTGCTATTGTCAGGAGTAATGTGTGGTGTTTATATCCTGACAACAGCAATTTTTTTGCTTAAATTGTGTTTTTTGTCATTTGTGTTTTTTTGTAGTTTTCTTCAACAGACATACATGTGCTTAGCAATGGCGTACGTCCAAAAGCTTACATCAAGTCATGCACTCCCATTGCACAAATCTTTCAAAGATCATAACAACGGAAAGTCTCACGTCGTGTAACGGCCTCCTTTTCCGAGCTCGAGCGCCAGGTCACCGACACCCCCCCCCCCTTCACCCTCCCGCCAGCTGTCCAAGATGGCGCCCAACATTTAGAGCACTTAGAGTGGAGCTTCGCGCTTCCCGTTGTCCTGTTGTCAGGGGATCTTGCCGCGGCGGGGGGCGCCGCCAATTCGCACCGCTTCGCACCTCCGCTTCCTCCCGGGACACGAGAACCCGCTTAGGCCAACACGGGTTCCCCCCCTCCCTCTCCTTGCTACGTCCTGGGCATCCGTCGCGAATACCAACAACGGGAAGCCTTCTTCTCACAGGCGAGAGAGCCAAAACCCGAACTTCCCCGAGGTTCATGATTTTTTCCCGTATCGTTAGAGACCGGAAAAATTCGCGAATTCATTTCGCGATAGGCTAAAATACAAATAGTTATACCTCAGTGCTGCCTCTGCTATCGGCTCACAACTCACCTGGATGACTCTGGGCCAATGAGAAACACCCGACCAAAGCTTTATCGAATCACAGGCTGCTACGTTGGGACGTCTCACAAGACAGCAGCCAATGAGTGGGTGACATTTGACCGAGTGTACGTAGAACTATGGAGTTCATCCTGCAGGTCATTGAACCCGCGAATTTTTCCGGTCCCTACGTATCGTTAATGTAGCTATCCTAACCAAATCAACCGTCCGCAACGTTTTAAAGTATTTGTAATGTAGCTAACCTAACCTAATTGACCATTAGTATCCTTTTATCAACACCGCCATATTTATGTAGAATGAACAAAAGAAAATACCGAATATGCACGATTGGTAGGGCCATGAAAATTTCGCGAAAAATTCCTGAGATTAGCTGGAAGTTAAAACACTGTAGCATCGTCTGTGTTTCGTGATTGGGTGAGTTACTTTGAGGTGCACGTCGATTGTTACAACAACCAATCACACTGATTCAGTGTGGAAGCAAACTCGTCCTTAGTGGCTCGTGCAAACAAGGCGACGACTTCTCTCGCAGACGGCCGCCAATCACAAGGAAGAAACCGCTGGTGTGGGTATTCCTTTGTTGCAGTCTAGTAGGCGTTCAGATTTTTTCGCATAAATTTTCTGCCCCTAACGTTTGGGCGTTTGGCTCTCTCGTCTGTGAAAAGACGGCAAAACAAAACACTCATTCACACAGAAAACAAGACAAAGCTAGTTGACATCGAATGTTAGATTTTAAAGACAGCTCTGAGAATTCCTTGGAAAGGAGACATAAACACGTTTGGCATCAACTTGTTTCGGGTTTTTCTCTGCGTGCATTCATCTTTTATTTGTCTTTTTATCAGTTTTTTTTTGAAGTGATAACGTCTCATAAATCGATTCACGCCGGCTACACGCACGGAAAATTGTCACGTTCCGCCCGAGCTGAGCGTGCAAGAACCGGCCGACCGCCGTGCGAGAAATTCTTCTATAATATCAAACAGATTAAGGCGGGCTTTTTAACTGATTGTTCGTGATTATATTTAAACAAATTATTTAAATTAAATTTTGCAAAAACTGTAAATAATATTTGAAAATTAAAAACGTACGCAATTTTTCATCAATTTTTTCTTATGACGTTATCCCGTAAAATTATCGTCCGTAAACCGAAATTACAGACAACCCCCCCTTTTTTTCCTGTGTGACACACAGTGCATGGTAGCAATGGCTTGGGACTGGAAAAATTCGCGGTTTGAATGACCTCTAGGATGGACTCCACGATCCTCTATGTACGCGGGAATATTACACCAGCTCATTGGCTACTGAATCGTGACACCTGCTAACTGGGATGCTTATGATTCGATACTTCTTACGTTGAGGGGTCATTCATTGGCTCACAGTCCTTCAGGCAAACTGTGTTCCAATCACTGAAGCGGCAATAAGTTACACGCACCTGGATTCTAGCCTATCGCGGAATGAACCCGCGAATTTGTCCTGTCCCTAGCAATGGCGTGTGTCCTGAAGGTGGACTGCTCGTGGTAGGGAGAAGTAGCGAGCTGCAGGTAGCCAGTAGTGACACAGTGGCAGCGCGCCGCGGGCGGCAGGAAATGGCTCATCACAATCGCCGCAGTTCAGCGAACCTGCCAGCGCCTGTTCCGCGGCCTCTGAAGGACTCGAGAAAGGCAGGACCGCTGACGACGCACTTTCCTGCCGGTCATTAACAGGTCCGTGGCCGCAAGCTGCGAGCTACTGTAGGTCCTGGCTTCCGCCGCTGCTGTCTGCAGCTACGTGTGCTCGCTGCGGTGCAACATGTCCATAAAACAATGTCCCAGTTTCACTGGTACATTATGAAAGTTTTATTTAAATAGCTAACAACAAATCATACATCAAATTGAAGGTAAACTAACATAGTTTTTGACGTGACAACGTCTAATAAATCGATGAACGCCGGCTGCACGCACGAAAAAGTGTCCCGTAAAGCACATTGTCCCGTTACGCTGTGTCCCGTTACGCTCATTGTACGCTTCCACTCGATTGGAACAACCATCGATTTGACTTTTTCGAGGCACATTAAACTTGAAACACTCCCATTCGTTTCCTACTTGTCCTATCATCGTCCTATCCTTACCAGAATAACACAGATTGGAAGAAGTTAAATAGCAAACATGTATAAAAGTTATAGTTAAAATAATCTCTTCGTTAAAGTAATAAGCATATTTGAATTAATGAGTGCAAATAAAAGTAAATTTATCAATTAAATTGTAGATTTCATTTCACTCCTTTTTATCCATACAAAATAGTGATAATTCAATAAAAATAATTCAATTTTATTCATAAAAGTATGCAATCATTTCATCAATGTTTTGTTATGACGTTATCACGTTAAACTATGGTCCGCAAACCGTCTTTACAGACAACCAATTTTTATTACAAATGTTCAATGTGTGCACATTTAGTTATGCCGAACACATCCCACACTTTGGTTAACACGTCTGGAGTAATGGAAGCAATAGCCTCTTCAGTTCTGTGTTTAAAATCTGGAAAATCACTAGGTAGCGGCGGAACGTAGACACGATCTTTCATAAAGCCCCAAAGACGTTACGTCAGGTGAACGTGGAGGCCAGCGAAAAAGAGCTCTGTTGTCTCGACCATTACGACCAATCCAACGGTCAGGGACTTCGACGTTCAACCACTCTCGTGCAAAGAGATTCCAGATTCCAATGGGGTGGGGGGGGGGGGGTGCTATCTCCTATTGCCAGATAAAGTTTACAGGTCCACCCTCTGCTAATTGAGAAAAGAGCCATTCTTTCGCGCTGCAAGCGAGAAAACAACACAGTAGTACTCGCGAATGCGCTTATCTAAAACTGAGGTTACTCTTTAATTGAGACCTTGAACCAACACTCTACAACTCTAACAGTTGATACTATTACGATTTATAATTAGGACATCCTTCTATGGACATTCTGTATCTTGGACATTGCTGGTTGACGCTGGACGTCTTACAACAAAATACCCCAAGAATGGACAACGTAACCTGTCCAAGCCAGCAATGAAATAATTTCTAGGTACTATGTTGGATCAAACCTCCCCTTAATGAGAACCATTCGAAGAAGTTCACTGTCACGATAGCGATAACTGGCTATGTTAACTGGATGTTTTGGCGGGAATTGTGAGGAAACCCAGGCAACGAATAATGTATCAAATTCAGGTTAAGTATAATATCGATAGCAGCGCTAAGGTTCCTTCCACTTGCTTCTCTCCGCTGGCTTGGCGAGCGATGCAGGCGGGCGAGAGGAGAGAGTGCGCGTCTCAGTCTCCAGTCGGTGTTCGAACTGCTGTGTGTCTTTGGGCGTCGCGCCAATATCGTGATTTAGCATGCGTTAAAACGGTTATTTGTTTAAATGTCCCCCCCCCCAAGAAAAAATTGAGAGTTAGACCGAATAAAATGATTTGTTTTCGTTAGTTGCTAACACAAATTTTTATCTACTTAATTTTGGTCACTAAGCGTTCAAAACTAACTATTTCTACTTAAATCACCGACGGATGCGCCATTCATAAAGAATAAAAAAATAACTACCTAGAACCGAAAGAACGGGGAATTCCCGGTTCCGTTGAAGTCTAGCAACGGAATTCCCGGTTCTGAAAGTCGGCTGCGGTACCGGATCCCTGCTGGCAGGCCACTGCTGTGAGTCCGTGAGTCCGCGAGTCCGCGAGTCCGCGAGTCCGTGAGTCCGTGAGTCCCTGCGCTGACCTGGTCACCGCCGTCAGGTCGCGTGATTGATCGCAACGTCGGCTCCACAAGCGGTCGAGCGGGGAACAAAAAGGGAACGCGCTCTGAAACCGAATGTCGAAGTGGATGAGGAAGCGCGCCGAAGAACGGGTCGCAAGAAAGTTTCTATCCGCGTCAACCCGCGCGGAAACCGTCCTGGGTTCGCGACCCGGGGAGGACACGAGCGGACAGCAGGCCTCACATCAGCCCGTCTCTTTGATCCTCATTCACCGCGAGCTGGCACCGTTTCCTGCATTCCTTCGACCTTCGTGTCTCCCTCTGGTTTCTTCTACCAAGTGGACGGGGCGCACCCCAAAGCTCGCGTGCTATCGAGACCGGTTCTTGCAGCCTGTGTTCTGGGGGGGGGGGGGGGGGCTATGTGGTGATCTCCAGCTGGTGTCTCCCGAACACGTGGAACACGTGTCTGCAGGCTCTGAGAGCAGCGCTGCGCACTCGGCACAATTGCCTGCTCGCCCAAACCGTGGGCGATCCACCCACATCATCTATCACGCGACATTTTGGACGTCTGTCGTTTGGTTCTTGTTCCAAAACCCCAGAAAGAAATTGCTAGGGACCTGAAAAATTCGCGGTTTCGATGACCTTCAGGACAATCCACACACTCCTCTGTACACTCGGGCAAAATAACTCCAGTTCGTTGGCTGCTGACTTGTGAGACGTCTCAACTGGTTTGTCCGTCATTCGATACTTCTTTGGTGGAGGGTTTCTCATTGGCCCAGAGTCGCCCAGACGAACAGTGAGCCAGTAGCAAAAGCAGCTTGGAGGTATATGTATATGAATTTCAGACTTTCGTGAATTGAATCTGCGAATTTTTCCGGTCTCTAGAAATGGCTCGAAAAAACGGGACGATAGCAGTCAAGTCGAATGCACAGCGAAACTGCATATACACAGAGAATCGTTTTCTTTTGAGTTACCGCGACGAATTAGGTAAGTCAGACCAAGTTTTTATTATATTTAAAACGCGTCTGGCGCAAAACTACACAAGAAGTCATATTTAATGCTTACATATGGCTAGTTAAATAGATACAGAATTGCAATCAAACAAAAATAATTAAGAAATTTTTCGGTAACACATGGATGTTTATTTGCATCCATAATATACAACTTATAAAATTAAAACCCGTACTTCGCATATCAGAAATAATTGTTAAGGTCGAGTCTTTTGGCGATGAATAGAGACCCGGAAAATTCGCGGGTTCATTTCGTGTTATTCTAAAATTCAAATAATTATACCTTAGTGCTGCTTCTGTCATTGGTTCACTGTTAATCTGGAAGACTGAGGGCCAATTAAAGACCCTCACTCATAGAAGTGTCGAATCACAGGCCTCCCAGTCGAGACGACTCACAAGTCAGCAGCCAATGAACAGTTGGCATTTGCCCGAGTGTGTAGAGGATATTGGAGTCTATCCTGGAGGTCATTGAACCCGCGAATTTTCCGGGTCTCTAGCGATGAAGTATGTCTGCTCAGGGCTTCCTAGGCAACTAGTTACCACAAATTTCTTTAGTCATTTTTTACAAGCCAGAATTGAAATAAAACATTGATTATATCGCCAACTTTGTCATGTAAGCATATGAAATGACGTTTTATTGTATGTCATAATGTCTTTGGCAAGCCTTCAGAGACTGAATACCGACTAAGCACTAGAAAAAAAATGTAAACTTTAAATGCTTGAAAACCAGCAGTGAATCCAATGAGAGCAGAATATAGGCTGATCAATAGTAGGACGTTTGGAAATAGTTCTGTTTACTTTTGAGTACACAAAAAGGTGCCAAGTTAATTGGTTGCTTTGAATAATCTCACGAAGACGGGGACAATGTCAAAAGTTTGCGATTCGTACGTGACGAGTGTAATCGAAAACTTTAAAAACAATTTTTCAAGACCATAATCACAGAAGTTGTTGTCGATTATTTATTTCGTTTGAACAAAGCATTGGTGGTTCGTTAGAAAAAAAACCACCGAAAGATAAGGAATCTTTGTGGCTCTAGCGATGTGTTTTTGTTGGAGACCTGCAACGCTCGCATTGCTAGAAGCCACGTCAGGCTTGCCAACAGCAACTGCGACATGGGCGGTTTGACACGTCCCGATGGACAAAAAACCAGTAACCGCATTGCAATATTCAACCACCCGGACCTAAGGGAGCAGGCACTGGACAGAACACACCTACGCATTAGCGCAGCAAATAACTCCAATTTTACAATTCTTCAGATATAGCCATGTTCGAGTCGGAGGTGATCTTCGAACATGGCTGCCGTACAGGTACTATGGATGTTCTTTAAGGTGGCCGATATCCAGAGAAACTTGTATGCAATGCCACTTATCCAATTGCCAACATGCCCATGTTTTATACAAAATGATTCACAAGAAAATGCATCTGCTTACGAACCTCGTTTCAGTCATACAAGCCCCAGGTGTCACTCTCTATATTTACAGTTTCACCCATGTGAATACTGGAAAACGTTTTGTTGGTTGACCTGTGTAATGTTTTAAATTATCAAAATTTTTTTTGCGAATAACCTTGTTAATATTTTTTTTTACTAGACGATTGATTCAAGGTCATCGTAAATTTTTGGTTTTGACGCAACAAAGTTAATTTGTTCTGTAGTTCAATTTCGCATCCTTATTTATACAATGTACAAAAATTTTACAAAACATTTTATAAAGTGTTACTATTCACATCGATATTGGCTACCTAGCCGCGTTTTTAAAATAATGCTCATTTGTATTATACACATAATACTCAATGGATATTATTTGATTACATTTTTCAGTATCCTATAAACTATAGAACAGTGTAGGTAAATAATTTTACAAACACCAATGAAATATGTGTCAGCATACACAATATGTTTGTAAACTCGCCCGAAAATTTTCAGGAGGTTATTCCTCGTGTAGATTGAGGTAGAGTTTATATAAGCCACTTAGAGACTAGCTTAGTTTCTAAAGGTAATAAATAGCATTTGTGCAAAATATCGAAAAATATTTTCATCTAAAACTGTTTTCAATAAGAGTTAACTACAGACTTTTGCACGATACAGCGCTTGAATAAATGATGAGTTCGACTTAGCTCCCGCTAACTGGAGTTTCATACAGACTACGTAGAATTCCTGCTGTGTCTTGTTAATAGGAACATGCATTGAGAAGGAAGAAACGCGTTTTGCTGTAGAATTAACAAGTTTTTGAATGTTTTGTTAGTTCTCCAACAGGTTTTCTGTGAGTGAATGTCCAAAGCTAATAAACTCAGTACGTGTAAATGTACGAGGACTGCAGTAAGTTTGCGATGACCCCTGTATCATTTAAGGCAACGGATTATTACTTATTGGAGGAAGAAATACGACACCGCTTTTGTGGTAATTTTTACCAAAGCCTTAAAACTGAATTTGATTGGTCACTGTGCATTGTAGAAAGGACGATGTTATGCTACGGCCGCGTTTATATTCTTTAGGCCTAATTAACTTCATGTTTCAGAGAAAAATATAAAAACTTACTTTTGTCACGTCAGTAAAAAAAACACCCAAAGGGTCTAAAATAATTTTATTATAACTTTCAGACTATGTTATATAATTTAATGCATATAATAAACGATATTATTATCTGAATACTAAAGTATATAAAATATGCTTTAATATTTTATTAGTACTCTGTAATAATTTTTTTGCTTAAATATTGTTACAAACATTATAAGTATATAACTACATACATAAATATGAAATCAGTTCCCTGATATGTTTTGAGGTTAAAGAAACGACACGAGAAACAAACCTACGCATTTTTTTTGGAAGCGTAGGTTAATAATTTTTGACAATGAGGACACAGAAGCATAGAAACACACAAGGAAACCGGGGAAAGAAACTGTTAATGGACAATGCTAAATCGTGAGAGAATTGTATGGATATCTGCCATGCTAATGTTGGTACTGCCGTAATCATTAATAATACGAATATCAAAGATATTTACCATTGAAATACGGTATATCTGCTATATCTGATTAATAAACGTTAGGATAATAAAAATACATACAGCATGCATGTTTACATTATTAGTAAGTTATAATACATATTCCAGAAGGTTAATATTTTATTTATACAGTTTTATAGATCTACTTATTTCTAGACGTCGCTTTTTTTTACATGGGAAACCTTTGAAGAGTCCAAATAAACAACGTAGTGATTCTTTGGGTAGCACCAGATTGGAGACACAATTGTTCATCCGAAACCTTGCTTCATTGATGGCATCCCATTTCCCTCGACCTGAACATTTGTTCGACACTGGGGAAGTATTTCTGGGAATCAGAAACCAAAATAACTCGGGCTCTCAGATTTATTCTCGGGCTATAACTGCTAGGCGTCACAAAGGATGCGCTTGGCACTGCAGACGTAGATGAAACTTTTTACAGGCTAAAAATATAACTTCAATTACGTGACTACTTCAGCTTCAACAAACCTACCGTTTCGAACTACCTCCACCCCAGTATTTTAAACTCGCAATTATTTGAATGTTTTGAGAAAATATTCGCTGTATTAAGGTAGTTTCAGCGTTTTCCCGTCATCACTTGTTGTATTTTTAATTGACGGTTTATATGTTAAAATCAAAACTTAAATAAACTCAATTATAATCTTAATAAAAATCATTAATTTTACATTGGCGTTTCTGTTACAAAAAAAAAGTATTAATTCCATTAAGATTTCTAAATTTTTTCACTCATATTTTTTCCCCCTTTAATGCAATCAACTACAGCTTAAATCAAAATTTACCACCGACTTATCAGTCCCGCGATTTCTTCCTCGCGAATGAATGGTGACAATATTCAATTTGTCCCGGTAGTCGTATTCGCCGAGACGACCCAATCCCGTGGCGATAATTCAATCACAATCCTGAGTGGGACTTTATTTTTAATGATCCACAAGAACTACTATTGTTAAAGAAACTTGGCACCAAAATTAAATCACACATATGTACCAAAATAAATTAAAATACTGTCGTGAAACAACCAGCATCATTGACTTTTATCCTGGAAATCCTCCGCTCTATCGGCTAATCCATTTGGTCCTTGTTTTAGGGACTTTGACAACTTACTATTGAAACCAGTATTCCGCCCAACATGGAAGGGGGGTTGCGTCCCCGACACGCTCTGGGTAAATACAATTAAAAATATGGAATACCAAAAAATGTTTTTGACGTGGCAATGGTCTAGACGACACAGCTCTTTTTCGCCATGAGCTATTTTCCTTTGGGGCTTTATAAAAGATCTTGTCTACGTTCCACCGCTACCTAATAATTTTTCCAGAGTTGAGACACAGAACTTAAGAGGCTGTTGCTTCCATTATTCAAACTTGTTAACCATAGTGTGGGAAGGTTGGATGTGTGCCATATAACTAAACTGAACACCTGTAATAAGAACTGTGTTAGTTTACTTTCAGGTTGATGTATGATTGGTTGTGAACAGTCTACAATATACTGTTATAATTAGAGACCTGAAAAATTCGCGGATTCATTTCGTGTTATGCTAAAATTCAAATAAATATACCTAAGTGCTACTTCTGCCATTGGTTCACTGTTGATCTGGAGGACTGAGGGCCAATTAGAGACCCTCACTCATAGAAGTGTCGAATCACAGGCCACCCAGTCGAGACGACTCACAAGTCAACAGCCAATGAACAGTTGGCATTTGCCCGAGTGTCTAGAGGATATTGGAGTCTATCCTGGAGGTCATTGAACCCGCGAATTTTTCCGGTCTCTAGTTATAACTAGGGACCGGAAAAATTCGCAGGTTCAATGACCTGCAGGATGAACTCCATAGCTCTACGTACACTCGGTCAAATGCCACCCACTCATTGGCTGCTGTCTTGTGAGACGTCCCAACGTAACAGCCTGTGATTCGATAAAGTTATGGTGTGGTGTTTCTCATTGGCCCAGAGTCATCCAGGTGAGTTGTGAGCCAATAGCAGAGGCAGCACTGAGGTATAACTATTTGTATTTTAGCCTATCGCGAAATGAATTTGCGAATTTTTCCGGTCCCTAATGATTGGTAGTGAACAGTCTACATTAAACTGTTATAACATACCGTTGAGACTTTGACGTTATTGTATGGACGCCCCATTTGACCGGCGCGGGACTTGGGACTGACCGCGGCTTAATCGCGCCACGCCCACTTCTGGGGCGACCAAGAGTCGCGGCGAGATACGGCGGCCGCACGTCGAGTGCCGTCCGGCTGGCGTCTGGGGCACCTCAACTGTCACTGCAGGTCGCAGGGCAGTCCGGCTGGCGTCTGGGGCACCTCAACTGTCACTGCAGGTCGCAGGGCAGTCCGGCTGGCGTCTGGGGCACCTCAACTGTCACTGCAGGTCGCAGGGCAGTCCGGCTGGCGTCTGGGGCACCTCAACTGTCACTGCAGGTCGCAGGGCAGTCCGGCTGGCGTCTGGGGCACCTCAAATGTCACTGCAGGTCGCAGGGCAGTCCGGCTGGCGTCTGGGGCACCTCAACTGTCACTGCAGGTCGCAGGGCAGTCCGGCTGGCGTCTGGGGCACCTCAAATGTCACTGCAGGTCGCAGGGCAGTCCGGCTGGCGTCTGGGGCACCTCAACTGTCACTGCAGGTCGCAGGACAGTCCGGCTGGCGTCTGGGGCACCTCAAATGTCACTGCAGGTCGCAGGGCAGTCCGGCTGGCGTCTGGGGCACCTCAACTGTCACTGCAGGTCGCAGGGCAGTCCGGCTGGCGTCTGGGGCACCTCAACTGTCACTGCAGGTCGCAGGGCAGTCCGGCTGGCGTCTGGGGCACCTCAACTGTCACTGCAGGTCGCAGGGCAGTCCGGCTGGCGTCTGGGGCACCTCAAATGTCACTGCAGGTCGCAGGGCAGTCCGGCTGGCGTCTGGGGCACCTCAACTGTCACTGCAGGTCGCAGGGCAGTCCGGCTGGCGTCTGGGGCACCTCAACTGTCACTGCAGGTCGCAGGGCAGTCCGGCTGGCGTCTGGGGCACCTCAACTGTCACTGCAGGTCGCAGGGCAGTCGGGCTGGCGTCTGGGGCACCTCAACTGTCACTGCAGGTCGCAGGGCAGTCCGGCTGGCGTCTGGGGCACCTCAACTGTCACTGCAGGTCGCAGGGCAGTCCGGCTGGCGTCTGGGGCACCTCAACTGTCACTGCAGGTCGCAGGGCAGTCCGGCTGGCGTCTGGGGCACCTCAACTGTCACTGCAGGTCGCAGGGCAGTCCGGCTGGCGTCTGGGGCACCTCAACTGTCACTGCAGGTCGCAGGGCAGTCCGGCTGGCGTCTGGGGCACCTCAACTGTCACTGCAGGTCGCAGGGCAGTCAGGCTGGCGTCTGGGGCACCTCAACTGTCACTGCAGGTCGCAGGGCAGTCCGGCTGGCGTCTGGGGCACCTCAACTGTCACTGCAGGTCGCAGGGCAGTCCGGCTGGCGTCTGGGGCACCTCAACTGTCACTGCAGGTCGCAGGGCAGTCCGGCTGGCGTCTGGGGCACCTCAACTGTCACTGCAGGTCGCAGGGCAGTCCGAGGAGAGTGGCGGTCGGTCAGCCAGTTGGCGAACAGTCCTGTGCCGTTGGTAGTAGTGCGGGAAGAATCCATGAAAGATTGAATGGTGTCCCGCTGAGGTTTCCTCCAAGGCCCTGGATTCTGATTGGTAGAGACTGGAAAAATTCGCGAGTTCAATGACCTCCAGGATAGATTACACGATCCTCTGCTTACTTGGGCAAACGGCGCCCGTTCATTGGGTACTGAATTTTGAGGCGTCTCGATTGGGTAACTTGTGATTGGATTCTTCTTTGATTGATTGTCTCTAATTGGCCAAGAGTCCTACATATTAACAGTGAACCAATAGCAGAAACAGCACAACGGTATAATTATTTGAATTTTAGCATATCGCGAAATGAACCCGCGAATTTTTCCGGTCTCTACTGATTGGTAGAGACCCGGAAATTTCGCGTATTCATTTAGTCGCAAGCTAGAATGCAAAACATCACACACTCTCTATCTCTGTGTTAATGATCGGACCGCAGTTGTTTGGACACGCCCCTCTACGACCGTGAGCCAATGATGCCCAGCTAGGAGAGAAATAAGCGAATCAGGTAGTGCCAAATAACAAGGATAAAAATGTTTTCGCTGAGAAATCAACCAATGGGAAAGTAATAATGGGTCGAGCACACTTATAACTTTGAATTCTATCCTGAGGACAGAAGAATCCGCGAAATTTCCGGGTCCCTACTGATTGGGTAGGGCTCGTACTTGGTGGTGGTGCTCCGATCGCTTGGAGCAGGCTCTGAGGGTTCCCTAGCCCGATGCGGAGTCGACGTGGTGAGCGATGACACAGCTCCGGTACTGCCTGGACAGCTACCAGAGGTTGGATAGGCCTCCACCGGACCACGGGTTCACTGGGTGATTGAGGGGTCCCAGAGTGATGTGGGAGATCGGGGAAGGCGCCAGCAGTGCTGATAAAAGTCTCAGGGCTCAGGACACAGCCAACTGTCTGGTCAGCTGATGGTGGGAAAGGGGCTGAGGCGGTGACTATGCTGGGTTGTCCTAGTTTAGTCAAGTTGAGGCTCTAACACCTTCCTCATTACTTGCTCTGGAATGTTTAAAAAATGGATCTGTAAGCCACTACCAATCTACCCTTAAAGGGCGCACTTTTTGGAGGAGTGTTGGAGGATGCCGACCAAAGGTTGGAAAACAGCTGTCACTTGCAAAGCATCACACTGGCTACCACATGAACTGTTGACAGAAAAGGATACGTACATAATTCCTACTACTTATCAAAAACTGGTAATATTTGATACAATTTGCGTGACTCAGACGATTACAAACACTTCTTTTTAGGCGTGTTCTCCTGCACAATGAATAGAGACCCGGAAATATCGCGGATTCTTCTGGCCTCAGGATAGAATTCAAAGTTATAGGTGTGCTCGACCCATGTTTACTTTCCCATTGGTTGATTTCTTAGCGAAAACATTGTTATCCTTGTTATTTGGCACTACCTGATTCGTTTACTTCTCTCCTAGCTGGACATCGTTGGCTCACGGTCGTAGAGGGGCGTGTCCAAACAACTGCGTGCCAATCATTAACACAGTGCGAGAGTGTGAAGTTTTGCATTCTAGCTTGCGACTAAATGAATCCGCGAAATTTCCGGGTCTCTAACAATGAAGTTAGCGCCCCATCCGACTGCTTTTCAGGAGCCGTCAATCGGGCGGCTTGATTCTTTCACTCGATTGTGCCGGCGGAGTAGCGCTGATGCGGCGCTGTGGGTTTTCGTGGCACTGGATTTCTCGCGGCCAGGGACAATTCCGTAACAAAAGACTGCTCGGGTCGCGTCAAAACCCGCGAGTCAGCGGTCGTCGAACAAACGACACGTGACGAGTAGTAAACAGCCCGCAGGTCAGTGAACCGTTCATTCATGCAAGTCTCGGACAACCGCCGGCCATTAACAGCTCCTCGCGTAATGAACGCTGTAATTACGTCCGGCTGCATAAATCGCGCAGTTTAACTGCCCAAGAGTTATTGCTGCCGAAGTTGTCATTCGCTTATTGCTTTGCGGTCGAGTCTTCCGTTTTCTATCACGTCTAGGGTTTCGCAACAGAGCTTCCTTCTCATTTTCTTCATTACGAAAGTCATTCAAACCGCTTGCGTCGCATCTTTCTGTTTGCACTAGGGCGAGTAATTGTTTTATACTTTGTCATTAGAAGCTCATTACCGACATGAATCACGGTTTCGTGCAAAACCTGCGTTCTTGCCAAACAAAAAGTAGAAATATTTACTTAAAATTAATTACAGTCGTTCATTAGTTTTTATTTATGACATACACCTACCCTATGTGAGGGGTATTTGACAAATAATAATTTATGGTAAATTAGCTGTAGTGTTTACCCACCTTAACGTAATGTGTTGGGTAACGTTCTAGTGATGGTTTTACCATCGGTCTTTTTTATAATCATAAATATTTGCTCAGTTCACAAGAGATGCATTTTGTTGGTGATGACAAATTTACTGGTGTTATAAAATATAGTTAACTGCTTATTGACTTCGGGATGGGGGAAGTTCTCAAACTATGGTAGCCTGACTCTCTCACTCTCTCTTTCAGAAAAGAAAGTTTAAACATTTTCGACATCGAAGGCTGTCACAGAAAAACTTGTCGTAGGAAACCGACTAGAGGTTGCTGATTAGGCCTAATGACAAATGTTATGGTAACGATAACCTTAAAATAAGCCCTTTGTCATCGAACTGCAACTACCAAAAGAGGCCCACGACCATAATACGAATAACGAAAGAGACTTTCTGAAGCACAAAATAATTCTCAAACAATATGTAATAGTTTTAAAGAGGTTACTAGCTAAAAAATTTAAAAGGTTATTTATAATTTAAACTGTTTGAAACGATAACATCATAATAAGTGCCACGTTGTGAATGCTGAGGCTTCAGAAATACTAAAAAATAATTTAAGTAATAAGTGCAAATATTATTTAGTTAATACAAAAATTTGTCAAAAGTAATTTTTGTGTCCTAGGTGTAAATCTGATATATTCAGTAACATCTCAAAAATGCTAGAAACAATGTGTTTAAAAACAAATAATGTTCTTCTTATATAAGAGCAAAATATTGTCTGTATATTAATATTGTTTTTAAAAAATGTTTACATACAAACGATGCTTTAACAAAGTAATCAAACATTGTGAAAAAAAGCCATAGAACAGAATAAAAAATGTGTTGGTGTAATGTTTAATCTTGCTATGGCTTTTGACACAGTCTCACATAAAATACTTCTAGATAAATTGGATAAAATATAAATGAGAGGTTTGGCAAATAAGTTATTGGAGGGTAGGTCTCAGAGTGTAAAAGTAAATAAAAAAATTAGGAAACTCCCAAAATATGAATATAGGAAATCTACAGGGCAGTTTTCTTGGGCTAATTTTTGTTTCTTATATATATACCTATATATATATGTGTGTGTGTGTATATAGCAAAATATATATCCATACATGAGTACATGATTTTTGTATCATTGGCACAGAGGGGCAGATTGTTTGCTTTCTGTATTTGAAACGATTAGTTATTAACTGATAAAAATAAATATATATTAAATGATAGTTTTCTTTCTCTAAAATAAATAAAACAAAATATAGTTCTTTTTCTGAAAACATTTCTGGTCAGCCTAGCAAACATAAACTTGAATTTCATGAACGATATGTTATGAAATAAGTGTTAACTGCGAAAATTGTAGTCTCATAGGAAGAGTGCAGGATATACAGTACTTAGGTTAGAGCTCGACTCTGTTTTAAAATTGGAAAATGTTTTACAATTTCGTTTAAATAACATCTATATTATCTGTTGAAGAAGTAATAATGGTTTTTCCTTATTTAAAAAAAAATATATACGTACCAATGAAGAAATTATTATTTTTTAACTTTTAGAGTATTTGATATTAAGAGATTGTATATTGGAGCTGCAATAATAATTATTTATCAAGTGAAAATTATTTAGATTATTTAGCTCATAATTATCATACCCGGCATAGAACGAACATACATCTACCTATTCCACTATTACATAAAACAATTTCACAGAGATCTTTATATATAGGCCTAACAATTATTTGAGTTCCCTACTCTAGAGCAAGCTAAATATAACTGACCGTAAGAAAGGCATGATTTCAGCCAACTATATCCTATATATACGTGTGTAACCTACATATTCAAGTTTATCCTCCGTATACGAGTATATTCTACATATACGAGTATGGCATGGAAACTGGCGTATCAGCTGCAAAGTAGAAATCATCGGCACATGGCCAAATCGTAGTTTGGTTGTTTTCAAGTTCTTTTTTGTGTTTCCACGCGAAGCAAATAATGTAATGGACTTTGGCAAATTGCGCAGTGAAAAAAATTCATCAACTCTAATACTTATTTTTTTAATTAATTACTCGTAAGTTATGTCATAATGGCATCACGCTAGATAAAAAATGTTTGCACATAACACATTTTAAAAATCTTTTTTTCTAGGACGGCAACTTGAATTTAAAATAACTGTTGGCTGGTGATAGCATTATAATTCTAGTTGCGTGAGTAGGAAGCGTATGTGAATAGTTTCATAGAAGCATGTAGTTTATGATGTCGTCGACAATTGTTTGAAAATGTGTATGTTCGAGCTACAATTGTAGGAAGTGACGACTTTGTATAAATTAACTGCGCGCTGGTTTTATGTCATTGTAAATAAATTTGAATCGCAAATACAGTGTGGGAAAATGTATACAGAATCCTCGAAGTGTTGAAGGTTGTTCTGTAACGGCTTAAAATTTTCTTGGAAAAACACCAGAATGTTTGCTAAGAAATAGCCTCTATGTGCCAAAATAAAAACACACTTATGGAGTGCATGGTTATGCTTGGAACATAGAAATAAATGTGAATACGTAAACAAATATGCACAAACATTTGTAAAGTTCTCTAGTGTTCATAAGAGTAGGTTACTAGATGAGTCTTAATAGACACAATACCTAAAAGCATGTAGAAAAATTGGGCTTGTTCACAGTCTTCTGTTCGATAAATATTTACAACTTTTCGTTTTTGCATAGTGTTTGACTTTTTAACTTTACCCAACATATAGTACCGTACGTAAACGCTACCTTAAGGTCACACACAAAGAAAAAAGTCTGGAAATCTTTATTTAAAGAAACAACATATCGTAATAGTAAACAAATAGGTATTGTCGGTTAGTTCTAAAAAAAAACGTTTTATTTAAGTGATGATTTTATATTAATTAAAGGCAATCTGAGAATATATTAACTTTAATTTCATGTTACATGAATTACGAACATTAAAACTAGTATATAGGTATTTGGTATTTACGAGCATTATTGAAGCTATGTAATTTTAAAACTGGCAATAAAAATAGTAGCGACATTATAATTTGCTTGCTGAAATAGTATATAATTTTATGTTTGGTTCTAAAACTTTATTTTTAAGGTTAATTTTGATGAGTAAATGAACCAACGGAGTAATAAAAATATTTTGTGACAAGTCTGTAAAAGCACGATTTCTTTATGATTATCTCTTTTCAGGATGGTTGAAAAGTTTGGCTGTCTTCTGCACACTCAGATGTTGAATTAGTATGCCAAGTCTTTTGGCACGCGACTAGGACCTTCTTCTATTTTTTTGTGTGCCGATACGGCATATTGGGCAATTATTTCTTCTGGACTCAGAAAAGAAACTGCTACAAAAAATATTGTAGTTTTTCAGTTTAAATATGAGTACTTCCTGCATAGATTACACATTCCGGCTGAATTCGTGTGTTTTAGTGTTAACATCAAGGGTTTTATTAAACTGCCTGAACTGTCCAGTTTTAATAACTTCAGTTATTGCATGAGGAAATCCCCAAGAGAACAAAAATGAAAAAAAAAAAAAATCATTGCATTGAACAAACTGAGTACTGCAGAACGGCCAGATGTTTCAATGGAGTAGAATACTCATTTCGGAGTGAAATAAATAAATAAATAAATAAATAAATAAATGTAGGTTAAGGGCTCCGCCTACCCGGGCACACACACACACACACACACACACACACACACGCGCGCGCGCGGTGCGCAGAGCTTCAGGAAAAACAACGCAATTTCAAAACTACTCGAGATATCCGAGTGGGGTCTGCATAAGAAAAGCATTTAAGAGTTCGCTGAGGACCGAAAAGTACTTTTGATTTCTCATTAAGTTTTTTAACCGTATTTTCAGAAGAGTTAAAATGGCTAAAAACGCATGTTTTCAGAGTAATTTTTAGGCGTAATACAACCAGTACAGATTCTTGAAAGCACTTAAAGGGACTTGCTTACCCCTTTATCTTATTTTCTCGGCCATGCAATGTTACGGTCACCGCTCATATGCACTGGGAGAAGACAGCGCGCCAGTCCAGAGGAGACACCGCGCTAGAAGCCCGCCTCGCTAACACAGACACACCCCTGACGAGGAGGGGCCCATTAAGCGAGTTTTGTGACTGTTTCCGTTCTCTCGGAAGTCGTCCCGCAGCCGGAGTGGGTCGGGCGCACACAGACTGTAGACCGCGGGCAGTAAAAGAGGGCTGGAAATGCCGGCCAGAAGCCGGGCTGTGTGCCTGTGAGGCGGCGAGTGCAAGCGCCCTTGTCCCCGTGAGCCAGTCAGCGGGTCGGGCTGCGGTGGGGGTTGTCATGACGAGGAGGGGGTGGCGGTTGCGGTTACACCCCCCCTGCCCAATCGACACCCTGCCACCCTCTCGAGGTATCACTTTCCACCGGCTCCCAGGAGGGAGCGTGGATGTAGACCACCGGCGAGTCTGCCCGCTCGACACACGAGGCCTGCGCGTGTAACACCTTCTTCAAATTATTCCTGCGCAGGGGAGTTTTCATTGGATACACAGAGACCGGAAAAATTCGCGAATTCATTTCGCGATGGACCAAAATACAAATAGTTATACCTCAGTGCTGCCTCTGCTATTGGCTCACAACTCACCTGGATGACTCTGGGCCAATGAGGAACTCCCCACCAAAGCTTTATCGAATCACAGGCTGCTACGTTGGGACGTCTCACAAGACAGCAGCCAATGAGTGGGTGACATTTTGACCGAGTGTACGTAGAACTATGGCGTTCATCCTGCAGGTCATTGAACCCGCGAATTTTTCCTGTCCCTATTAATACAGTTTCTTGGGCGTGAGCCGTTGCAGTTTTGCAAGGTCTGCCATGGGAAAAAAATCATAAATGCAAAATAAGAAATAAAAATGAAAACGTAAACCCGTAGAAAACAAGCCTATATTAGCTGATGTCAAACAGATAAACCCGACGATGGACCTGAACAGGTATTATGGAAAACACAACGACGACAGCACAGGCGAACACATATAAACTTAAACATCAGACAGCACAAGAATTCCGTGGAAGGAGTTTGGTCATTGAAAAAAAATAACAGCAAAGACGAACACAGTGTGCTAACAACGACGAGACAGTTTCAACAGTAACAGTAAATGCAGGCAGACAACAAAACATGGAAAACGCAGCAAATTTGAATGTGTTTGTCTTTGCTGTCGTCTTTGTGTTGTCCATAATACCTGTTCAGGTCCATCGTCGGGTTTATCTGTTTGACATAAGCTGATGTAGGCTGGTTTCCTGTGGGTTTATGGTACCATTTTTATTTCTTATTTTTGCATTTATGAATTTTTCCTATGACAATTAGTGCAGAACTATGGCTTGTGTCCAAGAAATTGTTTTAAATAGTGAATATGATGCTGTCCTGTGTACACGCTTCTTTACACTGCTCTCTACCTTTCTCGACCCACCTCCAAACATTACAACTACCTTTAGTAGATGAGGCTGGAGATTAGCCGAGTACACGCATCGCAAAATACATCAGTGAGTGTGATTAAACCAAAGCAGGTCGCTACGAAGGCACTTATAAATACGGCTCACAAGACGTACATCCGGTTCACTGAGGTTAAGAGTTAAAACAATCAACCAAATACTTTGACGTATGGGCTAAAACCACAGTTAAAATTATGTGCACTTTTTATGTTCGTCAGAACTAAAATTTCATTGACAAGTATTAATTCGTTATTTCGAATGTTAGCTGGTTTGGGGTGGATCCGTTTGTTTGGACAGTGATGTTTATATTTTGGTTTGGATATTCATTCCACTTATCAAGCAAATATCATAAGTCAAATATCTTTAATAATATGCGAACGTGGTTTATCGACTTTGGTGGCCGAGGTGTTACAAGCATTACAAAAAAAATTGTGGTTTGAGTCTTGGGCTAAGCACGAATAGTTGATGTGTTTGCAGAATTGCATGTGTGTCAGTTTAGTTAAGAAGCCTTGTTGCGGTCTGACATTGAGTCGCGTCCGACGAGACGGCAGGTAACATTGCCTTTTCAGTGAATTATTTTGCGTCCTTCCGAAACTGCTTTACAGTTAGTTGTTGATTGCAACATTTTTTAACGTGATAACGTTGTATAAATAGGGACCGGAAAAATTCGCGGGTTCAATGACCTACAGGATGAACTCCATAGTTCTACGTACACTCGGTCAAATGTCACCCACTCATTGGCTGCTGTCTTGTGAGACGTCCCAACGTAGTAGCCTGTGATTCGATAAAGCTTTAGTGGGGTGTTTCTCATTGGCCTAGTGTCATCCAGGTGAGTTGTGAGCCAATAGCAGAGGAAGCACTGAGGTATAACTATTAGTATTTTAGCCTATCGCGAAATGAATTAGCGTATTTTTCCGGTCTCTTCTTATAAATCGATGAACGCCGGCTGCACGCACGAAAAAGCATGACTCATTGTCACGTTCCGCCTGAGCCGAGCGTGCAAGAACCGGCCAACCACCGTGCGACAAAATCTTCTATAATATCAAACAGGTTGAGGCGTGCTTTTTAAAAGCAGCAATTTAAAAAATTTGATTTATTTGTCCAATTTCGTCATTTCAAATTAACAATTTATTGACATTGATTTGATTTCAGTTTATTTCTATAACTAATTGTTGGTGATTATGTTTAAACAAATAATTTAAATTAAATTTCTAAAAACTGTAAAAAATATTTGAAAATGAGAAAGTATGCAATTTTTCGTCAATGTTTTCTTATGACGTTATCACGTAAAATTATCGTCCGTAAACAGACTTTTTTTTTCTGGGCGAAGCGTGCGATTCGGCGTCTCGCGGTGTCTCCGCGGAGCAGGTACGTGTGACATGGGCGTGGCGCTGCTAGGGCGAGAGCGCACCTGATACACGTGCGAAGGTCGGACAGTTCCGCACCGCTGTCTCACACGTCACCCGCGCACAGGCGGACAACTCAGACGGTCGACCACATTTCACTCCACCACCTACCGCCGCGCTTAGCTATAGTTAGGGGCAGGCATTTTTCGCGAATAAATCCAAAACGCCTATCAGAAAGCAAAAAGTTATAGGTAGAGACCTGCAAAATTCGCGGTTTCGATGGCCTTCAGGATAGACTGCACATACACCTGTACACTCGGGCAAATAACGCAAGTTCATTGGCTGCCGACTTTTAAGTCGTCTCAGCTGGTTTGTCTGTGATTCGATCCTTCTTTGGTTGAGGGTTTATAACTGGTTGAGATTCGTCCAGATGAACAGTAAGCCAATAGCAAAATTGTCTAATAGGTATATGTGTTTGAATTCTAGCCTATCACCGAATGAATCCGCGAATTTTGCAGGTCTCTAGTTATAGGCTACTCACACCAGCGGTTTCTTCCTTGCTGATAGGCGGACGTCTGCGAGAGGAGTCGTTGCCTTATTTGAACTGACCACTCAGGACGTGTTTGCTTCCACACTGAGTCACTGTGATTTGTGTTGAAAGAACCGACATGTTCCTAAAAAGTAGTTCACCCAATCACGAGACACAGACGATGCTACAGTGTTTTAACATTCAGCTCGTCTCGGAATCTTTTCGCTAGAGACCCGGAAATTTCGCGAATACGTCTGGCCTCAGGGTAGAATTCAAATCATTGGTGTGTTAAACCGATGTTACTTATCCATTGGTTAATTTCTTAGTGATAACAGTTTTATCCTTGTTATTTGGCACTACCTGATTCGCTTACTTCTCTCCTAGCTGGACATGATTGGCTCACGGTCGTAGACGGGCGTGTCCAAACAACTGCGGGCCAATCACGAACACAGTGCGAGAGTGTGGAGGTTTGTATTCTAGCTTGCGACTAAATGAATCCGCGAAATTTCCGGGTCTCTACTTTTCGCGAAATATCCATGCCCCTAACTATAGTCCGTTCGTACTTCAGCTTTGTTTCTACATATATATATATATATTTTTTTTTTATTTAACTGCCTTAGACATTAAAACACAATACATAGAGACCGGAAAAATTTCGCGGATTCATTTCGCGATATGCTAGAATCCAAACACATGCACCTTCATATTGATTCTGTGATTGGCTCACGATTTATCTGAAGGACTTTGAGCCAATGAGTAACCTTAAACAAAACAAAAAGTGTCTAATTGCAAGCATCCCAGTTGGCAGGTGTCACGAGTCAATAGCCAATGAGCAGGTGGCCTTTGCCTGAGAATGTAGGAGATTGTTGAGTCTTTCCTAGACGTCATTGAAAGCGCGAATTTTTCCAGTCTCTAACAATACATATTGTGACACCTGACAGAGCATTTTGTTTTAGTTTATTACTGTTATTAATGTTACTGCCAGCTACATTGTATGGATTTTGCATTGTTTGAATGTATGGCAATGGTTCTGGTTCATATTTCTACAAATTACTTGCTCGAAAAGATTCCGAGACCAGCCGAAAGTTAAAACACTGTAGCATAATCTGTGCTTTGTGATTGGATGAGTTTCCTTCGGGCACATGTCGATTGTTACAACACCAATCACGCGGAAGCAAACGCGTCCTGAGTGGCTCGGTCAAACAATGCAACGACTTCTCTCGCGGACGGCCGCCAATCACAAGGAAGAAACCGTTGGTGCAGTTATACCTTGTTGCAGTCTAACAGGCCATCAGATTTTTTGGAAATAAATGCCTGCCCCTACATATAAGGCATGGTTTACTTTCTCTTTATATCTGGGTTCTTTCCGCAATCCATAGACCATTAGCTTAGCTTCTGTTTCTTGGACGACAGTCCATTTATTTCATAATAGCTGAATCTAAAATCTTTACTTCAAAATCTCTTATATTTTTTTTTACAACAGTAACAGGTTATTTTCGATGTATGTATATTTTTTATTCGTTTGTGTCAGTATATAGGGGCCTAAGCAAACCAGGTTATTATTTTATCATACAAAAACTTTCTACATGCTCTTCAAGTTTTTAACATGTTTTCCTTCAAATTCTTTGTTTGATCAATTTATTTTCTGCGATTTAGTTTTTCTTGTTAGCTCGTAAGAATTACAAACATCTATATGACAAATAACGCCTGTTTATGTATACGAGTCATGCAGATAACGGAACCTGGTTGGTCAAGAACACCCAATTCTTTTTTTCTACTGACTATAGAGTTCTCGTTGGCCGCGACTGCACATGTTTGCGAGGATCGTGGGTTCTAAACCAGCTTTCCTGCGTTGCTCAAGTTCACAGACGCCTGGTCTTTGCCACACGGGGAAAGTGTACGTTGGAATGCATCGTCTACTAATTACATTAATTTATATTTCAGATAAATAATGAAACTGAAGAAACTGCGCCACACAGGATACAATCATTGGCTTCAGGTTCACCCCGAACATACAAGTTGAAAACTTTCATGCGTCTAAAGGTTTTAAGTGATTTCCTCGGTGATACAACTACACCCTTTCGAAGTTGTAGATGATAAAATTTCATTGCAAATAATAGAGAAAGTGTTAAATATAACCAATTTACACATTCACCCCAAACCTTGTTGCTATCGTAAAATTATTTCCTCAAAATAATTGGAAAAGGGGGGACGGGTAGTTGGCGGTAGCAAAACATCAGAGCAAAATGTATGGAAAGTGAAGGTGAGTTAAGGTGTTACCCCCAATTATTTCGATGAAATCGTTTATCTCAGTGACATGTTATGCGGTTGTTGTATAAGTTTGTTCAATTAAAAACTACCCAGATGCTCAGTGTTCGATCTGAAATGCATTCTCTATTATTGATAAAAAGGATAACTGGGCTCCATCTTGAAAGGTGTGTGCCTGCCTTAGGGAAGCACTTTATGTCATAAGTAGAGACCGGAAAAATTCGTGGATTCATTTCGTGATATGCTGAAATTCAAACATGTGTACAATTCTGCCGGTTCTGCTATTGGCTCGCAGTTTAACTGGAGCTCTCTGGGCCAATGAGAGACTATCGCCCAAAGAAGCGTCGAATCACGAGCTACCCAGTGGAGACGCCTCACAATTTAGTACCCAATGAACACGCGTGTTTACTTGAGAAATGCGGAGGATAATGGAGGCTATCCTAGAGGTCATTGAATCCGCGAATTTTTCCGGTCCCTAGTCATAAGTCGTGTCTACATGTTTTCAACTGACATGTTCACGATGATCTTGCAGCTGATGTTTGACGGTCAAATCCTGATCCAGCCTGTTCTAGGTTGTAAATAGACTGGGTTTCCGAGCAAACGTTTTAAAATGCAGACACCTGGAAGCATCTTCTCCAGCCCGAGTGGAGGAACTGACAACCTGGTCATCTACGGCCGGCCAGGCTAGGGCGCTGTGCTGACATGTCTCTAGTCCAGAAGGATGATGGCTGCCGGACTGGTCAGCGTGAGGAACCTACCAGGTTGCATAGCCACCAGGCGTGGCGCTCTTTTTCAGTACGAGCCCGTGGCACGCTGCAATGTACCAGCGTGACGACCAACATTGCGAATAATACCCTGCATCTCGCACTAACCGTTAAATTATGCACTTGAAGGTGTGTGGAAATCACCAGCCCAATTTTAAAACTCTTGACATATTTTAAAGAAATACTTCCGTTGTTTCTAAGGAACAAAAAAACGGGGAAATGAAATTAAGGGTATTAACGTCTTGTAAAGATCGAGGCCGTTAAAGGCAACTAAAGTAAATCGTAGCTATTGAAGCATTGTTGAATAAATGAATGGGCGGGAGAAACAGGAGTACCTCGAGAAAACCCACTGGTCATTGGAACGTCCGTCACGTAGCCGGTTGACCTCGCCGTGTAGAGACATGCAAAATTCGCGGATTCATTTCGCGATAGGCTAGCATCAAAACAACTATACCTTCGTACCGCTTCTGCGATTGGCCCACATTTTATCCGAACAATACAAATTAACGTATTATTGAGCATATTATCGAAATATGTTACAAGGAGGACTATTATTTGTAGGTATTTGACTTTCCAGGCCCTAAAAAAAAATTTCCTAAATTTATTAAGCTATTGTTAGTGCTGTATGTATTTATAAATGCGTTAACACTTACTAGTATTTGTTTTGGGAACATGTAAAATGGCAATTGATTAAAAGCTTTATTATTCCTTAAGGGAAAATGTTAAAACATTTGTTAAAGATTAGGTGTCACCTTTTTGTTAAGGACTTCAGCAAAACCCTCGTTTTAAAAGAATATTCAGTTATCGAAGTCGGGATGTTTCTTGGAGCACGACACATGAGTGTCATATTATCTTTGAAAGATTTGTGCAATGGGAGTGCATGACTTGATGTAAGCTTTTTGGACATACGCCATTGCTAAGCACATGTATGTCTGTAGAAGAAAACTAGTCAGTCGCACCTGTGTTTTCGTACCATGTGCGTCTCTGCCTGAGGACGGGAGCAGATAGCAGTTCCCGAAACGTCGCTTGTTTCTGTTTTGGAAAACTATTGTGTTTGTTTCGTCTTTTCGTTTTGTTGTGTTATTGTCTCGTTTCAACTGTTGTGCTGATTTTTTTTTGGGTTAAATTCATCATTTGTGGGGGTCTTTTCGTTGTCTTAGTCCATTTTTCTTTGTTTTTCTTTGTTTGTTGACCATATTCCTGTTACGGAATATTATGTGGTGTAGGCCTATATATCTTGTTGACAACAGCAATTTTTGCTTAATTTGTGTTTTTTGTCTTTTGGTTTTTTGTAGTTTTCTTCTACAGACATGCATGTGCTTAGCAATGGCGTATGTCCAAAAGCTTACATCAAGACATGAGTGTCATCTGGGCCGGGTCGCTGGTCTGAGGACCCCCAGGCCGGCCTCGAAGCGGTCCCCGGACGAGGACATATCTCATGCAGTCCATGACCAAAGCTGTGTCACGTCAATTGACCCGTTTATCACTGAGAACACGTGTTTCTAGTGTTTCCTGTGTTCAAACAAGCGATTTTCCTGTTTGTAGAACTGTGCACCCGCCCACTATATGCAGATAAGCGTGTGCCAAACGTGTGTAATAGATTCGCCATTTCATTAGATGGACAATGGAGTTTGTTTGGATTCGGAGGTAGTCCCCTAATAACGTTCTGGGACTATTTCACATCGCTGGTGCCGCCATTCCATTTCGGCAACGGGAGAGTCGTTTCGGGCCGCGTGGATACCCCCTTCCACCCTTTCCTATCAACCAATTGGAAACAATTGAGTAATTTCTCTTCATCACTTCAGTTTACATTGCAGTTCCAGTTTTGTGGTGACGTTACGTCCATTGCTGCGGCGGCTGAGAGTTTGAAGTTGTCCCTAGCCGCTATGAGTCTCGAAGCGGTACCGTTCCGCCATAAACAAATGAACTTAATTTCAAACTTAATTCTGCTGATGTCATCATTGATGTTGAGGGCACGTTTGCGAAGGCGATAAAATTGTCAGATAATAATTAAACTGTAACGTAATAATATATTGCTAAGAATTTCACTAATAAACCCACCCGGTAAAGTTATTTCATAATTTTGTGTATAAGACCTTCAATCTTTTCAAACAAGTGCTTATTACAACGCTAGAGTCTTATAACATTCTTATTTGTCTCTATTTTTTATTTTGTTTCAATTGGACGTCAACTGTTTTCATCTCATTGATGCACTTTTAGAGGTGTTCATAACTACTTTTTTTAAACCTTAGTACTTAACAATGCCTGAAAATGGTTAAACTTATTTCAAAACTTTTAATTATTTCTTGATATTTTGCTGTGCCTTGTTTACCAAAATGTTACTTTGAAACATACGTAGGTTGCTTGTGATTACAAGACAACATCGTGCATATGACACGTTCAAATATGGGGAGATTCCATGCTTATAAGGCAAAACCTTGCTTATAAATTTTAATAGTAATATTTTGTGAGTTTTGTTTTCATTGTAATATCACACGCTCTTCTTTCCGACAATTTTGTTTGTAAAAACGAGTATCTAGGTATTTAAGAGAGATCACCAGAGCGGGCCCTATGTCACAGTGTCATATGAGGTGTCTGTCCTGCTATCTTCATGCAAGTCTTGGTGAAATTAAGTGGCGAATTATTGTAGTTGGTTTTGAAAATAAATAATAAAATTGCTATGGTTGTAAATGCGATAGTGAAGTACCTCAGCTTCTGGGGTATGGTAGCAAAGACTGTGTGGTAGCAGGAACATTGTGATAACAGGGACAGTGTCGTATCAGGTAAGGTGTGTCAACAGGGACGTTGTGGTATCAGGGACGGTGTGGTAGCAGGGACTGTGTGGTAGCAGGGACTGTGTGGTAGCAGGGACGGTGTGGTAGGTGTAACGGTGTGGTATCAGGGACGGTGTAATATTAGGAACGGTGTGGTAGCAGGGACGGTGTGATATTAGGAACGGTGTGGTATCAGGGAGGGTGTGGTATCAGGGAGGGTGTGGTATCAGGGACGGTGTGGTATCAGGGACGGTGTGGTAGCAGGGACGGTGTGATATTAGGAACGGTGTGGTAGCAGGGACGGTGTAATATTATGAACGGTGTGGTAGCAGGGACGGCGTGGTAGCAGGGACGGCGTGGTAGCAGGGACGGTGTGATATTAGGAACGGTGTGGTAGCAGGGACGGTGTAATATTATGAACGGTGTGGTAGCAGGGACGGCGTGGTAGCAGGGACGGCGTGGTAGCAGGGACGGTGTGATATTAGGAACGGTGTGGTATCAGGGACGGTGTGGTAGCAGGGAAGATGTAGTAGCAGGGACGGCGTGGTGGCAGGGACGGTGTGTTACCAGGATTTATAAAAATCGTTGAAATTCTATATAAAAGTTATCTAGGCCAATTATATTTTAATTCTGAACCCGCCAAAAATAAAAATTTACTATAATATTTCTACTTGTGACATTATTATGTAAATATAGGAGTTGTTAGACATATTTTATTTTTCTAAAAAAAAAATTATAAAATGTTAACTATTTGAATAACATGCACGCAAGCGCTTACCGCTTGTTTGAGCCTAGATACATAAAAACGACGTGGAAATAGTTTTAATTATTGAAATACTATACAGGAGTTCAAGAACAGCCGAACAAATTCACTTCATAGCTATTGCGACGAGTTCGGAAGTTGCTCGCGATGAAAGCATGTGAACTCGGTCGCATGGAACGAGGCAATATCCAAATCAGACACAATAAAAAATAACAGGAAACGGATAACGATATGCTTTGAAACGTCGTGTTTTGATACACCCCCTTTTCCTTTCACAAGAGAGGAAAGCGAGTTTTGATAAACCACTTCCACAATTGACAGGATATTTCCCTAGATACTAACGACTCGATAAACTGCTGTGTTTGGAGAAACTTCTCATTAGGCACTCTTTGGTTGTCCTGGAACTCTCTCGCTCTGCTGCATTCTTCTGGTCGTGCCGTTCCACGAACACACTTCGCGACAGGACAAACGTGACCGGATTATTACTCCTCAGCTCGTCGTTCGGAGAATTTCGAACCAATGACAAACTTGCCGAAGAATTGCAGCTCACGAGTAGAGACCCGGAAATTTCGCGGATTCTTCTGGCCTCAGGATAGAATTCAAAAGTTATAGGTGTGCTCGACCCATGTTTACTTTCCCATTGGTTGATTTCTTAGCGAGAACATTTTTATCGTTGTTATTATGGCGCTACCTGATTCGCTCACTTCTCTCCTAGCTGGACATCGTTGGCTCACGGTCGTAGAGGGGCGTGTCCAAACAACTGCGGGTCAATCATGAACACAGTGCGAGAGTGTGGAGGTTTGCATTCTAGCTTGCGACTAAATGAATCCGCGAAATTTCCGGGTCTCTACTCACGAGAAGTCCAAAAATGCCTCGTGTTTGTTCGACGGCATGCCAAACCTCAGTCCCGTGGAAGGTTGCTTGTTGTTCGGGCCTGGCGCCCCGACAGCACAGAGGTCGTTGGAGACGCTGACACGGCGACGTCGCTCGCAGATTCTGGTGACGTGGTCCCGGCAGTTATTATCTGATTTGTGCAATGGGAGTGCATGACTTGATGCAAGCTTTTGGACATACGCCATTGCTAAGCACATGTATGTCTGTAGAAGAAAACTACAAAAAACACAAATGACAAAAACACAAATAAAGCAAAAAAATTGCTGTTGTCAGGATATAAACACCACACAATACTCCACAACAGGAATATGGTCAACAAAACAAAGAAAAAACCAAGAAAAATGGACCAACAGAACGAAAAAAAAATAAACCACAAATTATGACAGCACAAAAATACCGAAACCAAAAAAATTAAGAACAATAGTTGAAACCAGACAAAAACACAGAAAAACGAAAAGACGAAACAAATACAATAGTTTTCCAAAAAAAACAGAAGAGAACGAGTCACCTGGAGTCACCTGGAGTCACCTGGAGTCACTGGAGTCACTGGAGTGTGGCCGCCCTTCATCCAGCAGGAGGTCTGGGTCCAGATGTCGGAGGACACATCTGACCGCGCTGCTTCCCCGACGATCCTGCGTGTCCCGTCGCAGGCATTTCCAACAACAGGCTGGGCGCCTGGTGTTTGGTGCCGTGGAAAGGTTTTCTTTGAAAACGTGCTGATTAAACATCTCACAAAGCGTGGCCATTTTTTTAAATTCAATTGTTGTTTCATTTGTCTGATCTCGCAACCACAGTCTTGTGATTCACATCCTGTTCTAGCATGAGAAAAGAGGATAACAGGTTAAAAACTCTATTTTTTCTACATAATTTCTAATTAAAAATGCAGGCACGCGGATGTCTCCGAACAGAGGTGGACAGAGGCGAACAGAGGCGGACAGAGGCGAACAGAGGCGGACAGAGGAGGACAGAGGCGAACAGAGGCGAACAGAGGTGGACAGAGGCGGACAGAGGCGAACAGAGGCGGACCGAGGCGGACAGAGGCGGACAGAGGCGAACAGAGGCGGACAGAGGCGAACAGAGGCGAACAGAGGAGGACAGAGGCGAACAGAGGCGAACAGAGGTGGACAGAGGCGGACAGAGGCGAACAGAGGCGAACAGAGGCGGACAGAGGCGGACAGAGGCGGACAGAGGCGGACAGAGGCGGACAGAGGCGAACAGAGGCGAACAGAGGCGGACAGAGGCGGACAGAGGCGGACAGAGGCGGACAGAGGCGGACAGAGGCGGACAGAGGCGGACAGAGGCGGACAGAGGCGGACAGAGGCGAACAGAGGCGAACAGAGGCGGACAGAGGCGGACAGTAGTATAGGAATGACGGAGCTGGCGCAGGCGCCAGGCGCTGGATTGAAGATTGTCGGTCCGCCATATTGGATTGTGACGTCACGGCGGCCATCTTGGAGGAGTGTAACTGGACATAGCGTAACGGGACAAGTTTGACCTTGAATTTGATCCTCAAAATTTTCCAAAATTGGGCAAAAATTGCCCAAAATTACTCATAAATCGCCAAAATTTCAATTTTTTTGAAAACAATTTCCGCCAAAAAATCTCAAATAATTCCACAATTCAAAAATTCGGATTTCGAAAATCCTCAAAAGTCGCTTTGCCCTAGAAAAAACGAAAACTCCTAAAAGCGGCTTAAAACTCCTAAGAGCTAGCCGCTTATAAGCCGCCGACCTTGAAAATAAGGATGTCATGGCAGCCATATTGGATTATGACGTCACCGTTGCAATTTCCGTTACGGCCGCCATCTTTAACTTTTTTATTTATTATCTGATTTTAATGAATTTTTTTTTAAAAATTATAAAAAAATTCAAGTAATAAAATTTTAATAAAAAATATTTAAAAATTGTACTTTTACGACACGGAGTTCGGAGGCCTCGGTTCGAACCCGACGAGAGCAAAAAAATTAAAAATAGCGACCGATCCTTCCCCTGTGGTGGATGTAGGCAGACTGACTCCCACCACATGTTTCATAGCATATATATAATCCGGCAGTATGACATCATGTCCGCCATCTTGAAATTTGGACGCCACCTTGAAAATCTTTATTTATTATCCGATTTTAATGAAAAAAAATTCCAAAATTCATCAAAAAATTAACATATTTGAATTCTGTTTGATTATATCGTTGTACGTCCTTGGTTCGATTCCCGACGAGAGTAAACGGTCGATCCTTCCTCCATGAAAGCTACCTAGACTGATCTACCACCACCAGTACCAAGGTATATATCATCAACTGATATGACATCATGTCCGCCATCTTGTCTCCATCCGCTGAAGACCACCATCTTGTTTTCGTCTGCTAGAGTGTGCCGATACCATGTAGTATAATTATCTGGTCACCACACCTTTGACCTTGACCTTGAAATTTGACTTTGACCTTGAAATTTGACTTTGACCTTGAACTTTTACATTGACCTTAAAATTTGACTTTGTCCTTGAAATTTGACTTTTTCCTTGTCGACCATCATGGATCCGACATTTTATGTTCAGTACATGCTACCAGGAGCTACCACATGCTGGAGTACGCCATATTGTGTGTGTACCTGTATTATAGAGTAAATTTCCATCTGGATAATTTTATTCTAACCCGCTACAACGCAGTAATCATTTATTATGGAGGTGCCCCCCGCCATCTTGAAATTCGGCCACCATCTTGAAATCATGTAATAATGTAGCTAGAAAAGCGGGAAAAAATCCAAAATTCATTAAATAAATTAGTAATCCATATAATGATTGATTGGATCGACTAAGGTCCTTGGTTCGATCCCTGGCCGATACAAAACAACTTTAATTTAAAAAAAAAAATACTAAAAACGTGTTAGGTTTGAGAAAATAAAAACACCACAAGTCCTTTTAAAAAAAATTTATTACATAAATTCAATACACTACTACAAGTACAAAAAAACACTGACAAATTACCAAAGCCTTTTGGATTCCTCGATTCAAACAGTCTTCTTATTGTACGGACTAAGCCTTTTACATGACTTTAAATGTCTATCCGATCCGTTCATCACCACAGCCAGAGACGGACTGAAGTTCATAGCACTTATATATAGTCTCATTAGCCGGTACAACACATGAGTCAAATCAATAACCATGTTCATTATACGTCTCGGAGCATTTTATATAATGACGATGTAAGCTGTCGAGGCGTGAAATTAGTTTATTACACTTATTGCACTGAAATTGTATTGGTTTCAGTAAATTATTCGGACAACTGCTTCTTTCATGTCTGCGAGCATTTGAGGTGATAGTAAATGATGCGCCACAGTATTTGCACTGATGCGAAGTACGCTCTTCATTAATTGAAGTATTCAATGCTGATGAAACTTCAGCTGATGGTGGAACAGCACATATCGAAGTCTCCTCCAGTGTTGTCAGAGGCGTTGCCAACGGGATCTGCTCCAACATCGTCGGCGTCGACGTCATGATTCCCGTAGTCGATGGTACATCCTCATTCGAGTACGACGTTAAAGTCGGTAAAGATGCCATCGAAGTCTCAAGAACAGGCAATTACGCGACTTATGCACCAGAAGAAACAAACTAGGTGATCCGTACACCGTCGACGGCAGTAACAAACTGAGCGTCCTGCTGTCTAGGACTCGTTTATATACATTAACCGGTTTGAATAATACGCTAGTCAAATCAAGAACAATTTACTAAAATACTAGAGTCAAAACAACATTGAAAAAATAGAAGCACCATCAAAAAAAAAAAAGGAAGCACATTTGGAAGCACCTTCAAAAAAGGAAAAACAATAGGAAGCACCGACTACGAAAAAACAGCACATTTGGAAGCATCGTCATCGAAAAGGCAGCACATTTGGAAGCACCGACTACGAAAAGGCAGCACATTTGGCAGCACCGACAACGAAAAGACAGCACATTTGGAAGCACCGACTACGAAAAGGCAGCACATTTGGCAGCACCTTCAAAAAAGGATAAAACAATAGGAAGCACCGACTACGAAAAAACAGCACATTTGGAAGCATCGTCATCGAAAAGGCAGCACATTTGGAAGCACCGACTACGAAAAGGCAGCACATTTGGCAGCACCGACAACGAAAAGACAGCACATTTGGAAGCACCGACTACGAAAAGGCAGCACATTTGGCAGCACCGACAACGAAAAGGCAGCACATTTGGCAGCACCGACAACGAAAAGGCAGCACATTTGGAAACACCGACTACAAAAAGGCAGCACATTTGACAGCACCGACAACGAAAAGGCAGCACATTTGGAAGCACCGACAACGAAAAGGCAGCACATTTGGAAGCACCACCATCGAAAAGGCAGCACATTTGGAAGCACCGACTACGAAAAGGCAGCACATTTGACAGCACCGACAACGAAAAGGCAGCACATTTGGAAGCACCGACTACGAAAAGACAGCACATTTGGAAGCACCGACTACGAAAAGGCAGCACATTTGACAGCACCGACAACGAAAAGGCAGCACATTTGGAAGCACCGACAACGAAAAGGCAGTACATTTGGAAGCACCACCATCGAAAAGGCAGCACATTTGGAAGCACCGACTACGAAAAGGCAGCACATTTGGAAGCACCGGCAACGAAAAGGCAGCACATTTGGAAGCACCGACTACGAAAAGGCAGCACATTTGGTAGCACCGGCAACGAAAAGGCAGCACATTTGGAAGCACCGACAACGAAAAGGCAGCACATTTGGAAGCACCGATAACGAAAAGGCAGCACATTTGGAAGCACCACCATCGAAAAGGCAGCACATTTGGAAGCTCCATCAACAAAAAAAAAAAGGCAAAAAGGAAGCACAAGTTAGAAATCAGAATACACGAAATAAAAACATTAAATTCTTATAATTTAAATTATTTAATTTATTGCTTTACATTATACAAATGCAAGTAAAACAAGCCATTATTGTATGTAGCCAGCATTCCTCAGTTCCTTGAGTATGAAGGATATTTCTTTGATGCACGAATAGTTTCCTGCACAAAGCGAACCATGTAGAAGTCTTAGCCGGTCAACCAATATGTTTGGATCTTTCCATGATGTGTAATCATTCTCTTCTACCACAATCTTCCTTGCACCTTTATAATAAATATTATGATCTCTGGTGTCTTCCGTTTTACCACCAACCTCAGGGTAACTTTCATGTTTGAGACGGTGATCATCACAAGCTTGATCAGATTTATTTAATATATCACGTCGTTTCCATCGTTTCGGTCTCAGGACACCTCCACATTCTTCGATCTTGGCAGCTTTAGGTGCTTCATCATAGTCTATGTCTTTGTCAACAGCCTCAGAGTCACTGTAACAATAACCGTAGAAGGAATCGTCTTCACCCAATTTACCGTAATAATTCGATGTTGATGATGTTGAAGTGTCTTCATCGTCTTCATGCTTCCTTTTTAGGAGTCCATCATTTTTACAAAGTAGGAAAGATCTACTTGAATTCGGCTGGAATATATTCTCACTTTTCACGTTAAGGATTCTTCCATTGTCTTCATTCTTCCGTAAATCATCAACCTCCTTCAATTTAAGTTCTTTGTCGAGATCGGAAGAGCCAAGAAAATTATTGTCGTAATGCAGATCACTCTTCCTTAGGCTAGTAGATTCATCGTTGTCCTCTAGCTTGTACGCAGGCTTGGCGTTACAAGTTCTGCCATGTCTTTTTAGGCTCTCTCTCCGCGTAAACGACTTGCTACATCGAACACAACTTATCATATTGCGCAGTGGATTTTTAACACAGTCATTCTTCTCGTGTTGTCTTCTATTTTTTCTCAAGATAAACTCTTTACTGCAAAACTTACACCTATGTTCTTTCGATACAGCGTCAGATCCCGAATCGGAATTCATATTAGTTACTGAGACTAATGCCAGATACCAATTGAGTGTTTTAAATTAGATCCAATACTTCAATAGAAATTTTTTCATATTTCATCAGCGAGAATTAATATATCTCATGCAAAAGTACTTTATGCATGTAGTTCTGCTTTTCAACAACAGATGTCGCCACATGTTGCTTGCAGGTAAATAATATTTAGTTCTTTTATGCGGGATGCGGGATGCTCACTAACGATCGCAAAAAAAAAAAAAAAAAAAAAAGGATGGCTTCGCTAGACTCCAAGGAAAAGGAAGTTCGTCTTGCATGTTGGTGCTCCACAGATGTCTCATGACGTAATATTAATTTGACTGAGTAATGATATTTTTTAATTCCACCTGATGAAATTATTGCAAGTTTTGATTTAGTAGTAGAAATTATCGAATTAAATGTAACTCCAAATAAAATGACATGTCTCATTAGTCAAAAAAAATCCATGCGGAGAGCGGTTTCTCAGAATAGTCAGAAACACTTGAAGAAACCACAGGAATGATTGCAAGAACACGGGAAAAACCATCAAAATATTGACAAGAATAATCAGGAGCACACGGAGAAAACCATCATAATATTGGCAAGAATAATCAGGAGCACACGGAGAAAACCATCATAATATTGGCAAGAATAATCAGGAGCACACGGAGAAAACCATCATAATATTGGCAAGAATAATCAGGAGCACACGGAGAAAACCATCATAATATTGACCAGATTAATCAGAAGTACGCGGAGAAATCCACCACATGTTTTCTTTGATATCATAAAATTACGGGAAAAAATATTTAAATATAAAAATAAATAAATAAAAAAAATTAAAAAAAAATTTAAAAAAATGCATAAATTTCTGGCTTGTACAAGAACTCTATCTTTGCTCAACAATGATAAGTTTACAAGCTAGCAGAAACTGTTTATGCATTTTTTTAAATTTTTTTTTAATTTTTTTTATTTATTTATTTTTATATTTAAATATTTTTTCCCGTAATTTTATGATATCAAAGAAAACATGTGGTGGATTTCTCCGCGTACTTCTGATTAATCTGGTCAATATTATGATGGTTTTCTCCGTGTGCTCCTGATTATTCTTGCCAATATTATGATGGTTTTCTCCGTGTGCTCCTGATTATTCTTGCCAATATTATGATGGTTTTCTCCGTGTGCTCCTGATTATTCTTGCCAATATTATGATGGTTTTCTCCGTGTGCTCCTGATTATTCTTGTCAATATTTTGATGGTTTTTCCCGTGTTCTTGCAATCATTCCTGTGGTTTCTTCAAGTGTTTCTGACTATTCTGAGAAACCGCTCTCCGCATGGATTTTTTTTGACTAATGAGACATGTCATTTTATTTGGAGTTACATTTAATTCGATAATTTCTACTACTAAATCAAAACTTGCAATAATTTCATCAGGTGGAATTAAAAAATATCATTACTCAGTCAAATTAATATTACGTCATGAGACATCTGTGGAGCACCAACATGCAAGACGAACTTCCTTTTCCTTGGAGTCTAGCGAAGCCATCCTTTTTTTTTTTTTTTTTTTTTGCGATCGTTAGTGAGCATCCCGCATCCCGCATAAAAGAACTAAATATTATTTACCTGCAAGCAACATGTGGCGACATCTGTTGTTGAAAAGCAGAACTACATGCATAAAGTACTTTTGCATGAGATATATTAATTCTCGCTGATGAAATATGAAAAAATTTCTATTGAAGTATTGGATCTAATTTAAAACACTCAATTGGTATCTGGCATTAGTCTCAGTAACTAATATGAATTCCGATTCGGGATCTGACGCTGTATCGAAAGAACATAGGTGTAAGTTTTGCAGTAAAGAGTTTATCTTGAGAAAAAATAGAAGACAACACGAGAAGAATGACTGTGTTAAAAATCCACTGCGCAATATGATAAGTTGTGTTCGATGTAGCAAGTCGTTTACGCGGAGAGAGAGCCTAAAAAGACATGGCAGAACTTGTAACGCCAAGCCTGCGTACAAGCTAGAGGACAACGATGAATCTACTAGCCTAAGGAAGAGTGATCTGCATTACGACAATAATTTTCTTGGCTCTTCCGATCTCGACAAAGAACTTAAATTGAAGGAGGTTGATGATTTACGGAAGAATGAAGACAATGGAAGAATCCTTAACGTGAAAAGTGAGAATATATTCCAGCCGAATTCAAGTAGATCTTTCCTACTTTGTAAAAATGATGGACTCCTAAAAAGGAAGCATGAAGACGATGAAGACACTTCAACATCATCAACATCGAATTATTACGGTAAATTGGGTGAAGACGATTCCTTCTACGGTTATTGTTACAGTGACTCTGAGGCTGTTGACAAAGACATAGACTATGATGAAGCACCTAAAGCTGCCAAGATCGAAGAATGTGGCGGTGTCCTGAGACCGAAACGATGGAAACGACGTGATATATTAAATAAATCTGATCAAGCTTGTGATGATCACCGTCTCAAACATGAAAGTTACCCTGAGGTTGGTGGTAAAACGGAAGACACCAGAGATCATAATATTTATTATAAAGGTGCAAGGAAGATTGTGGTAGAAGAGAATGATTACACATCATGGAAAGATCCAAACATATTGGTTGACTGGCTAAGACTTCTACATGGTTCGCTTTGTGCAGGAAACTATTCGTGCATCAAAGAAATATCCTTCATACTCAAGGAACTGAGGAATGCTGGCTACATACAATAATGGCTTGTTTTACTTGCATTTGTATAATGTAAAGCAATAAATTAAATAATTTAAATTATAAGAATTTAATGTTTTTATTTCGTGTATTCTGATTTCTAACTTGTGCTTCCTTTTTGCCTTTTTTTTTTGTTGATGGAGCTTCCAAATGTGCTGCCTTTTCGATGGTGGTGCTTCCAAATGTGCTGCCTTTTCGTTATCGGTGCTTCCAAATGTGCTGCCTTTTCGTTGTCGGTGCTTCCAAATGTGCTGCCTTTTCGTTGCCGGTGCTACCAAATGTGCTGCCTTTTCGTAGTCGGTGCTTCCAAATGTGCTGCCTTTTCGTTGCCGGTGCTTCCAAATGTGCTGCCTTTTCGTAGTCGGTGCTTCCAAATGTGCTGCCTTTTCGATGGTGGTGCTTCCAAATGTACTGCCTTTTCGTTGTCGGTGCTTCCAAATGTGCTGCCTTTTCGTTGTCGGTGCTGTCAAATGTGCTGCCTTTTCGTAGTCGGTGCTTCCAAATGTGCTGTCTTTTCGTAGTCGGTGCTTCCAAATGTGCTGCCTTTTCGTTGTCGGTGCTGTCAAATGTGCTGCCTTTTCGTAGTCGGTGCTTCCAAATGTGCTGCCTTTTCGATGGTGGTGCTTCCAAATGTGCTGCCTTTTCGTTGTCGGTGCTTCCAAATGTGCTGCCTTTTCGTTGTCGGTGCTGTCAAATGTGCTGCCTTTTTGTAGTCGGTGTTTCCAAATGTGCTGCCTTTTCGTTGTCGGTGCTGCCAAATGTGCTGCCTTTTCGTTGTCGGTGCTGCCAAATGTGCTGCCTTTTCGTAGTCGGTGCTTCCAAATGTGCTGTCTTTTCGTTGTCGGTGCTGCCAAATGTGCTGCCTTTTCGTAGTCGGTGCTTCCAAATGTGCTGCCTTTTCGATGACGATGCTTCCAAATGTGCTGTTTTTTCGTAGTCGGTGCTTCCTATTGTTTTATCCTTTTTTGAAGGTGCTGCCAAATGTGCTGCCTTTTCGTAGTCGGTGCTTCCAAATGTGCTGTCTTTTCGTTGTCGGTGCTGCCAAATGTGCTGCCTTTTCGTAGTCGGTGCTTCCAAATGTGCTGCCTTTTCGATGACGATGCTTCCAAATGTGCTGTTTTTTCGTAGTCGGTGCTTCCTATTGTTTTTCCTTTTTTGAAGGTGCTTCCAAATGTGCTTCCTTTTTTTTTTTTGATGGTGCTTCTATTTTTTCAATGTTGTTTTGACTCTAGTATTTTAGTAAATTGTTCTTGATTTGACTAGCGTATTATTCAAACCGGTTAATGTATATAAACGAGTCCTAGACAGCAGGACGCTCAGTTTGTTACTGCCGTCGACGGTGTACGGATCACCTAGTTTGTTTCTTCTGGTGCATAAGTCGCGTAATTGCCTGTTCTTGAGACTTCGATGGCATCTTTACCGACTTTAACGTCGTACTCGAATGAGGATGTACCATCGACTACGGGAATCATGACGTCGACGCCGACGATGTTGGAGCAGATCCCGTTGGCAACGCCTCTGACAACACTGGAGGAGACTTCGATATGTGCTGTTCCACCATCAGCTGAAGTTTCATCAGCATTGAATACTTCAATTAATGAAGAGCGTACTTCGCATCAGTGCAAATACTGTGGCGCATCATTTACTATCACCTCAAATGCTCGCAGACATGAAAGAAGCAGTTGTCCGAATAATTTACTGAAACCAATACAATTTCAGTGCAATAAGTGTAATAAACTAATTTCACGCCTCGACAGCTTACATCGTCATTATATAAAATGCTCCGAGACGTATAATGAACATGGTTATTGATTTGACTCATGTGTTGTACCGGCTAATGAGACTATATATAAGTGCTATGAACTTCAGTCCGTCTCTGGCTGTGGTGATGAACGGATCGGATAGACATTTAAAGTCATGTAAAAGGCTTAGTCCGTACAATAAGAAGACTGTTTGAATCGAGGAATCCAAAAGGCTTTGGTAATTTGTCAGTGTTTTTTTGTACTTGTAGTAGTGTATTGAATTTATGTAATAAATTTTTTTTAAAAGGACTTGTGGTGTTTTTATTTTCTCAAACCTAACACGTTTTCAGTATTTTTTTTTAAAATTAAAGTTGTTTTGTATCGGCCAGGGATCGAACCAAGGACCTTAGTCGATCCAATCAATCATTATATGGATTACTAATTTATTTAATGAATTTTGGATTTTTTCCCGCTTTTCTAGCTACATTATTACATGATTTCAAGATGGTGGCCGAATTTCAAGATGGCGGGGGGCACCTCCATAATAAATGATTACTGCGTTGTAGCGGGTTAGAATAAAATTATCCAGATGGAAATTTACTCTATAATACAGGTACACACACAATATGGCGTACTCCAGCATGTGGTAGCTCCTGGTAGCATGTACTGAAATAAAATGTCGGATCCATGATGGTCGACAAGGAAAAAGTCAAATTTCAAGGACAAAGTCAAATTTTAAGGTCAAGGTAAAAGTTCAAGGTCAAAGTCAAATTTCAAGGTCAAAGTCAAATTTCAAGGTCAAAGTCAAATTTCAAGGTCAAGGTCAAAGGTGTGGTGACCAGATAATTATACTACATGGTATCGGCACACTCTAGCAGACGAAAACAAGATGGTGGTCTCCAGCGGATGGAGACAAGATGGCGGACATGATGTCATATCAGTTGATGATATATACCTTGGTACTGGTGGTGGTAGATCAGTCTAGGTAGCTTTCATGGAGGAAGGATCGACCGTTTACTCTCGTCGGGAATCGAACCAAGGACGTACAACGATATAATCAAACAGAATTCAAATATGTTAATTTTTTGATGAATTTTGGAATTTTTTTTCATTAAAATCGGATAATAAATAAAGATTTTCAAGGTGGCGTCCAAATTTCAAGATGGCGGACATGATGTCATACTGCCGGATTATATATATGCTATGAAACATGTGGTGGGAGTCAGTCTGCCTACATCCACCACAGGGGAAGGATCGGTCGCTATTTTTAATTTTTTTGCTCTCGTCGGGTTCGAACCGAGGCCTCCGAACTCCGTGTCGTAAAAGTACAATTTTTAAATATTTTTTATTAAAATTTTATTACTTGAATTTTTTTATAATTTTTAAAAAAAATTCATTAAAATCAGATAATAAATAAAAAAGTTAAAGATGGCGGCCGTAACGGAAATTGCAACGGTGACGTCATAATCCAATATGGCTGCCATGACATCCTTATTTTCAAGGTCGGCGGCTTATAAGCGGCTAGCTCTTAGGAGTTTTAAGCCGCTTTTAGGAGTTTTCGTTTTTTCTAGGGCAAAGCGACTTTTGAGGATTTTCGAAATCCGAATTTTTGAATTGTGGAATTATTTGAGATTTTTTGGCGGAAATTGTTTTCAAAAAAATTGAAATTTTGGCGATTTATGAGTAATTTTGGGCAATTTTTGCCCAATTTTGGAAAATTTTGAGGATCAAATTCAAGGTCAAACTTGTCCCGTTACGCTATGTCCAGTTACACTCCTCCAAGATGGCCGCCGTGACGTCACAATCCAATATGGCGGACCGACAATCTTCAATCCAGCGCCTGGCGCCTGCGCCAGCTCCGTCATTCCTATACTACTGCGGACAGAGGCGGACAGAGGCGGACAGAGGCGGACAGAGGCGAACAGAGGCGAACAGAGGCGGACAGAGGCGGACAGAGGCGGACAGAGGCGGACAGAGGCGGACAGAGGCGGACAGAGGCGAACAGAGGCGGACAGAGGCGAACAGAGGCGGACCGAGGCGGACAGAGGCGGACAGAGGCGGACAGAGGCGGACAGAGGCGGACAGAGGCGGACAGAGGCGGACAGAGGCGGACAGAGGCGAACAGAGGCGAACAGAGGCGGACAGAGGCGAACAGAGGTGGACAGAGGCGAACAGAGGCGGACCGAGGCGGACAGAGGCGGACAGAGGCGAACAGAGGCGGACAGAGGCGGACAGAGGCGAACAGAGGAGGACAGAGGCGAACAGAGGCGAACAGAGGTGGACAGAGGCGGACAGAGGCGAACAGAGGCGAACAGAGGCGGACAGAGGCGGACAGAGGCGGACAGAGGCGGACAGAGGCGAACAGAGGCGGACAGAGGCGGACAGAGGCGAACAGAGGAGGACAGAGGCGAACAGAGGCGAACATAGGTGGACAGAGGCGGACAGAGGCGAACAGAGGCGAACAGAGGTGGACAGAGGCGGACAGAGGCGAACAGAGGCGGACCGAGGCGGACAGAGGAGGACAGAGGCGAACAGAGGCGAACAGAGGTGGACAGAGGCGGACAGAGGCGGACAGAGGCGGACAGAGGCGAACAGAGGCGAACAGAGGCGGACAGAGGCGGACAGAGGCGGACAGAGGCGGACAGAGGCGAACAGAGGTGGACAGAGGCGGACAGAGGCGGACAGAGGCGAACAGAGGCGAACAGAGGCGGACAGAGGCGGGGACTGGACTGTCACGGGCTCGTGACGTCACGCGGGGTTTACGAGCAGTTCGGCGCGTGATTGTGTGATGCCTTGTCGGCTCGCGAGTCGCTCGTGCACACAAGACGTCTTCTTTTCCTCCGACGTGCTTCCCGGGGGAAAACGGAATGGGACGGATCCAGCTTTAACGGCTCGTGCACGCAGAAGCCATTCGAGCCGGTTGAAGATTACGAGGTGCTAACTGAGCATTGACGGAAACACCGAGTGGGGAAAACTAACTCACCGACCACATCAACGTCCGACTAGTTTCCCATTTGCGGAACATGTGGTATGAGGCGAGTAATGAGAGCTATATGAGCGAGTCTTTCATTTCGCGTAAACATCTTACCTCGGTAACGAGCAGATTCACGTGTGCTCATGTTGCACATAAACTTATCACACGAAACATCGACACGAAATTTAACGTTCAATTTTTGAAATAATGCCGAAATTGATAAATATGCGAAATTATTAACTTTAGGGAAACACTGTAAAAACATTTCCCCCCTTTTTTTAACCTGACTATGATTCTGTTTTAACAAGTTGGTACTATCGATTTCTCAGGGATACGAACAAAGGAGTACAGAACGTGTCACATGTAAATGCATCAACGTTGAACCTATGACATGTCTCCCTAGACTGGAATTATCATCGCCTGCATTTTTTTCGGTTGTACTTCTTATGGCGCGTCGAGGGGAAAATTTTAGTACGCACCAGAAATGCAATGTAATAAGCGCGCATTACACAACGGAAATACAACAGGTTAAAATGCCAGTGCGCATACATGCAGAAACTGATATAGCCACGAGCCGAAGTCAAGATGGCGTACCCACGTGTGGAAGCATGCACTCGTATAAGTATATTAACTTTCGCGAACATCGAGGGATGTACTGTGCGTATTGGTGTGCCAAAGTAAACTTAATGATAGTGAAACTATCATTGAATACATTTTGTAAAATTGAACAGTAATAACAAGTTATAATCGCAACTTGAAAAATACCCATAACTGCTACCCAAGACTGTTAATAGGGACAACAATCATCTAGGACGGAGGGTAATGCCGTAAATTACTAATCATTATAGTGCTGCTTCTGAGGATTTGTTACTGTCAAAATGAAACTTTTGACGTGACAACGTCTAATAAATCAATGAACGCCGGCTGCACGCACGAAAAAGCGTCCCGTAACGCACTTTGTCCCGTTACGCTCATTGTACGCTTGCGCCGCATTTATTTCTTTTCCACTCTATTAGAACAACCATCGATTTAACTTTTTCGAGGCACATTATACTTGAAACACTCCCATTCGTTTCCTACTTTTCCTATCATCGTCCTATCCGTAACAGAATAACACAGATTGGAAGAAGTTAAATAGCAAACATGTATTAAAGTTATAGTTAAATTAATCTCTTCGTTAAAGTAATAAACATATTTGAATTAATGAGTGCAAATAAAAGTAAAGTTATCAAATTAAATTGTAGATTTCATTTCACTCCTTCTTTGTATCCATACAAAATAGCGATAATTTAATAAAAATTATTCCATTTTATTCATAAAAGTATTCAATCATTTCATCAATGTTTTGTTATGACGTCACGTTAAACTATCGTCCGTAAACCGACTTTACAGACAACCAATTTTTTTTTTACATAAAGTCGCCTGTTAATATTTCTCAGTTGGAAATTTTTCTTGTTTCGTCGGATTATTTGGTTCATCCGTATTAGCCGTGTGGTAGCTCATTATTAATGGGCGTGACAGCACATGAGCACAGGTGCAAGTCACAAGGACGCGCGCGTGCTTGGTATGCGTGGGGATGTGGACCTAAGCGACCTCCCCCGGGCTGTCGGGCTGGAGCTAATGAAACTGTCCATGGCGCGCTTTAACGACCACCTCGTCTTTACGAGCTTCTGTTGCGTGATTCCCGGCTACGACGCGCCAGAAGTGCGGCCTACTTCGGCGAGGGGGTGCATCAGCGATCACGATAAGAACACGGTTGGTGCTGTCCAAAAAAAAAAAAAAATAAGGACATTCCAGCGGTCCAGTTTACTGTTGAGGCCCTTGGGCGACAGCTTCTTCCACGCCTGGCTGTCTTCTGATCGCGTGCTCATTGGAGGAGAACAGGCATGTGTACTTTACACCGGCACCCTGGTGCATACGTCCACGACACACGGGTTTATCACTCCCCGAGCATTTTTCATAGAACCTACTTCATTGTTACACTTCACCAATGAAAACAGTTGAAATCGCATCATAAAAAGAGCAGGAATCCCTCCACCATTAGCATTGCAATACTTGCAATCCGTACACTCATTTGTACAAAAGATTCTGCCGTCTATATTCGCAGCAAGTCCCACTGAGAAAAGGTTTGTTTGCCTCAACGAAATATTTGTTTATATATGGCGAAACAAATATATTTTGTTAATTCAAACAAATATTTTGTAGTAGGAAAGATTTTGTTGACCCAACAAAATGATTTTGTCAGCTGAAATGTATATTTGGTTAGGTGTAACAAATTATTTGTAACTTACCAAGTTTGGTTAAACTAACAAAATATTTTGTTCCACCAAGTAAATATTTGTTTCGCCATATATAAACAAATATTTGTTTGATTCAAACAAACCTTTCTCTCTGCACTTTTACAGAAGCACATACTGCCCCAAGATTTGGATCTCAGCGAAGCTCCGCTATTTAAACAATTTTTACTTGCTTCAGAAATAACTTAGAGCAGTGCTCAGCCGAGCAGCCGGCAAACAGCCGGCACCGGGTTCTTCTCTCTGATAAACTGTTTGCATACTGCAGAGTTTGGGCTTAGAGCAGTGCTCAGCGGAGCAAGGCGGCAAACAGCCGGCACCGGGTTCTGCTCTCTGATAAACTGTTTGCTTACTGCTGAGTTCGGGCTTAGAGCAGTGCTCAGCCGAGCAGGCGGCAAACAGCCGGCACCGGATTCTGCTCTCTGATAAACTGTTTACTTACTGCTGAGTTCGGGCTTAGAGCAGTGCTCAGCCGAGCAGGCGGCAAACAGCCGGCACCGGGTTCTGCTCTCTGATAAACTGTTTGCTTACTGCTGAGTTCGGGCTTAGAGCAGTGCTCAGCCGAGCAGGCGGCAAACAGCCGGCACCGGGTTCTGCTCTCTGATAAACTGTTTGCTTACTGCTGAGTTCGGGCTTAGAGCAGTGCTCAGCCGAGCAGGCGGAAAACAGCCGGCACCGGGTTCTGCTCTCTGATAAACTGTTTGCTTACTGCTGAGTTCGGGCTTAGAGCAGTGCTCAGCCGAGCAAGGCGGCAAACAGCCGGCACCGGGTTCTGCTCTCTGATAAACTGTTTGCTTACTGCTGAGTTCGGGCTTAGAGCAGTGCTCAGCCGAGCAGGCGGCAAACAGCCGGCACCGGGTTCTGCTCTCTGATAAACTGTTTGCTTACTGCTGAGTTCGGGCTTAGAGCAGTGCTCAGCCAAGCAGGCGGAAAACAGCCGGCACCGGGTTCTGCTCTCTGATAAACTGTTTGCTTACTTGCTGAGCTCGGGCTTAGAGCAGTGCTCAGCCGAGCAGGCGGAAAACAGCCGGCACCGGGTTCCGCTCTCTGATAAACTGTTTGCTTACTGCTGAGTTCGGGCTTAGAGCAGTGCTCAGCCGAGCAGGCGGAAAACAGCCGGCACCGGGTTCTGCTCTCTGATAAACTGTTTGCTTACTGCTGAGCTCGGGCTTAGAGCAGTGCTCAGCCGAGCAGGCGGAAAACAGCCGGCACCGGGTTCCGCTCTCTGATAAACTGTTTGCTTACTTGCTGAGCTCGGGCTTAGAGCAGTGCTCAGCCGAGCAGGCGGAAAACAGCCGGCACCGGGTTCCGCTCTCTGATAAACTGTTTGCTTACTGCTGAGTTCGGGCTTAGAGCAGTGCTCAGCCGAGCAGGCGGAAAACAGCCGACACCGGGTTCCGCTCTCTGATAAACTGTTTGCTTACTGCTGAGTTCGGGCTTAGAGCAGTGCTCAGCCGAGCAGGCGGAAAACAGCCGGCACCGGGTTCCGCTCTCTGATAAACTGTTTGCTTACTTGCTGAGCTCGGGCTTAGAGCAGTGCTCAGCCGAGCAGGCGGAAAACAGCCGGCACCGGGTTCCGCTCTCTGATAAACTGTTTGCTTACTGCTGAGTTCGGGCTTAGAGCAGTGCTCAGCCGAGCAGGCGGAAAACAGCCGACACCGGGTTCCGCTCTCTGATAAACTGTTTGCATACTGCAGAGTTTGGGCTTAGAGCAGTGCTCAGCCGAGCAAGGCGGCAAACAGCCGGCACCGGGTTCTGCTCTCTGATAAACTGTTTGCTTACTTGCTGAGCTCGGGCTTAGAGCAGTGCGGGGCGCGAAAGCCGACAGTAGGCTTCGCGCCGACTTTACACGAGCCGTGGTTGTAAGCCTCGTGTGTGTGTGTGTGTGTGTACATACGGGCCTCGTGTTTGCCTCCACGGTCTTACGGTACATCCTCCTACTGTGCCGCGAGCTTCATGGAGGACAACTGCAGGCGGCAAGACGCGCACTTTACCGAACTGAACAATCTTTACGATGTTATGACGGCGCCTTGAATTGTCTTCCTGTATTTATGTGTCGTGAAGTCATGCGTATTGACAGGGATTCAGCACAACCGGCTCATCTAGATGTTTTACTGTCTATTTTTTTGACGTGACATTGTCTAATAAATCGATGAACTCCGGCTGCACGCACGGAAAAATGTCCCGTTACGCACCTTGTCCCGTTACGATGTGTCCCGTTACGCTCATTGTACGCTTGCGCCGCATCTATCTCTCTTCCACTCGATTGGAACAACCATCGATGATTTGACTTTATTCGAGGCACATTCAACTTGAAACACTCCCATTGTTTCCTACTTTTCCTATCATCGTCCTATCCTTAACAGAATAGCACAGATTGGAATAAGTTAAATAGCAAACATGTATAAAAGTTAAAGTTAAAATAATCTCTTCGTTAAAGTAATAAACATATTTGAATTAATGAATGCAAATAAAAGTAAATATGAATTAAATTGTAGATTTCATTTCGCTCTTTCTTTGTATCCATAAAAAATTAGTGACAATTCAATAAAAATGATTAAATTTTTTTCATAAAAGTATGCAATCATTTCAGCAATGTTTTGTTATGACGTTGTCACGTTAAACTATCGTCCGTAAACTGACTTTACAGACAACCATTTTTTTAAAAGTAATTTAGGAAAGATAAAAATTATATCATCTTAATTGAAAGGAAATGGGAACTACTCTAAATCAAAGGAATGTATTTGTAAACGAGATTAAGGCCCAATCGTACTAAACGTAAACAACGAACCGATGGTTGAAACTGATAACAGACCAGCGCGGATGTTTGTGTCTGGGAGGGGCGAGACAGCAACACAGCAGCTCACACGAGTGTCTACTTGCGCGCTATCAGGTTCCCTGGTCAAGACTGCTCCAGCAATCAGGAAACGTGCTTTCGAAGTTAAGAGAAAATCAGCCCGGCAGATTATTTATTTATTTATTTATTTATTTTTCGTTCGTTTCACCAAGGAAAACATCATGCGTCAGTGAAATTTCCAAGATTCGCGGTTTGGTTTTTTTTCCCCCTTCACAGACATTTCCTGCTCTGGTGAGAGAACAAGCGAATAAACAAACTAATTAAACAATTAACAATTACGAGATGAGACTGGAGCAGCGATAAATACAGGTAACTGAAATGGCTACATTTCTTATTGTTTCAAATTACGACGTTTATAGAAGAAGAAAAAAGATCATCAAGAAAGGAATAAACGACTATGGACAAATATTTTGCTGAAATGAATTAATAATATAACCATCGTTATTGTTTATAAAGTTTTTTATACATTTATAAAATACTTATTAATGGTTTTAAGAATCTTAAAAACCTATTTTTATTTAGACCCTAGCATGAACTAATGGTACGTAATTGTGTTGTATTACCTACAGTTTTAAACCAATCGTTTGTATGTAGCCTTTGGAATGTTTTTCTTAATTTTTTTGTATGTCATTCATCAATCAAAAAAAAATTGGTTTCCAAAAATCCTATAAACCAGAGTTTTTCAGACGTGAAACTGTAACGTATGTATGTGTGTCTAAGGTTCTAACAAATACTCCACACTGGGCTTCATGAGCATTTCATTACCTAGACACTTCCAAGTTAAACACTGTTTTTTGAAATTCGTTTCTTATTTTTTTTTAAACTTGAATGGGTTCTTCTAAACATGACTTAAACTTTTCATTTAAATGTGGCCAGGCGTGTATTTAGGACGGCTTTATAGCGGCCCTAAATAACTAACTTGGGAAGATATTTATGTTCAGCATTCAAGGATGAAATCTCCGTAAACGACGTCTGGGAATCTCTGGAGACGCCGAGAGCTCTCATTTGAGGGGTGGGACCGCCATTTGAAGCCCATGCCATAAAAGATCTGAAAGTCAAAATGTCATAGAACAAGTTGTTGGTTCCGCGTGCCTGAATGAGTTCGGTCGACAAAAACATCCTCCAGGTTTCTCTGTATTTCGTCCGGCGGAAAAAAAAAAACAACCAAGCACCGGACCTTTTTCCCTACGTTGGCCACAAAAACCGCCAAGAGTTGATTTAACCCTGTTTTATTGGACGCGCGTCTTCTATAAAATCCTCAAATGCGGCCAGACCGGGTTTTTAACCTTTTGCTCCGACCGTTACGTAACAATACATGCCATGCATTTATGTTTTTTAACGTTAATCCCTTTCTGTTTCTATTCTTTATCACATCTAGAGCACCGAGTTGCAGTACGAAGGGTGTTTCTCAGAGAGTTACATACTTTCATTCTAGCTGATATCATTAAAACATGTATTTTGTGTGATACAAAACTGCAAGGTTTTACTTCCGAGATAACTTCAGTTTCAAACCTTGGCTTTTTATTTAACGTTACCGTGAACAATGAAAACAATTCCCTAGTGGTTTATAGTCGCACGGCAATAGGTATAGGAAAATTGCAATAACATACATAGCATTAATTTTTTATGCTGTGCAGATATATGAATGGACCTGAATTATCATGTCAGTAACAAAACAGAGTTAGTTAGTCCTTCACTGTTCATGAATGAACACAAAGTTAAGACATAAATCCTACAGAACTTTAATAAGTGATTCATATTCGTACGTACTTTGTGATTTTACTTGATTATTAAAATAGAATTTTCAGGCTGATCTACAAGTTAATTACTTATATGTATTTTTAATTTTTTTATCTAGCAATAGATTAAACTAAAATGTATGCTGATATATTTTTTCATTTATAAATTTAATAAATATAATTTACACATTGATAGTTTTACGCTAAATCTGTTGTTCGTGAATTTCAATCATGCCTTAGGCCAATAAAAAGTTGTTTTCCCCTAATAGGAACAACAAAGAATATTTTTTGAGCATCAAACGAAAAGTATGCTGGCAAGATCAATTTATTGACAATGAGAATCAAACAACAAAATTGGCACACGGTATTCCCGACATTATACATGTTTTATTGCTAATATGAGACATTTTTCCTTCCACATCTTTACTCACTCGCCAAACGCAAATGCTGGTAAACAAACAGAAAATAATTTAATTAATAGCACTAAAAACCCTAAAAACCTAATCATAATAATCACAAGTATTTCCAAACCACCCTAATGAAGCACTTAGTCGTTAAAGCTCTTTCATCATTACCACCATCTGGTTTACAATTGAATTTGAAGACCTTGTTAAAATCAACGCGGTGTGTATTTTTTTTTTTTCAAAAACAATACTGAAATCGCCATTGGTAAACCTATAAAAACATCACACATAACTGGCGACGTATGTTTAATCAACAGTTAAATTTTCATCCAGCCGAATTAATTTATCACTAACATTGTTCAACATTAAACATACTATCATACAAAAATAATACTGCTGCAATATATAAATATAATACTGATACAGTGACCGATGGGAGAAAACACAACGAGTTATACTTTAAGCCCCATACTTAACGTTGGTGTGTAACCAAGTGTTTGACATTAAAAAAATATATATTAAACGGCTCGTGAGCACGAGAATGACCCACACTGAACAGATACATTCCGACCTTGCGGCCGGCATATTCTCAACGTTCCCCTCCCAATATGCGCCCTTGAAGGGTAGTGTGGGAGTAGCATTCCAGTTCCCTTAATTAGACATTCCAGAGCTTTTATTTAGTAAACAGAACTGTGAGGGATTGTTGATCGGGAGGGTATTAAAGCTTCGGCACCGACCAGCGGCTGGGACCACCAACCCAGCAGTCACCGCCTCAGCCCCTCTACCGCACTCAGCTAACCAGACAGTTGGCTGTGTCCTGAGCCCCAAGACTTTATCAGCACTGCTGGCGCCTTCTCCGATCTCCCACATCACACTGGGACCCCTCAAAACCCCAGTGAACCCACCCACACTGAACAAGGGGTATTTCCCGGATGAACACTTGCTTCAGTGTCCTTGTCGTGGACTCCCGCAGCAACAGCCTACTCGCCCGCCGAGTAGCACTCTCCTTCCCTTGCAGCACTCACACTCGCGATGCCCCAAGTCGCCACAGCAAATCCAGCGGCGACTCGTGGCTGAAGAGCGAGCGAAACTCGTTCAAACCTCAGACACACTGGACAACACGTGTGTCACTTCGCTCCAGTCGCATGGTGCACGATGACGAGACGATATATTAAGTACACCTTGCTTCCTTCTACTAGTTGTAGGCCATTTACCCCGCCATTGACCCACCAGCAATCCTTGGGACTGTCTTCCACGAAGGTCGGTACTCTACTGGCTTCCCTCACACTCGTACGACAACTAACTCGTTTTCTTCTTCGTCGAGTTCCTTATGTCATTCAGCATGCTCAACACCATCGAAAACTAAAGAGCATTATTATTTAGAATTTTTTTTTTTGCAATTTACTCGCCGAGCGAGTTCGACTCGTTGAACGAGTGGGTCGTACTACTCGTTGGGAGAGTTACCTTTGAAGACTGGTACGCCGACCTCCCCGGCTGTTCTGCACTACGTCCGTCGTCGAGTTAAACCAAGGTTGGATCCTACCACTTGGTCGTGGATAGGGATAGCATGACGTCACGTAGCAGGGCAGCATGGTGTTGGCTTCGTACGAAGTCCTTTCTTGGGTGTCACTGCCCCCTCCCCCCCCTCCCGCGTATGCTTCACCCTCCCTCGCCGGAGGGGGGTTTTTTATACCCGGCGCGGCGGTCTAAACTGCCTAGAACAATCGTCCAACTCCTCGCGCCGGAAGGGGTTTCCGGGCCACGTGGCGATGACGTAATGCAATGCGGAGTAGTCTATACTTTCAGGGGTGTCGCACAGCCACTGCAGAAAGCTTACCTTTAGGCGTTACTGTCAAGACACGTCCGTAACGAAATAATTTTTGGCACCAAACCAGATTTTTGCGTATCTATACTAATAATAAAACTGTACGAGGGAAAAATCTGTACATTGGATTAAATTATAAAAAATCTATTGAAAATTGCTATTTACGTTATTAAGAACTAAAATATATATATTTTTTTGTCTGATGGTCTGTTTGTATGTATGTCTGTTTGTCCTATGTTTTTGCCAGCATCAATCGAAAACTACTTGACGTATTTTGTTGAAAATCTAAGCTATGTATAATTACAGAATTCCACCCCTAAGGGGGAGAAAAAATGGTAAAAAGTGTTTTCAGATAATTAATTTAATCTCTGAAAATAATCAAGCATAGAAAATATATTTAGTACCAATAATTAACATATGAAAACTACTAACCACAGTTTTTATATTTTTTGAAATTCAACCTCTAAGGAGTGAAAAATGGGTATGTATGTTAAAAAGATTATTATATCCCCGAATTTAACTAACATAATAAATAATTTTGGGTACGTACCAATTATAAACATACCAAAACTACCAACCACAATTTTTACATTTTGCTAATTGCAACCCCTGTTGATTAAAACATGGTAAATATGTTTTAAAGATTAGTCATTATATCTCCGAATTCAATTAAGCATATTAAATTATTTTGGGTACCAATAATAAACATAAGAAAACTACCAACCACAAATTTACTATTTTGCGAAATTTAACCCTATGCAGTAATAAAGAGGTAAATATGGTTTGAAGATAATTAATTACCTATATCTCGGAAGCTAACCAACTACAACAAAATATTTTAGGCACCAATAATAACACACAAAAACTGCCAACCATAATTATACCATTTTGCGAAATTCCAGCCCTCCGGGGTGAAAAAGGGGGGAATATGGTTTTAAGTTGAATAATTTTAACTTCGAATTAAATCAAGTATTATAAAAATAATAAACATACGGAAACTATCAACCACAATTTTACCATTTTATCAAATTAAAATCCTATGTTTGCTAAACCAAAAACCAACACTTTGAATTCAATTATAACAAGAAGTAAGAAACTAAAAGAAAATTCCGAAATATTCCCTCTGAAGTAATAACATAGGTTAAATATTATTAAAAAATAAAAAATATATATATGGAATCCATTAAATTAGTATTGGCAAGATAAATTTAAACTCAATATAAAAATAAGTTTACTTATTATTTTTTTAGTTCACATTTGCGGTAAAAAGAAAAAAAATTGGTATGAGTTCGGTTTTTGTTTAGCTAACGGATATTGCGGATATTGGCATACTTATTTATTTTTACATTGGCACCCCTGTGGGGGAAGAGGATTGGGGTTAAAAAAATTGGGGATTTTCTTTCAGTAGCTAATACTAAGCAAACCAAGAATCAACTAATACGTTGGATAAGAAATTTGATACTGATACCTGTGCTCTTTATTTCAAATTAAGATGCGATTGTATCAAATATCCTTAAATAATGGATAGTATTTGTAATAAGGTGAAATTATTTAATTATTCTATGCATAGCTTTAATCAAAGTAAATGAAATTTTTAGTGTAAACGATTGCATAAACATAGTTTAAATGAAATAGGTCGTGTGTTTAACAATTTTTTTAAATTGTCTACCTCGTGAAATGAATAGGAGCAGAATGTGATTCCATTAAGGTAAAATGTAAATTCGAAAACACTTAAAGAGAAGTTTTAAAATCAGATAATTACTATAGGGCCTATATCTATAGTGTAAAATTAAAAAAAAGACCTATGCATAAGCAATTAAAAAAATATCTTGTACGGTTTTGCTACGAAATAAATCTTTAATGCACCTGACAATTTATTGTGTATATTTATCTAGTAAAAATGTTTGGATTTAATAACGCTCTTTTTCAATGGTAAGAATTTCAGCAATACCTTGAGATTGCCTGAGCTAGTATGCTATACATTCTAACCTCTAGTCCTCTGATACCCCAGGAACGAATTAAAACATTCTCTAGTAAGGCCTACTTCTAAATAATCAACTGGAATAATAACACTTAAGTCAGTTTGTCAAATAAACATGACAGTGCCAATTCTTCTCGCACTAAACTCAACGCTATAGGTATTCTCTATATGCGCTATCTTATGATGCACATCCTTGCCAATAATAAAAGTACCCTTGCAATATTACACGTAATGCAAAACACAGAAAATACTCAACATTCCCAGTCGCAAAGTTTACAAAATAAATAACAGCGAGAATCCATCAACATTATTTTCTCAGGAGAAACAATGACTGCATAAACAAAAAAACTGCCCAAAAATAAGAATGTAAATATAAGTTTAACAATATTTATATTTAGCGGCATTTTAAATTGTGGATTATTTTTTCATCAGATAGGTATGTAATTTCTTCCCATGCAGATCTTGAAGAATAATTATAGCTTTTTTTGACGTGGCAAAGTTTAATAAATCGATGAACGCCGGCTGCACGCACGAAAAAGTGTCCCGTTGCGCACATTGTCCCGTTACTCTGTGTCCCGTTACGCTCATTGTACGCTTGCGCCGCATCTATCTCTCTTCCACTCGATTGGAACAACCATCGATTTGACTTTTTCGCGGCACATTTAACTTGAAACACTCCCATTCGTTTCCTACTTTTCCTATCATCGTCTTATCCTTAACAGAATAACACAGATTGGAAGAAGTTAAATAGCAAACATGTATAAAAGTTATAGTTAAAATAATCTCTTCGTTGAAGTTATAAACATATTTGAATTAATGAGTGAAAATAAAAGTAAATTTATGAATTAAATTGTAGATTTCATTTCACTCCTTCTTTGTATCCATACAAAATAGTGATAATTCAATAAAAATTATTCAATTTTATTCATAAAAGTATGCAATCATTTCATCAATGTTTTGTTATGACGTTGTCACGTCAAACTATCGTCCGTAAACCGACTTTACAGACAACAAATTTTTTTAATTGAATTAAATTTTCGCAATCTTGAAATGCTATCGCATTGGTGGCCATTTTTTTTACGTTTCGGAGTCGTGGAACGGGCATTGCGATGAAACTGTGTGATTGGAGTGGTTGAAAATAAACGCTTGAAAGCTGAACTGAAGGGAAGAGAAAGGTTCGCATGCGTCCTTCGTGCAGGAGTGAGCCGGAGTTGGCCGACTCGCCTTGCAGCGCCTTGATTGGTCGGCGGGCAGGACGCGAGCTGCGACTGTTTTCCCTTTGCACGAAGCGGGAAGGGGAGGGAGGGGCAGGGGGTGAGAAAGGGCGAGCAAAAGGGGAGGAGTCTCCTTTCGTGGCCATCTGGACAAATGGACATGCGAGGGAGCGGGCGAATATTTGATGGGGTGCGAGTAACGGGCGAGTCTGGCGGCCTCTCCCCTCCCCTTCCATCGCTACCACCCCTACCACCCCTACTTCTCACCCCCCTCCCCCTTCCGCGGACCAACCCCTTCTGGGTCGCTGACCATAACACGGGCCGATAACAATCTGTGCGCGCGCGCTCCGGGCAACAACGGCTCAAGCGCGGACTGACGCCATTTGGCCCAACGACTTCCTTCTCGATTTTTTTAATTTTTATTTATCAAGCAGCATTCGTAGATATTTGAACACTGTGTAAGACAATTGTTGTAACGAACTAGCATACCCAATAGATAGAGACAGGAAAAATTTCGCGGGTTCATTTCGCGATAGGCTAGAATCCGAGTGCGTGTAACTTATTGCTGCTTCAGTGATTGGAACACAGTTTGCCTGAAGGACTGTGAGCCAATGAATGACCCTCGACGTAAGAAGTATCGAATCATAAGCATCCCAGTTAGCAGGTGTCACGAGTCAGTAGCCAATGAGCTGGTGTAATATTCCCGCGTACATAGAGGATCGTGGAGTCCATCCTAGAGGTCATTCAAACCGCGAATTTTTCCAGTCCCTACCAATAGATATCCTTATATTTTTATAGTGTTCACATGTGTTTCAAACTATTTAAAGCTTACCGGGTGTTGATGTGAAACTTGATACGCGTCCGGTTGTAGGTTTTTTAAATATCACAATATGCTGGCGTTGAATTATTAAGAAAATATAGAAGAATGGCATCTACTAAATTCGACGTAATTCTGTGTTTGGTTTCAGAAAATTTATTTTCTTCGCATTGTTTAGTTTAGATGTAGGTATGAATTTGTTTATCGCTTTTGAAACACATAAAATTTGACTGATTAAATATAATGTATGAATATGTTTTTGTAGGTAATTATTTACTGTCTCAAGTCCGTTGCAGAATTCTCTGATCTCCGCAGTCAAGAAATTGTATTTTTTAACTAAATTATTTCAAATGACTTTTATTGCATCCACTTAAATTCCTAAAAAAAATTGTTTTAATTTAATGCAATTAAGTAAGATTTCGCTTTTTTAATGTTACATTAATTGAAAAATATTTCTTACTTTTAGATGCTTTAAATATCAATCAAACTTAAAAAAACTCTGTGGGATATATATTATATATCTACCATAAAAACAGTTTTTTTGAAGCTATAAAATATTTTCCGAGAATACATCTTATTATCTTCTATTCGTAGTAGTGCGACGGATTAATTTTGTCACCAAGAATAATTTAGCGAGGTGAATTGCAAAAAATAAACTAAATAATGGCGTTCATAAAAATAGGTTTTAAAGGTGATATTCCTGGACATTTTCGTTTGGTTCCCCATATTCGCTATACATTCTTATGAAGTGCAGCAGACATTTTCTAGAGCGCATTCCCGCTGTCTCCTGAGATGAGAAAAGACGCGGTTTTTTTCCCTCGCCTGTGTCAGGTCAGAAACAAAAGACAATACGCCGCACATTGTTCGTTTACAACAGCTGAAGCAGCAAACATGCTCGGAGGTTTCATTCATGATGCATTGTGTTCTCCTCGCTGTTGAGACAACCTTCAATAGCATACGTGGTGGTAAATACTAACAAACGTTGTCAACCCCTTTAATTGCCTATCTCGTGAGAAACGTAAAACCTGAAACTGGATTTGCAGTTAAAATGTTTTAACCAAGATTCTCTATGGATTTTCCTTCAATTGTCGTAATGTTTATTTTTTTTTAAATCCTTGGCCAAACATTGAAGTGCAAGTTATAAATATGCCATGCCTTATATCTCCAAAGAAACATATTAACTTATTTAAATTAATATATTTTCAGCAGGAAAAGTTGAATTTTTAAATGAGAGCAGGCATTGTGGTACCATCAGTTACACAACCTGATAAAGTTTTCATGTGAAGTGTTTAGTAATTTATGATTGATATTTTATTACTTTTATTTTCACAGCCCACTAATCTGAATGTATTATTTTACTTCCTTAGAGAAAATTAATCGAGTAAGGGCTAGGGTAAGAATGAGGCATTAAAAACAACTTACGGTATGTCGTAATGACTAAGAAAATGTTAGCTCTCACTTAAGTGTTTAAAGTGCCTAAATGTAGTGAAAACACATTTATTAGCAATTTGGTTTAAAAACATGTTTACTTCAGATTTGTTGCCTGCAATTTTTGTAATAACGAATAAATATGTATTATTAATAGTGGATTTAAGTAATGTGCTTTAATTTCATATTTTTTCTCTTTATTGGGTTGTAAGGAAGCACACGAATTGTACAGACGAAGTTGTCGCTTTGAATCAAAAAACTAACGCTTATTTTAAATACGGAGCTGGTATTTTTTCCGGTGAAATGTTCGTCTTTTCGAATTTTCTTATTTTATAAATTGCTAGGTAATAGGCATAAATAATAAAAATAAGACTTTTCTCCCCTTAAAGATATAAAACTCGTGTTCATTAAGGTTACAGTCACTTTAAGGCCTATAACAAGCATTTAATAACCTATATCTAGTTATGTTACACATGCTTGTTTACAAAATTACAAAATAGTATAAAGTAAGATCTAATGTGTTAGTTACTTACGTATGATTTTTTTTTTTTGCGAAATAGCACAGGAGCATTTTTTTAAAATATCGTTACTGTATAAATATTTATTTTAAGCAGCTTCAAACGTTACTGATTATAAAATACTTAAGGGCATGCATATTTCGCGAAAAGATTCCGAGACTAGCTGAAAGTTAAAACACTGTAGCATCGTCTGTGTCTCGTGATTGGATGAGCTACTTTTAGGAACATGTCGGTTCTTTCAGCACCAATCACAGTGACTCAGTGTGGAAGCAAACACGTCCTGAGTGGTCAGTTCAAATAAGCCAACGACTTCTCTCGCAGACGTCCGCCTATCAGCAAGGAAGAAACCGCTGGTGTGAGTATAACTTTTTGCGTTCTGATAGGCGTTTAAATTTATTCGCATAAATTCCTGCCCCTACAAATACTTTATTTTCAATTATATTTCAGTAGTCTGTAGTGGTCAAAGACGAATTTAAAGTTAATGGAAAGAATTTTTTTAAAAAAAAATCATGTTGTAAAATAATTGTAGACGTACTGCAAGCTGGTTGAATTTATAACATTTTATTTAGAAAACGAAATTTAGGTATTCGGTCAGTTGATGTTGTGAACCTCTTTTGCTGGTTAGCTGGATACCTGCAAAATTCGCGGTTTCGATGGACTTCAGGATAGACTGCACATACCCCTGTACACTCGGGCAAATAACGCTAGTTCATTGGCTGCCGACTTGTAAGTCGTCTCAGCTGGTTTGTCTGTGATTCGATCCTTCTTTGGTTGAGGGTTTATAACTGGTTGAGATTCGTCCAGATGAACAGTAAGCCAATAGCAAAATTATCTAAGAGGTATATGTGTTTGAATTCTAGCCTATCACCGAATGAATCCGAGAATTTTGCAGGTCTATACTGGTTACAGTTTGACGTAAGATCGTGGGAAAAGTTGTTCTGGACGCAGAAGCTAGGGATGCTCGTGGGGGCGTGTTGTTTGCTCAGCCTCGCCCAGTGAGCCGCCCGTTAATAGTGGATGTAGTGTGTCTATATTCGCCTAGCTGCCCGCGTTACTCGAGTCGTATAGTCCTCGTCCGGCCCGCCGAGATAAATCTTCCTGCCTCTTATCTCCGGGCCTGCAGCCTCCCTCGGCGTGGACCACTTGAGACACTCCTCCCACCCCCACCCCCTTCTTCCTTCCCCCGCTGCCAGCCACCCTTTACCAGACATGTGCTGCTCGAACCAGGCCATCTCCCCCTAAACGCTGCTGCCCGCATACGTCTGCCCAGCCTTCCTTCTCGCCGACCTGTCTCAGCCTGCCTCAGTCTGCCTCAGTCTGCAGAGCCCATGTCCAGAACTAACACGGCCCAGTAACTGTGTTCCACTGGCGGGCGTTTCTTTTTGACGTGACAACGTCTTATAAATCGATGAACGCCGGCTGCTCGCACGAAAAAGTGTCCCGTTACGCACATTGTCCAGTTACGCTCATTGTCCCGTTACGCGGTGTCCCGTTACGCTGTGTCCCGTTACGTTGTGTCCCGTTACGCTCATTGTTCCGTTACGCTGTGTTCCGTTACGCTGTCGGCGAGTGCAGTAATAAGTAATAGGTTATGTTCCAATTGACTAAAAAAAATTATGGTGATTCATATAATTGTTAATAGATATTTAATTACAGTTTATTTATATGAAAACTTGTTCATAATTATATTTAAACTTTATAGCTAAACGCCAGTTTTTAAAATTAATTACAAGTCATCTACACGTGAACTGTTTCGTCGACTGTTTATAAAGTGAAGTGAAAAGTTAATGTGGATTTTATTGCTTATTATAACAACAGTTTCGGCAATAAAGGTTAATTAATCTTTCATTTTAAAAATCTGATTCCTAGTATAATTTCAAGTATTTATTATTTTATTGTTAAAATAAAAATGATTCAATTTTATTCATAAAAGTATGCAATCATTTCATCAATGTTTTGTTATGACGTTGTCACGTTAAACTATCGTCCGTAAACCGACTTTACAGACACCCAACCAATTTTTTATTTCATTCTTCTTTCAAACTTGGATTCGTGTAATTGTTCTTTTCTCGTCGGAAGTACGGTGCGTCCACGCGTAAATTAGAACAGTCTTATAACTTAGAATTCTCGAGAGAGAGAGAGAGAGAGAGAGAGAGAGAGAGAGAGAGAGAGAGAGAGAGAGAGAAATCCACATAACTTAGAACTGTAAAAAAAAGTTACAACAATCACAACTTAGAAACACGCTTCTTAGAAAACATAGTAACTTAGGACTATCCTTAGAACTGTCATAACCTAAAAACACGTAACGCAGACAGAAGGCCGAACCACATAAATAAGAACTATCCGAATTTGGAACCTCATTACTTAAAACAGGCCCAACGTAGAAAATCCTATTCTGTGTTTTGTTTTTTTAGGTTATGCCTAGGGACCGGAAAAATTCGCGTTTTCAGTGACCTCTAGGATAGACTCCATGATCCTCTATGTACTTGTGCAGATTTCACCTGCTGATTGGCTACAGACTCGTGACACCTGTTGACTGGAATGCTTGTGATTCGCTGTTTCTTTGGTCGAGCGTTTTTCATTGGTCCAGAGTCCTTTCAGATAAAATGTGGCCCAATCACTGAAGCAGCAAGAAAGGCAAATGTTTTTTTTTGGATTCTAGCCTATCGCGAAATGAACCCACGAATTTTTCAGGTCTCTAGTTATGACAGCTGTAAGTCTGGCAAATCAGCGAAATACAGCGCAAAATCGCAAGGTCCTCAGTTGCCAGCGCATGAATAAAGAAAACTGGAAACATCTGGCGGATGGATGCGTGTCACCGATGAGCGATGACTCCGCACACGACTGAATAGCGATGACACTCTGCACTCGCCACGGCCGGCTCAAGGACACGAGACACGCTGGAGCACGCAGTTCTGGCAGTCGGCGCCAGAGTGCGCTGCACGCAGAGGAAGCCTACGATTCACTCGTCCTGCTGGACATACCCGAATACTCCCGTTGGCAAGCCTTCTTTTCACAGACGAGAGAGCCACACCCGAAGTTCCCCGAAGTTAATGCTCGCTTTTTTTTTTTTCGTATCACAACAGGTGTATTTATTTGGGGGAAACCGTTTACATGATTTCACAGTAATGGTATGGCTGGAAAAAAAAAAACTAAAACGTTATCCTTATTTCCTTTTGTACTTACATTCTCGCTCCAGTTGGAATAATCCAAATGTTTCTAAATTTAATTCAAAGTGACGTTGTTGTATCTATATATTTTTAGTTATGACCTGTTTATAATTAATTCTGGACTAAGAGCAATTTTCATGTGAAATGGAATGGTGTAACAATTATTGACTTGAGCTATGTTAAGAAAAATCTATGATTTAAAGTGTGAGGTGTGTTAACAAGTTTTACGATTCTTAATTTAACCGAGGTAAGTAAATGCACTTGGTAGAAATATTGTTTTCCTCTCTGATATTTGTGGTTTATAAAATAGGTCGACGAAATATATGTGTATCGTGCTTGTCACCAGCAAATGTCTATGAGTTTTTTTTTTTTAAATCTCTAGGCTGGTGATATTTATTTAAGTACATTTCTGTCAGTTATTTCATTAGAAAAAGCTTGAAATCTGTTTTTATGAACTGATTGCAATAACACATAATCAGCCTGACTGTAGTCTTCTGCACGGTTATTCAAAGTAAGTCTTTGCTTTATTATACCACCTTGAATTAATTCCGTAATAAAATAATTTTTTTATAAACGTTTCAAATAAAATAGTTTTATTTCGTACAAAAGCACTGTAATGCAACAAATGTAATATTGCTCCTGTAATGTTTTTTTTTTATTCTGGTGCAGGCAACAAGAAACAAAACAGTTAATGTACCGTACCTATATCTGTGAATGTAAGACGCTATTTGTTTACGTCTTGTTCACAACGAAGCCTCCAAACATCAAATGCGTTGCTCTCGTGTGTTGAGGGTCGTGGGTTCTATCCCAGCCCACAGACATCACTCACATCTGTGCTCACCCAGCCTGATTCTGGAGTTGTCGTCGGCTGAAACCGAACCACAGGGAGGTCCTTTGAGGTAGACGCGTGCACGGCCTGTTGTAAGAACCGTGTCGGCATTTCCCCGCGAGCGATCCAGGGAAATGGTAAACCGACCCCAGGATATTCTCTGAAAGCGAGTCCGAGGTTTGAATCTTTGCGCCGTCTCTCTCGTTCTTAGTTTGGAAATTTTTTCGCAGCACATCCCGGCTTAAGACAACATCTGAGCAACTGCGAACACGTGGATTCCTTATGTAGTAGTGCTACAAGTATATGCATATGCCGTTTCCTCATATGCTCGGCCGGGAGCGTGTGACAGCGATACCGGGAACTCTTACGTTCCCATAACTCGCTATGCATATGCGGAAATATATAGTACCTATTCATAGAGACCGGAAAAATTCGCGGGTTCATTTCGTGATATGCTAAAATTCTAATAATTATACCGTTGTGCTGTTTCTGCTATTGGTTCACTGTTAATATGTAGGACTCTTGGCCAATTAGAGACAATCAATCAAAGAAATATCCAATCACAAGTTACCCTATGAACGGGCGCCGTTTGCCCAAGTAGGCAGAGGATCGTGTAATCTTTCCTGGAGGTAATTGAACTCGCGAATTTTTCCAGTTTCTACCTAATTATAGCTGGGCATAAATTTAATGGGTGTTTGGGAATGAAAAAAACAAGTCATTTCCGTTTAGGAACATTTCCCCCGGAAACAACCCTGGAAATATTACAGGCGCGAACAGTTGCGCGATATTTTTAAATTCCGCGCGCATCCAGGCACCACTCCACTGGCTGAGAAAACGCCGTGGGAAGCAGGCGAAGAGACGGAATAGATAGAGACCGGAAAAATTCGTGGATTCATTTGGCGATAGGCTAGAAGTCAAATACATATACCTCTTAGATAATTTTGCTATTGGCTTACTGTTAATCTGGACGAATCTCAACCAATTATAAACCTCCAACCAAAGAAGGATCGAATCACAGACAAACCAGCTGAGACGACTTACAAGTCTGCAGCCAATAAACTGGCGTTATTTGCCCGAGTGTACAGGGGTATCTGCAGTCTATCCTGAAGGCCGTCGAAACCGCGAATTTTTCCGGTCCCTACGAATAGAGTCAGCAGTATGCGTACTAGCAGCCAGCAGTCTGGCGTGCATCAGCCTTCGTGGTGCGTGAATTCCTGCTTCAGGCAGTCGCTGATGAAGCTGTGTGAAGGTCATCCTGTTCGGTTCACTTATTTTTTGTGAAAGCGCCCTGTGAACGCGTACCGCTTCTTCTGTATTTCCTCTCAACTCCCTGTACACCACCAGCATACGAACCATCTCTGCGAATGTTAAGTTTGTCATGCCATTGTTGCTCGTAAATTCTGTAATTTCAACACTGCGATCACTAACGGTAAACACTGTGCTAATGGACCTTAACCAAACGCGTAAAAGTACTACAACCAACCATTCATCAACTGTGCAGCACAGTGCGTATTGCTAATTCTAAAGCCGTGGCCACACAGGGCGCTATGCTCGCTATGTTCGCTAGGTTAGAAGTCCTTGCGACGTATCCAGGCACTCTAAAAAAAAATTTGTACTTTTACAAGGGAAATTCTTGGAAACCCTGTTGACAAGGATATTTCTTGCAAAACTACAAGGCAGAGCCTTGCAAAATCGCACATGGTACAAAGCTCTGCCTTGTAGTTTTACAAGTAATATCCTTGGCAACAGGGTTTCCAAGGATTTTCCTTGTAAAATATACAAAACTTTCTTTCAGTGGGTGTTTGGTTCTCGACTGTTTTTTTTCTAAACGTCGATGACTTCGCGCATGCGCAGATAAACAAAAACATATGTTTTCACGTGGGAATGTGCTGTACTTCTGTGTTTGTTTGCTTTAAATTAGTATTATGTCGATGGAAAAATTCATTGAAGAAGTACGAAAATATCCACGTTTGAGTAATAAATCGATATAAGAATAAAGAAAGCAAGATATTCGAGATAAAGACTGGGATTTGATTTTGTAGGTGGTTATTAAGGAAATAATAATTATTGGTATGAATTCCCATTGTTTTTAATTTTCATTTTATTTCGTTGATGATTAATCGTTAAAGAATTATATAATCATGAAATCATGGTTTACTGACCTGAGACAAATAGTCAATCGTTCTTCTACTAAAATGTTTCCCTGTAATTTAGATTTTGCTTCTCAAAACAAATTTGTCATCGTTCTCACGCACTTGCTTAATCAAGTTATGAAAACATCCTAATTATTTTCATTTTATTAGACTTCAAGAACCAATTTTTTTTACGTTCACATACTGTGAGAGCCAGCAGAATGTTATCATCGTCGGAATCATCACTCGAATCCCACGACATGCGTCTCTCCGACGTCGCGAACTGGACTGTCCTGTGTGGTGTCTGGCCACCTGGCTCATAGCGAACATCGCGAACATAGCGAACATAGCGAACATAGCGTAGCTTCCTGTGTGGCCTCGCCTTAAATGTTTGCGCTCAGCTGGTCGCTTGCTTCCCGTGAGGAGTTTGAAAGCCATAGCGCTGCAAACACGTGTCCTCTAAGCAAGTGGGATAAGTAGTGCCCCAATGCGCGCGAAATTCAAAATAACCCACTATTCATTGCGCCTGTAACTTTGCATTGTCGCGTTTCCGGAAGTATGTTCCTCAACAAAAAATCTGTTGTTTTGGCATTCCCAAACATCCAATCGATTAATTTACCAGCAATTTCCGAACATGCTGTAAAAATCAAACCATTGCTGTATGCTAAAACGATTAGCTGTATCTCGTAGCAGGGTCCACTAAAGTAGGTGGACGTTTGGTCAGAAAACTTAGAATTTTTTTTTAGGTGTGTGTGTTTGAATGCGGCACTATCGCGAGAGTTTTTTTTTTTTTTTTGCTTATCCAGCTATCAGTTACAGGATGGACTTGGACTGTGCAGTGCAAGAAGTGGTGGAATGTGCCTGACGAAACACGTGTTTTGTTTTCGGCAGATGCAGACACTCCACTTCAACACATTCCAAGCCAGCTGTGCATCGGCGACCCACGCTTCGTTCGCTTGCGTCCAGGCAGACGGCTGGCTCATCTGCGCAGCATCAAGTAAGTCAACCCCCCCCCCCCCTCCCCAAACGGGGCCGTACTGGGTGACCACAGCTGGAAGACTCTCGTGGTAGGCTGGGTCCGCGATGTTAGGTGCCGCCTTCCGCCGCCTATGGGGGCGCAGGGACTCCACCTCCACACGACACTGGCCTTGCTTCGAGACCACGCTCGGTTATTTTAGCTACACAGGTACTGAATTAAAATCGGCGACAGTAGGACTAGGTGGGAGATTTCGTCTAAACTTCACCTACATACTACGGAAGCATGTCCCCATGTCCCCCCCCCCCCGGGTCATAAAGGGGGACTCTGTGACTTAGCTGACGAACTTGAAGCAGCGAATCACGAGAGTGAAGAGCGGGTATCACAATGAGAAACAGACGCTTACTAAACACATTCCCAGAGAGTGGTCGTAGTGCAACTCTCGTATGCTAAAAACAATCTAGTTGCTTTGAGAGAAAGATTTTTTTATCGGTTTTCAGATGCTGACGAGTCAATTGAATACCAAATAACGCTATCATTACGACGCGACGTCTACAGCCACTGGCTGCGAGGAATTTTGGAATCCCTGCGACTGAACCGCCGAGTTGCCCCTTCTTGACGGAATCAACGAGTGAAGTACCTTGGCTTCTGGGTTGTAGCCGCGTCCTTGGCGAATAGTTCACCGACGTTTCGGTCGTCATTGCCATCGCCATCATCAGGGAGCAGTTAACTACTGAGTAGGCGAATAATTCACCGAAGTTTCGGTCGAAATTGCCGTCGCCATCATCAGGGAGCAGTTACCTACTGAGTAGGCGAATAATTCACCGAAGTTTCGGTCGAAATTGCCGTCGCCATCATCAGGGAGCAGTTACCTACTGAGTAGGCGAATAATTCACCGACGTTTCGGTCGACATTGCCGTCGCCATCATCATCCCTGATGATGGATACGGCAATGTCGACCGAAACGTCGGTGAATTACTCGCCAAGGACGCGGCTGCAACCCAGAAGCCAAGCTACTTCAGACAATGGCCGTGGAAGCCTGCGAACATGATGAACTAACGAGGGTTTCCAGAGGAACTGCCACCTCCCAATGGCGTGTGTCCGACAGGAGCTCCAAGTTCGTTCCGTGTAGTCGGGCCTGCGACTCGCGTGCGGCCCGGGAATGCGCGTAACAAAGATTATCCATCTTCCAATCAGAAAACTGAAATTATGCTGCAGTTGTTCGAAAATGTTGTCTGGTCACGAGATCTTATCGCGGGAAATGGGAGGTCCTTAATCACTGGCCATCGAATCAGTGAACGATACCCCATGACGGCTCATGACATTCCGACCATTTGCGAATTTAAACTATGCAGGAAGCCAGTTCGCGAAGAGTGAACTTTTCAGTACAGCAGTCTTTGAGTGCTCTGCAGGCAAAAAGCATTTTATTTTCAAGCAAAAGCACATCTGACTTATTTGCTTGAATTTCTCAAACAAATGAAGTTTTTCTCGAATTGTTTGTTAGCTAATAGGTGTGTAATGCACTATCTGTTTCACAAGTACTTATGAAAATAATGTTTTTTTTTACGTGATAACGTTTTATAAATCGATGAACGCCGGCTGCACGCACGAAAAATTGTCACGTTCCGCCTGAGCCGAGCGTGCAAGAACCGGCCAACCAAAGTGCGAGAAAATCTTCTAATATATCAAACAGGTTAAGGCGGGCTTTTTAACTAATTGTTCGTGATTATATTTAAACAAATTATTTAAATTAAATATGCGAAAACTGTAAATAATATTTGAAAATTAAAAAGTATGCAATTTAACGTCAATGTTTTCTTATGACGTTATCACGTAAAATTATTGTCCGTAAACCGACTTTACAGACAACCCCCCTTTTTTTAAGTGGAAAGCAGTGCAGCGCAAAATTACGCAAACTACAAGCTCATTACTCAACAGTGCAGTCTGTGGGTCACAGAGACGCCAGTTCACTAGCTTGCGTGTAAAGGCGATTTGGCACTTAATGCACATGACGGTGCGACCCTTAATGGCTCCGTAGCTCACGGGCCTGAAACGTGTAACCCAGTGGCGGTCCAATGGGAGGCACAGACCTTCTAGAACTAAAACGAAAAAAAGGGGGTTGTGTCTAAAGTCGGTTTACGTTCGATAATTTTACGTGATAACGTCATAAGAAAACATTGATGAAAAATTGCATGCTTTTTAATTTTCAAATATTATTTACAGTTTTTACAAATTTAATTTAAATAATTTGTTTAAATATAATCACGAACAATTAGTTAAAATGCCCGCCTTAACCTGTTTGATGTTATAGAATATTTTCTCGCACGGCGGTTGGCCGGTTCTTGCACGCTCGGCTCAGGCGGAACGTGACAACGAGTCATGCTTTTTCGTGCGTGCAGCCGGTGTTCATCGATTTATAAGACGTTATCACGTCAAAAAAAAATTAGAGAAATCTATTCCAAAACGCACCTGACCTTCGGAATCGCCTTTTCGCGTAGGTGGCGCTGCGAGCGAGAGAACAACCAAGCAGCACTAGCGCTTGCATTGTTCCAAAACTGTTTGAGTTACTCTTTAATTGTGACTTTGAACCAAAACTCTACTGCGCTTCAGAGCCCCCACATGGCCGGTGCTACCGTTGCTATGGCAACGGGTGACATGGGTCTAGGGGGCCTGCGAAGGAAATAAAAATAACTTAAAACAAAAAAGTAGACAATTTTAAATAAATCATAGAATACAATTAAACAGTAAGGTTTAAATATAGTTACCGATGAAATATTACACCAGAGTAATATTATTCGGAATATGCTGTGCGTACAGAACGTGTCTGAATCTACAACTACTGTGAGTAACAAAACCACCACCTTTTGACGTGACACCATGTTGACAGTGCAGAACACTTACACTCATTTATTTGCCATTATTAAAAATAAATTTACGTTGACAATCGAAACACTGACTTAAAACTAGTTTAAGGTGTTTTAAAAATAATTGTTAAAATGTTAAAAAAATATAACTAAAAAAATATATATAAAGGAAAAAAACATTTTTTTATCTCTGGTAGAAAAAAAAAGGGGGGGGGGGTAATCCTGACTTCCAGCAACGGGGCCCACAGAATTATGTGGGGGGTCTGCTGCGCTTACAGTTGATACTGTTAAAATTTATAACTGGGAAATACTTTTCTGTACACACTGTATTATGCAAAAGAACTGTCTGTGGGTAATATAATGGAACGATCCCAGCAGCTCCCTAGAGTGACTTGGGGAAAGCAGGGGAAACCGGAATCAGGGTGGTCGAACCGGGATTCGAAGCCGCGCGCTGTGAAATGCAAGCTCACTTGGCACCCCGCTACATACATCCCTACTTGTTGGACTGGTTTTCCAACGTGAGCTCGCTATTCCTCGCAACTGTACATTTGCGTCACTTTTTACTGAAATACCCATGACTAGGGACATCTGTATTTCGCGAATACATTTCGTGTCAAGGTATTTCACAAAATACTGTAGCTTTTCTCCTGTGGTTATTGGCTGAGGTCTGTGAGAAATGTCGTCCCGCTCTTGACGGGGCCAATGAGAATGTGGTCACCGTACTGCTGCACCCTCACAATTTGCCATGACTCTTAGAAAAAGCTACAGTGTTTTGTGAAATACTTTGACATGAAATGAAATCGCGAAATACAGGTGTCCCTACCCATGACAAGACTCAAGAATTAATCAATTATAATTAGGAACCGGAAAAATTCGCGGATTCATTTCGCGTTATGCTAGAATCCAAACAACTGTACCTTCATGTTGCTTCTGTGATTGGCTTACAATTTGTCTGAAGGACTTTGAGCCAATGGAAAACTTTCAACCAAAAAAAGTATCGAATTGCAAGCGTCCCAGTTGACATGTCACGAGTCGATAGCCAATGAGCAGGTGGCATTTGCCTAAATGTGTAGGGGGTTGTGGAGTCTATCCTAGAGGTCACTGAAATCGCGAATTTTTCCAGTCTCTAATTATAATACACGGATCATAAAACTTTCAGTTAAATTACATACTTTATTATGGGAAAAATAACATACTAATTTTTTCCCCCAAATTTCTCATTCTTACATATTGGGGTATGATGTTATGTTCTGGGCTTTACATACTACATTATTTTTTCAGGTAATGACATTTGGAATTCTTGCGTCAGATTATGTCCACCCCTTCCCCAGCTCCGAACCAATTCATTGGCTACACCGCTGGTATGAACAAATCAAATGATTTTTCATGTTTAACGTCTCCTGTGTGGCCAAGTCATCAGAGAATGGCGAGAGGGGAAACTACGAAATGGAGCAGCGCGATGAGAAGGGAGGATGAAATAAGGGGTGGAAGTGATGACCAGAGGGTTGAAAGAAAGGTTGGGAGAGAGGGTGGGTGGGAGGACGAGATTATGGAAGGGAGGACGAGAGGGTGGAAGTGATGACGAGAGGGTTGAAAGAAAGAGTGGGAGAGAGGGTGGAAGGGAGGACGAGAGTATGGAAGGGAGGACGAGAGGGTGGAAGTGATGACGAGAGGGTTGAAAGAAAGAGTGGGAGAGAGGGTGGAAGGGAGGACGAGAGTATGGAAGGGAGGACGAGAGGGTGGAAGTGATGACGAGAGGGTTGAAAGAAAGAGTGGGAGAGAGGGTGGAAGGGAGGACGAGATTATGGAAGGGAGGACGAGAGGGTGGAAGGGAGGACGAGAGGGTGGAAGGAATGATGAGAGGGTTGAAACAAAGAGTGGGAGAGAGGGTGGGTGGGAGTATCAGTGGGTGAGAGGGAGAACGAGAGGGTGGAAGGGGGGTCGAGAGTATGGAAGGGAGGACGAGAGTATGGAAGGGAGGACGAGAGGGTGGAAGTGATGACGAGAGGGTTGAAAGAAAGAGTGGGAGAGAGGGTGGAAGGGAGGACGAGAGGGTGGAAGGAATGATGAGAGGGTTGAAACAAAGAGTGGGAGAGAGGGTGGGTGGGAGTATCAGTGGGTGAGAGGGAGAACGAGAGGGTGGAAGGGGGGTCGAGAGTATGGAAGGGAGGACGAGAGTATGGAAGGGAGGACGAGAGTATGGAAGGGAGGACGAGAGGGTGGAAGTGATGACGAGAGGGTTGAAAGAAAGAGTGGGAGAGAGGGTGGAAGGGAGGACGAGTGGGTGGAAGGAATGATGAGAGGGTTGAAAGAAAGAGTGGGAGAGAGGGTGGGTGGGAGTATCAGTGGGTGAGAGGGAGAACGAGAGGGTGGAAGGGGGGTCGAGAGTATGGAAGGGAGGACGAGAGTATGGAAGGGAGGACGAGAGGGAGGACTGGAGGAAGGGGTAAAGAGAGAATGGAAACACCTCTGAGAGCATCCACCGACTCGCGGGTAACATCCGACACGTGTTACACTTGCGAAAAGTTTCGGTTGAGACCCCGTTCAGATTTGCAACTGGCCGGCCTTGATTGAGGGAGTAACCCGACCACTTCAGGAACCCGAGGCCACCGTGTTAAATAACATCGAGCAAGAAATGGGAATACGTCTTCCGTAACCTTATATAATTTATATTGGTTTTTGTCAGTATGAATAGTAAAATAAATTTAATTTTGTTTGCTGTTCCTACTGTGACTAATTTTATGCACTTTTACAGTGACGTTGTGTGTATATACAACTAAAGTGTACTGACATAAAAATAGGACATTGATTAATTTAGCACTTTTATGCATAATTTCACATATTCATTCAAACATATTATTTATCAAACAAGTTATTCCAATATTAAATTTACATTCGTGTATTTTTACCGAAGCCTGTAGCACACAAACCATACTTGTTTTTTTTTTTAATTTAGATTACAAAAAGCATTGTTAAATTACTAAACGTTTGCATAAGTAATATTACCAAATAATTTTACAGTGTGGGTATAAAACCTTCAAAAGAATCGTTTGTTTACACCGCAACTGTGTGTCTTACGCTAATGTTGAGTTTTTTTAGAAAATCAACCTACATTTCGTGTGCAATTACACGATGTACCTAATAGTAATTCTGCTCAAGGAATGTGTGAAAATACACACACTATGAGTTTTTCCGAATTACATGACAAAATTGCAAAAATACACTTTCACACTATGTGTAAATCTACACAGTTTTTTTCAATGTATATATATATATATATATATATATAGTAATACTCTGGGACTTTGGTTGTAATGAACTTACGCCGCGTCGTAGTGAGATTCTGAAAGTTATTCTAGACAAGGACACGGCGTAAGTTTCGAAACTGAACCACCCATCTTGCCATACTAGGCCATCCATAGAGCCTCGTAATTTTTTTTCTCCTTACCTAACTAAAACTAAGCGTATTTGTTTGGGAGGGTTTCTGGGTCAGGGAAGACTCTAGGTGCGTCCCAGGACGAAGCCTACACGCCCGGTCATGCTGGGTTTCGGCCATGCAGAAAGGGTAGTTTATTGTTCGGGGGTTGGCCAGCCATGGCAGCGACTGATGCCATGAGATCTATACTATAACGACTATTAAGGCTAGGGCTTGGACCGTACCTCTATGGTCCACGTGTCTGGGCAGCGCTTTGTAACTACCTGATTATGTCATCGTGTGGCACTAACGTTTTTAGGAAATGTTTTGGCTGACCCTTCAGACATTGGCTTGCAAGTTGATGGTTTTGATTTGCTTTTGGTCAGCGGTTATGAAGGATTGTTATTCAGTAAAACGCTCGTTAGGGCTGCTGGCAATTTTGATAGCCTTAGTTATTTTAACCTGTTAAGCTCTCTAGCCTTTTTGAGCTACACGTGACTTATAAGACGCGGGTGTTTGTATGCTTAGGATTGCCTTTTTCTACAGAAGTTTGTATTGGCATTGCTTAATCTCAGAACGACATCCTAAAACTAACAGTTTTACAACAAATTTTTTATATAATATGTTAATTTATTTAACTTTCAAACAAATGATAAACAGGAAATCATTTTTATATTACGAATTCAATTTCGGTCATAAGAAACACAAACTTACAGAAGAAAAAAAAAATCAATATTATGTAACTTACCGTGTACGGTTTTTGTTTTGCAGAGCCTGTGTTTCTACTGATTTGCTTCACTTCATATTTTTTTGAGTGCAAGTTAAAAACTATACCGTGAAAAAATATTTAATTATCTGAGATGGTAATTCGATGCAAATAAATATGATTGCTAGCGAGGCCTATGTGCTTACCTGCTTTCATTTTTCAGGATTATGCAAGTTATACTTAGCTATATATTCGCCCGGCTCAATTTACAAATATTGACGTACTATAAAGCCGAACTGTCCTGACTCTTATCTTCTGAAAATCTAAAGGTATTGTGCCAGAGCAACTTAGAGAACGTTAGCCTGGAAAAATAATTTACAAATTTTTCTTTAAATAATTTAAGGTAGAGGTATTGTATCTAGAGACTGGAAAAATTCGCGAGTTCATTGACCTCCAGGATAGATTACACGATCCTCTGCCTACTTGGGCAAACGGCGCCCGTTCATTGGGTACTGAATTTTGAGGCGTCTCAATTGGATAACTTGTGATTGGATACTTCTTTGATTGATTGTCTCTCATTGGCCAAGAGTCCTACATATTAACAGTGAACAAACAGCAGAAACAGCACAACGGTATAATTATTTGAATTTTAGCATATCACGAAATAAACCCGCGAATTTTTCCGGTCTCGATTTATAGATCATGTTTAGAGTCCCGGAAATTTCGCGGATTCCTCTGGCCTCAGGATAGAATTCAAAGTTATAGGTGTGCTCGACCCATGTTTACTTTCCCATTGGTTGATTTCTTAGCGAGAACATTTTTATCCTTGTTATTTGGCACTACCTGATTCGCTTACTTCTCTCCTAGCTGGGCATCATTGGCTCACGGTCGTAGAGGGGCGTGTCCAGATAACTGCGGTCCAATCATGAATACAGTGCGTCAGTGTGGAGGTTTGCATTCTAGCTTGCGACTAAATGAATCCGCGAAATTTCCGTGGCTCTAATCATGCTTCGTGGGAAGCTACTAGCAGAAGAACTTGAACAGTAGCCAAGCACATAGATTCGCCTCTGCAGCTAGTGCGCGCGCGCGGAGGGATATAGAGAGTGTTAAGGGGAAAGGAGACGAGGAAGTTCAAACCGAAGGGAAGAGGAAAAATCACAGCCTCCAACCGGAAGCTACGTCACACAACTAGCGGCACATTCATGTATCTATTGTACTTCCCTTACCGTCAGCTCAGTTCTTATCTCTCATTATTTTCGAAACCCTGGTAAATTCAGTTTTCTAGGATTTTTGTAACACACATTATTTTTGGTTTATGAATGATATCCTATACGATAAAGGCTGCATATAAACTGTTTTGTCTGTGACTCTAAACCAAATTATTACATTCTCAATGCTTAGACTAAGCTCAAAATATGGATTGGTATTCGAGGTCCATATACATATCAAATACCTACTGATTTGTTTAAATCACTTGACAATAATTTGCTACGGTTATATTGCAAATTAAAGTAAACTTATTCACACAAAAATATTTATTGAACTGCACTTCAAATAAGCCGAATTGTTTTCACACTTACCCTACGTCAAGGTGACCCAGCGATTTTCTGACCTTCCGCAACATTGCATCAGGTGGGCGCGGGTTCTGTTCGAAATCACTTTGTTGGAAGTGAATTTGAATTTCAAGCGGGGCTTCAAATCAGCTGCAAATAAGCCGCTTACATTAGCCTACAGAATCACTATTCCCTTTGCAAAGAAGTGTGCAAGTAGTGATCCGCGCAGCTTGGTTTTGCAACACTCTCCGTTAGGCGTTAAGTAACTTCTGGATCACCGACTTAACACTATCCGTGGCCTCCGCGGTCTTCAAACTTACTTTAAGCTGCAGTGATCAAAACGACCAACGAACAGTTCACTAACAATAACGTGATTAGAAGTGATGTGTTTTAATTAATTTAAATTACAGCACATTATAAAACAAAAAATATGTATATTATTACCTGAAAAATTAAACATCGAAAGTAGAAATGATTTTGAAAACTTTAAATAATCAGCTGACTTACTTAAATATCAAAATATTTTCTTTGTGATCATGAGATTGAAGGGATATGTTATAAACTTAATTACACTGTAGTTTGAAACCGGTTGAAGAAGTGATATATGGTTAATTTCATAAAACTCATATGGTGCCCGAGTGTGCAGAGGACTGTGTAGACTATCCTGGAGGTCATCGAAACCGCGAATTTTTCAGGTCCCTAGTTATGGGTAGAGACCGGAAAAATTCGCGGGTTCATTTCGCGATAGGCTAGACTCCAAACTCGTACACCTTTATGCTGAGTCAGCGATTGGACCACCGTTTATCTGAACCTTTAACAAAAGACGTATCAAATCACAAGCATCCCAGTTGACGCGTGTCACGAGTCAGTATCCAAAGAACAGGTGCAATTTGTCCCAGTACATAGAGTATCATGGAGTCTATCCTAGAGGTCATGTAAACCGCGAATTTTTCCGGTCTCTAGTTGTGGGTTACATCTTGGCTCACGGTATAAGGCATTTGGTGGGAGTGATGTCATGAATGCGACGGAAATGTGTGACAGGAAGTAGGAAGAAGCGCGCGCTATTAAATTTTTCTGTTGCGATCCGCAGTTGGCGCTAGTGCTGCAACGTGTAGGCGAGCGCCAACATTTCCACCGCGTGTGAAAAGAGAGGAAGGAGGAAGGGAGAAAGGGAGAAAGAGAAAGAAGACACAGCTGTTTACCGTTCGTTCCGCTTCACAGTAGTCTTGAACAGCGTGACGCACTGCCATGTGGCTTTCCTACTTCGTTATAACTAGGGACCTGAAAAATTCTCTGTTTCGATGACCTCCAGGATAGTCTACACAGTCCTCTGTACACTCGGGCAAATAACGTCAGTTCGTTGGCTGCTGACTTGCGAGACGTCTCAACTGGTTTGTCCGTCATTCGATACTTCTTTGGTGGAGGGTTTCTCATTGGCCCAGAGTCGCCCAGACGAACATTGAGCCAGTAGCAAAAGCAGCTTGGAAGTATTGTGGATATGAATTTCAGACTAGGATCGCGAAATGAATCTGTGAATTTTTCCGGGCTCTAGTTATAAATACGTTGTGAAATTATAATGCATAACACATAATATGAATTCAATAATTATTGTACAAGTGCTGTATTAAAATGTTCCCAGGAACTGGTCACCCATTAAAAGAGACCTGCAAAATTCGCGGTTTCATTCGGTGATAGGCTAGAATTCAAACACATATACCTCTTAGATAATTTTGCTATTGGCTTACTGTTCATCTGGACGAATCTCAACCAGTTATAATATATAATATATAACTAGAGACCGGAAAAATTCGCGAATTCATTTCGCGATAGGCTAAAATACAAATAGTTATACCTCAGTGCTGCCTCTGCTATTGGTTCACAACTCACCTGGATGACGTTGGGCCAATGAGAAACGCCCCACCAAAGCTTTATCGAATCACAGGCTGCTACGTTGGGACGTCTCACAAGACAGCAGCCAATGAGTGGGTGACATTTGACCGAGTGTACGTAGAACTATGGAGTTCATCCTGCAGGTCATTGAACCCACGAATTTTTCCGGTCCCTATATATAACCAAAGAAGAATAGAATCACAGAAAAACCAGCTGAGACGACTTACAAGTCGGCAGCCAATGAACTTGCATTATTTGCCCGAGTGTACAGGGGTATGTGCAGTCTATCCTGAAGGCCATCGAAACCGCGAATTTTGCAGGTCTCTACCCATTAGTTGTCGACAATAACGGAACCATCACTGCCAAAATAAACCTGCTTGTGCCATGACCCTCCCAAGTCACAGGGTGGAACATTTGATTATACTATTTACTCTTATGAAAAACTACATAAACAAGAACTCGTCTACATCTTTTTCTCATGGGTTACAAGCCTGGTAGTCTCGTTACTTAGGTTAGATGTTACACATCACTGGCTAGTACCTACTGAAAGACTTGCTCAATTTTTTTTTTTTTTAATTTTCCTATAGCTACTTGAGCATTAAAATCAATATTAAAAAATTTCTGCACCAATATTATTATGTTTTCATTAAAAGCTTTTTTTTTAACTTCACAGCATGAACTTTTTTTGGTTGGTTATCAAATAAGTATCTGTTAATTAGTTGCCGAACGTTTTTTTGCTACACTCCAAAAGGACAGTGTGAATTTTAAAAAGATCCTGTGGAGTATTTAATAAAACTAATTTTGAACGAGATATTACTGAAGATTCCTCGTTTATAGCGTAAAGCAGTTTCTTTTGTAACTTTAGCAGCAACGACGTAAATTATCCCGAAATTTGACTTTTAGCCGTATGGATAGTTTTATGTCAGATAATAGTAAAAGAATCGTTCGAAAGAAACTGATGCGCACTAGACTTCAGCTTCGCGCGTGAAGGAAATTCGTGTTGGATTAAACTGAATTAGCGTGTAAGTCGCCTTTCTCACAGAAGCGAGCAAACATCCACAGATAAAAGCCCAGAGTCAATTCCACTCGGCCGAGCGTGAAGCGGGCTTGTGAGCAAATGTTTCTCCAGCTGAGAAAAGGCGAGCGTGGTTTTAAAGTCTGTGGACAGGGCTGTGTTTGCGCGCGCTCCGCTCGTGTTGGGCGAAGCGCGACTGCGCATCGAGGCCAGGTCGGCAGCGACTGTGGATCTGTGGATCTGTGGATCGGGATTCCCGTAATCCCGCGCGCTCTCTCGCTCCTCCGCACACACACCACTCACAACGGGCGTGACTTAGAACTAGGGACACCAGTATTTCGCGATTTCACTTCATGTCAAGGTATTTCACAAAACACTGTAGCTTTTTCTAAGAGTCATGGCAAATTGTGAGGGTGCAGCAGTACGGTGACCACATTCTCATTGGCCCCGTCAAGAGCGGGACGACACCTCTCACCGACCTCAGCCAACAACCACAGGAGAAAAGCTACAGTATTTTGTGAAATACCTTGACACGAAATGTATTCGCGAAATACAGGTGTCCCTACTTAGAACCATCACAACTTAGAACCGTCGTAAGTTAGAACTATCACAGCTTAGAACTGTCATAAATTAGTGACCTACAACGCCGGACCACAACACTTAGAAATGTCATAAACTTAGAAATGCACAACTTAGAATAGTAATAAGTTAGAATTCTCGAAAAAATCCACGTAACCTAGAACTGGCATAAGTTAGAACGATCGTAATTTAGAAACACGTCACTTTGAAACACAAAACGCCGAAACACGCAACTTAGAAACATCATAACTTATAACTATAACAACTTAGAAACACACAACTTAGAAGTTCCATAACTTAGAAACACACAACGCCGAACCACGCAACTTAGAAATGTCATGATCTTAGAAAGTCGCAACTTACAACTGTCGTAACTTAGAAAATTCTATCTTGTGTGTTTCTGAGTTATGTTTCTAAGTTGTGACAGCACCCCAGCGCTGGTGAGCACTGAGTCGTGGATGTGATAATATCTTGAGCTGTGACTCTGAAATATCTTCATCCATTTGGCCAATCATCACTTTATGTCCAGGCCTTGTTTCACGTATGGCGCGCGTGCACAGCCTACTTTGTGGATTCGAAATATTTTGAAGTTCTCATCAGAAGTTTTTGAAAGTTAAACTTTGTTAAACCTTGAACTAGTGGATTTTATTTCAGTTACTTGTTCTTACTGACTTAACAACTTTTACTCTTGAGGCCCGGACTAATAGTGAAAGGCACTGATTTTTTAATCAGCAACAACTCATTATTTACCCATTACGATTCGTAACTGGACTGTAACTAAGCTATGGTGTAGCTTTAAATTAATCACGGTTGCACTCGCAGGTAAAAAGAAACTTGGCGGGGAGGGCTTACGCAATCGCTCGTGTACTGGAAGGGCTTGAGTGTCGTGGGTTCGCTGACCCGGCAATAGAGTTCATATTCTGTCTTCGCCACATACCCGAGCCAACTCTCATTGGCTCCTGCGGCCAGACAGGCGCCACCTACACTCGTCAGCGCTGCACATGATTGGTTCCTTTTGTTTCCATCGGAGGTTTAATGGCTCGGAGCGATATTCTCTGTTACGAATTTATTTTCATCAGAGACCGAAGAAAAAAAGGCTAAGTACAGGGCTGCTGAGGCTATACCTATACGTAAGTTAACATGTGCCCTAGAAGCTAAAATATTGTCACTTTCTTCTAAAAGCATGGTAGAAAGACATAACTCTGGACAATGTTATTGGTGATATTGTCTGTCTTTTTTTGGCGTCTTCCGCTTGGGGGATGATCTACATTTTCTTTGAAAGATTTGTGCAATGGGAGTGCATGACTTGATGTAAGTTTTTTTTTGGGTTCAAAATTTTTGTGCTGTCATCATTTGTGTTTTTTTTTTTTTCGTTCTCTTCTGTTTTTGGAAAACTATTATGTTTGTTTCGTCTTTTCGTTTTGTTGTGTTTTTGTCTCGTTTCAATTGTTGTGCTGAATTTTTTTTGGGGTTCAATTCATCATTTGTGGGGGTTTTTTCGTTCTCTTATAGTCAATTTTTCTTTGTCTTTATTTGTTTGTTGACCATATTCCTGTTGTGGAATATTATGTGGTGTATATATCCTGTTGACAATAGCAATTTTTGCTTAATTGGTGTTTTTTGTCTTTTGGTTTTTTGTAGTTTTCTTCTACAGACATACATGTGCTTAGCAATGGCGTGTGTCCAAAAGCTTACATCAAGATCTACATTTTATTCTTAGACCCCAATAACGTGCCTGCCTCGCCGATTATTCACTAACCACATGAGTTCCCGAGGCGAGACTGGACAACTGGTGTCGCCGCTTGACCACTTGGTCGGACGGCAGTTCCGAAAGAAGCGCGCACTTCTGCAGAACAGAAACCGCGCGTCTCGGTGCTGGAAATGAGGCGTGCCTCTGGAAAATGTCTGCCATCGCATCCGCCTGCAGGGCGTGGGTAATTCACAGGGAACTTTCAGGCTGGTTGTTCGCCCGTCCGCTCTGCACGGATCTCGCCAGTAATTAACTGCGGCTCCTGAGCTTTGAGTGACAGGCGACAGACACGAGCGCGGAAGTGACGCCGTACGTCGGTGAGTCAGCCAGTCTTCTGGAAGTTTCCAGAGGAAAACCATGCCCCCAGGTTGCACGGCAGGCGAACAATTGGGTATTCCATAACTAGAGACCTGCAAAATTCACGGATTCAGTGATCTCCAGGATAGACTCTACTACACTCTACACACGCGGGAAAATGCCACCTGTTCATTGGCTGCTGACTTGTGAGTCGTCTCGACTGGGTGGCCTGTGATTCGACACTTCTATGAGTGAGGGTCTCTAATTGGCCCGCAGTCCTCCAGATTAACAGTGAACCAATGGTAGAAGCAGCGCTAAGGTATAATTATTTGAATTGTAGCATATCACGAAATGAATCTGCGAATTTTGCAGGTCTCTATCCATAACTGTAGGTTGGACTACACAAGGGCCGATATCGACTGCTCATTGGCCGACTGACGGTGCTGGTTCACCAGTTGCGAGTCTGTCATTGGCTCAGATCTCCGGAGGGCGTGCCATTTAACCTGTCGTCCAGTAATGCGGCAGCTACACCATAACAAGTGTTGGGAGTGTGTGCTGTCGCCAAATAAAAACCTCGAAATTTACAATTGTTGAGCTAAAAACCGCAGTGATTCTCAATGATGGACATCGCTGAAGCATTAGGAAACTTGACTGAGAAATACCATAATCAAATTAAAATATATCCGCGTTATATTACCCATAATAATTTTAGGCATTATAAACGTCGTTATGCCTTGCGAAGAAGTTATAATAAAAATGTTAGTGTTCTGGATATCATTTACATAGGCTACACCTTAAGTGAAATCTGAGGATAGTGAAATATCGAAATTCTAGTGAATACACGTTCTTCAACACCTCCATTACGTTTGAATTGATAACAAGTAACATAAACATGGTCGTGTTATGCGCGCACTCATTTTATTGTGTTATGTCTAAGGCCTGGCAAGCAATAAACACCCATGTAAAAAACATTCTTGCTAGGGCTGCCGTGATTTTTATAGAAACATTCCCAGCAAACACGAGATAGTATTTCAATTAATATGATGCACACATACCATCGGTCTTCTCGTGGTATTTCCCTTTTTCCGCGCAAGACATTATCAGACAATTTTCTGGGTCACTTAGCATTCAGCAAGCAGCCTAAGTGAAATATTCAACTGCAATAATAATAAAATTAGGAGAAACAGTTTTTGGTGCTAGAAGTGTGTCAAATTTGTACGTAGTTGTTCCATATTAAAATAATTAATTTTTATATCTTTGAAATTATTCCTAGGGACTGGAAAAATTCGCGGTTTGAATGACCTCTAGGATGGACTCCACGATCCTCTATGTACGCGGGAATATCACACCAGCTCATTGGCTACTGAATCGTGACACCTGCCAACTGGGATGCTTATGATTCGATACTTCTTACGTCGAGGGCCATTCATTGGCTCACAGTCCTTCAGGCAAACTGTGTTCCAATCACTGAAGCGGCAATAAGTTACACGCACTTGGATTCTAGCCTATCGCGAAATGAACCCGCGAATTTTTCCTGTCTCTAAATATTCCTATGGATTGTAGCTCTAAATTATAAAGATATAGGCTAAATACCGTTCGTATCTCAAAAAGTGAAGTATTGAAGTACCTATATCAATTGCGATTTTAGATTATGCAAAAAACTGAAATGTTCAAAAGTTTAAAGCTGTATTTGGACTAACTGAACATTTGCTAAAGCCTCCATAGCAAGCTAGCGCACGAAGCGAGGGGGACATGTGCTGTGTTAGAACACTTTACGCGAAGCAGATTGTGGCAGATGCAGGATGTGGTAGTTGTGTGAGTGGAGATGAAAAAAAAACGTTGCAGGAGGGTGAGCGAGCCTGGCGAGCCATGGCGCGAAAACTCAGAGACTCATTTTGAATACCAGCGGCTTTGAGTCGGCGCTTCGATCCCGTATTCCTAGAGACCGGAAAAATTCGTGGGTTCATTTCGTGATATGCTAAAATTCAAATAATTATACCGTTGTGCTGTTTCTGCTATTGGTTCACTGTTGATCTGGAGGACTGAGGGCCAATTAGAGACAATCAATCAAAGAAGTATCCAATCACAAGTTACCCAATTGAGACGCCTCAAAATCCAGTACCCAATGAACGGGCGCCGTTTGCCCAAGTAGGCAGAGGATCGTGTAATCTATCCTGGAGGTCATTGAACTCGCGAATTTTTCCAGTCCCTACGTATTCCACACCGCATCGAGGGAAATACGCACAGAGAAAAAGGTTTGTTCGAATCAAACATATATTTGTTTATATATGGCGAAACAAATATTTACTTGGTGGAACAAAATATTTTGTTAGTTTAACCAAACTCGTTAAGTAACAAAAAATAATTTGTTACACCTAACCAAATATACATTTGAGTTGACAAAATCATTTTGTTGGGTCAACAGAATCTTTCCTACTACAAATATATTTGATTGAATTAACAAAATATATTTGTTTCACCATATATAAACAAATATTTTGTTGAGGCAAACAAACCTTTCTCTCAGTGCATGTTGCTGAACCTACACCCTCCCAGACTGCTCGCATGCAGACGGCAAAGAGAGGTTACCGCGACACACACAACTGGTATGAACCAGGATTCGTAATGTTGCACAGATATTTAACTCGAAGCTTCCGTCGCCATAACGACATTGCGTGCATAACCGTGCGACGTAAACATACACATGGAATGTATGTATTTGTTTGTGGCTGCAAACGGTAACAGTTTCAAAAATGCAGACCTTATTAAATAACTGCCAGAATCGTTAGAAAAAAATGCATTTTAAATTGTATTTTAGAAAATGATAAATTGTTAAGAAATACCAATATTTTCATCAATTGTTGCTTAACTTTTTCCAAAAGTGACTTAAAAATATAAAAAAAAAATTTTATTAGTTACCTTAATACTAAGCAAACCAAGAATCAAATAAAACTTTGGATAAGAAATTTGATATATGTACTCTACATTTCAAAAATGATAACTTATGTCAAATATCTTTAAACAAATTGGGAGGTATAGGTATGTAATTAGGTGATATTATTTAATAATTCCAAGCATAACTTTAACCATAGTACATAAAAGTGTTAGTGTAAACGATGACGTAAACTTGGTTAAAATGAAACAGGTATGCGTTTAACAATTGTTTAACTTGTCTGCTTCGTGAAATGCAAAGAAGCTAAGCTTATTTCATCAGTACGCTCTAAAACAGAAGTTTCAAAATCAGACTAATTTAATTATTATAAAGTTTAATTTTTTTATTGCCTGTACGCAGTGCAAATTGTGCGATGTTCCCGAAATCAATATAGGCCCTATACGGATGAACCGCACGGTTCCGCCATCGTTCAGAGATTTATGAGTCTTCCACAGATGGCAGCGCGGTGGTTTCGCACTTCCGTTCCATTTACGAAATTACTCTCGCCAAATGGCCGCGTACCGACATGCTACACGCCAAAGAAATGTTTTCTTTGGTTTCTCCCGGAAAGTACAATTTTTTTATTAATTTTTTTTTTATTTCGTCGCGAAGTAATCATCAGTAGGGACCTGAAAAATTCGCGGTTTCGATGACCTTCAGGATAGTCTACACAGTCCTCTGTACACTCGGGCAAATAACGCCAGTTTGTTGGCTGCTTATTTGCGAGACGTCTCAACTGGTTTGTCCGTCATTCGATACTTCTTTGGTGGAGGGTTTCTCATTGGCCCGGAGTCGCCCAGACGAACAGTGAGCCAGTAGCAAAAGCAGCTTAAAGGTATATGCATATGAATTCCAGACTATCGCGAAATGAATCTGCGAATTTTTCCGGTCTCTAGTCATCAGGAAAGAGCTGGGTTTCTTCAGCCTCTGGGTTTTGTCTGTGGCGCGAATTTAAAGCAACTGCCACGCGTCGTAGGTTCGAGTGTTTTGGTGCGAGTGTAAAATTCGCGAAGAACGTGTTGGTCGCTGTATCAGTTCGGCGTGTTGCAGTTCACCCCTCGGTGTGGTCAGAGGGGGAAGCAGGGTGGAGTAGGTGATGCAGGGGGAAGTAGGGGGAAGTAGGGGGGGTCGAGTGTAAGGGAGGGGGAAGGCAGGCCCCAGTTTGTATTAACTGGGGCACCGCCTCCTTGCACGCTAGTGTCTCCCCCTCCTCCCCTTTTTCGAGGGGCCCGTCATGGCTGGACTAGCGGTACAGGCGCGCACGCTACTCCCTCTTGCAGTCGCCATGCAGCTGCGTCACTGGCTGGTCGCAGCTCTGCTCCGCTCTCTCTCTCTCTCTCTCTCTCTCTCTCTCTCTCTCTCTCTCTCTCTCTCTCTCTCCACAAACCGTAGGAGTTACAACGCAACTTAAAAATACAAAATTCTAAAATTAACTGGATAAAAAAAATTTTTAAAAAATTATGAAACGAAAACATTGAACATACAATTCCCTCTTTATATCATAAACTATACGTACAACACATTTATCTGTTCTGAAATAAGCCTGGAGATTATAATTTTCCTTTGCAGGAATCATTTCATGATTCTTGGCTGTCAAAATCATAACAAATTTGAGAATTTTGAAATGCCAGGTAAAATTAATTAACATTTTCTGAAAGAAATTCAAACTATTTTTTGAAGTAGCCAGTGGCATTGCAGTTAAACCTAAAAAGTTTCAGTTCTGCAATAAATTAAATTCTCCTTATTTGTATAACCCAAAAACGTTAAAAATGCAACTTTGGCAGCAAATTATGCAAAAAAGTATGCGCTGTATATATTTTTAATTTAGTGAAAGTTAAACGATTGAAAAAGTCCACAAGTTTATCTGAAATTACTGTAAATATAAAATCTTGACCTGAAATGGGAGGCACCCCCTTAAGAGGCCACTCCAGTGTTTCAGGGGCACTACGCAACCTGCGTTAACCTCATAAGATTCAATGCTATTTTCATTTTGCTTATAACTAATTAAATAATATAGATTTCGAAATGATGCTTGCTTGATATGTAAGACAACGATGCTCTTATCAAAGCCCCTTTCTTCAAAAACGTGCTTAAATTATGGTTTTATACTAATCTTTACTAATATGCATAAGTGTATTGTCTAGGTTTGAACAATAATTTATGCACGTTTATGAAGAAAGGGGCTTTGATAAGAGCATCGTTGTCTTACATATCAAGCAAGCATCATTTCGAAATCTATATTAGTTAATTAGTTATAAGCAAAATGAAAATAGCATTGAATGTTATGAGGTAAACGCGGGTTGCGTAGTGCCCCTGAAACACTGGAGTGGCCTCTTAAGCTCTGTGGGCACTGCCTCTCTGCGGCGATACCCTTTATGCTCGAAAGCCAAGCCTGACATCTTATCAGTAAAGTTAGAATTGGTTATAGGATTTTTTACAGTTTTTATCTAATACGTTAGTGTCTCTATTGAGTTCCACACATACGTACAGTAGGTACAATGAGTCACCTAACTTGGACGTCACGCAGGAAAAAAATTGGTTGTCGGTAAAGTCGGTTTACGGACGATAGTTTAACGTGACAACGTCATAACAAAACATTGATGAAATGATTGCATACTTTTATGAATAAAATTGAATCATTTTTATTGAATTATCACTATTTTGTATGGATACAAAGAAGGAGTGAAATGAAATGTACAATTTCATTGATAAATTTACTTTTATTTGCACTCATTAATAAAAATATGTTTATAACTTAAACGAACAGATTATTTTAACTATAACTTTTATACATGTTTGCTATTTAACTTCTTCCAATCTGTGTTATTCTGTTAAGGATAGGACGATGATAGGAAAAGTAGGAAACGAATGGGAGTGTTTCAAGTTTAATGTGCCTCGAAAAAGTCAAATCGATGGTTGTTCCAATCGAGTGGAAGAGAGATAGATGCGGCGCAAGCGTACAACGAGCGTAACGGGACACATCGTAACGGGACACTTTTTCGTGCGTGCAGCCGGCGTTCATCGATTTTTTAGACGTTGTCACGTCAAAAAGAATAAGTTTTCCATGGAGACCTCGGCTGAAGACAGAGACGTCACATGACCTACAAACGTCCGTGACTCAAACGTGTAGAGTTTCTAATTACTGTCCGTTGTTAAGTGAACGCACTTTCTAATCTCCTCCGTCCCTGAGGATGGGTTTAAGTTTTTAATGTATACTCAAGCATGGGTCTGTGGTCTGTGTCCTCAACTTCTCCTTATACTCTTGTTTATGTGCGTTGTTTGAGCTTTTAAGACTTCCATAGGTGAGGTTTTTCATGTTTCAACGTTTATGACCACTGAGAATGTAGTTTTCACGTTTGGTGGCATACGGCTAAACCGTCTATAACAAAATAACAAAAAAAAATAGTTTGAATGCGCTTTGTTTAATGAGACGGTTTTGATGAACGTTGAGACACCTCGCAAAAACACGCAAACTCTTGGAATCGCGATCTACCACGTCTGACGGTCGCATGCCTTGTTCAATGTTTTGCTTCCGTGTGAACTAAGTCAATTTCTATATCGAGCATTTGTGTACATGCAAAAAAGTTATGTCAGGCACTTACTGCCGTATTTTGATAAAAAAAATCTTTTAAAACTCGCTCAGTGTGATTGATGCTAGTCCGTGTATGAGTCGGGCAGCGACTGAGTATTTATGGTAAATTCGTCCAGTACATTTGAGTCTAGTCCAGGTTAGCGATTGGCAGCGACTGGTTATCTGGTAAACTCGTCCTTTGTAAGTGAGTCTAGCCCAGGTAGCGGCGGGCAGCGACTGGGTATCTGGTAAACTCGTCCAGTGTAATCGAGTCTAGCCCAGGTTAGCGGCGGGCAGCGACTGGGTATCTGGTAAACTCGTCCAGTGTAATCGAGTCTAGCCCAGGTTAGCGGCGGGCAGCGACTGGGTATCTGGTAAACTCGTCCAGTGTAATCGAGTCTAGCCCAGGTTAGCGGCGGGCAGCGACTGGGTATCTGGTAAACTCGTCCAGTGTAATCGAGTCTAGCCCAGGTTAGCGGCGGGCAGCGACTGGGTATCTGGTAAACTCGTCCAGTGTAAGTGAGTCTAGCCCAGGTTAGCGGCGGGCGGCGACTGGGTATCTGGTAAACTCGTCCAGTGTAAGTGAGTCTAGTCCAGGTAGCGGTGGGCAGCGACTGGGTATCTGGTAAACTCGTCCAGTGTAATTGAGTCTATCCCAGGTTAGCGGCGGGCAGCGACTGGGTACCTGGTAAACTCGTCCAGTGTAATTGAGTCTAGTCCAGGTTTGAGACGGGCTGCGACTGAGTATCTGGTAAACTCGTCCAGTGTAATTGAATCTATCCCAGGTTAGCGGCGGGAAGCGACTAGGTATCTGGTAAATCGTCCAGTGTAATTGAGTCTAGTCCAGGTTAGCGGCAGGCAGCGACTGGGTACCTGGTAAACTCGTCCAGTGTAAGTGAGTCTAGCCCAGGTTAGCGGCAGGCAGCGACTGGGTATCTGGTAAACTCGTCCAGTGTAAGTGAGTCTAGCCCAGGTTAGCGGCAGGCAGCGACTGGGTATCTGGTAAACTCGTCCAGTGTAAGTGAGTCTAGCCCAGGTTAGCGGCGGGAAGCGACTAGGTATCTGGTAAATCGTCCAGTGTAATTGAGTCTAGTCCAGGTTAGCGGCAGGCAGCGACTGGGTACCTGGTAAACTCGTCCAGTGTAAGTGAGTCTAGCCCAGGTAGCGGCGGGCAGCGACTGGGTATCTGGTAAACTCGTCCAGTGTAAGTGAGTCTAGCCCAGGTAGCGGCGGGCAGCGACTGGGTATCTGGTAAACTCGTCCAGTGTAAGTGAGTCTAGCCCAGGTAGCGGCGGGCAGCGACTGGGTACCTGGTAAACTCGTCCAGTGTAAGTGAGTCTAGCCCAGGTTAGCGGCAGGCAGCGACTGGGTATCTGGTAAACTCGTCCAGTGTAAGTGAGTCTAGCCCAGGTAGCGGCGGGCAGCGACTGGGTACCTGGTAAACTCGTCCAGTGTAAGTGAGTCTAGCCCAGGTAGCGGCGGGCAGCGACTGGGTATCTGGTAAACTCGTCCAGTGTAATCGAGTCTAGCCCAGGTTAGCGGCGGGCAGCGACTGGGTATCTGGTAAACTCGTCCAGTGTAATCGAGTCTAGCCCAGGTTAGCGGCGGGCAGCGACTGGGTATCTGGTAAACTCGTCCAGTGTAAGTGAGTCTAGCCCAGGTTAGCGGCGGGCGGCGACTGGGTATCTGGTAAACTCGTCCAGTGTAAGTGAGTCTAGCCCAGGTTAGCGGCGGGCGGCGACTGGGTATCTGGTAAACTCGTCCAGTGTAAGTGAGTCTAGCCCAGGTAGCGGCGGGCAGCGACTGGGTATCTGGTAAACTCGTCCAGTGTAAGTGAGTCTAGCCCAGGTAGCGGCGGGCAGCGACTGGGTATCTGGTAAACTCGTCCAGTGTAAGTGAGTCTAGCCCAGGTTAGCGGCGGGCGGCGACTGGGTATCTGGTAAACTCGTCCAGTGTAAGTGAGTCTAGCCCAGGTTAGCGGCGGGCGGCGACTGGGTATCTGGTAAACTCGTCCAGTGTAAGTGAGTCTAGCCCAGGTTAGCGGCGGGCGGCGACTGGGTATCTGGTAAACTCGTCCAGTGTAAGTGAGTCTAGCCCAGGTAGCGGCGGGCAGCGACTGGGTATCTGGTAAACTCGTCCAGTGTAAGTGAGTCTAGCCCAGGTAGCGGCGGGCAGCGACTGGGTATCTGGTAAACTCGTCCAGTGTAAGTGAGTCTAGCCCAGGTAGCGGCGGGCAGCGACTCAGGAAGGCCGGCTTCAAAGTGGCCCGCGGACGCAGTTTCGCGCCCGGGAGCCGCCAGTCCGAGGCGGGGTTGTGAAAGGGGACGGGGGAGGAAGGGGGGGTGTCGGCCACAATGACGTGACCTTTGACCCGCGGGGGTGCGGCCGTCTCGGTGGGCGTGCCGGCTACCGTCCAGGCCCCGGGGACAGGTTTGCCAGCTGACCCCCCCCCCCCCCCCAGGGGCAGGAGGTTGTCACGCCGCGCCGCCCAGGTCCAGAATGTGGCTCACCTTGGCCCCCCCCCACCCCGACTAGCAGCCTCTGCTGCGCCTGACCTCTGACCCGCCGCTCAGTTCCGCACATCTTCATCCACCATCTTGGACGCTTGTTTCACAGTTCAACATTCTTCTGAGCGGATCTGCTCGAATCAGCTTGAATGAGTAACGACCCGCGCAAACAAAAACAAAAAAAAAATCCTAGTGTTGCGATTATATTATATCTAGAGACCCGTGAATTTCTCGGATTCAATGACCGCCAGGATAGACTCCAATGTCCTCTACACACTCGGGCAAATGCCAACTGTTCATTGGCTGCTGACTTGCGAGTCGTCTCGACTGGGTGGCCTGTGATTCGACACTTCTATGAGTGAGGGTCTCTAATTGGCCCTCAGTCCTCCAGATCAACAGTGAACCAATGGGAGAAGCAGCACTAAGGTATAATTATTTGAATTTTAGCATAACACGAAAAGAATCCGCGAAATTCATGGGTCTCTAAATCTGTAGAGACCTTAAAAATTCGCGGATTCATTTCGTGTTATGCTAAAATTCAAATAAATATACCCTAGTGCTGCTTCTGCCATTGGTTCACTGTTGATCTGGAGGACTGAGGGCCAATTAGAGACCCTCACTCATAGAAGTGTCGAATCACAGGCCACCCAGTCGAGACGACTCACAAGTCAACAGCCAATGAACAGATGGTATTTTCCCGAGTGTGTAGAGGATATTGGAGTCTATCCTGGAGGTCATTGAATCCGCGAAATTCACGGGTCTCTAATTATATTATATCTAGGGACCGGAAAACTTCGCGGGTTCAATGACCTGCAGGATGAACTCCATAGTTCTACGTACACTCGGTCAAATGTCACCCACTCATTGGCTGCTGTCTTGTGAGACGTCCCAACGTAGCAGCCTGTGATTCGATAAAGGTTTGGTGGGGCGTTTCTCATTGGCCCAGAGTCATCCAGGTGAGTTGTGATGCCAATAGCAGAGGCAGCACTGAGGTATAACTATTTGTATTTTAGCCTATCGCGAAATGAATACGCGAATTTTTCCGGTCTCTAATTATATCTGACTGACTTTTTGTTAGGATCAGACATCCTTTAGAATATATTTGGCGCAAAAAACTAACAACGGGAGGTGATGCGCGATGTTTAGGTATATAGCGGAGCGTGCGTAGGAATCGCAATTCATCGAATAATGACGTGGAGGTGCAATAATTCAACAAGCATGGTGGTGCCGATTATTAACATAGATTTTTAATGTGACGCGCTATTTTTACTCTTTTTTCGCGCTGCAGTTGATCTTGTGAGAGGTTCGAGATGTCTGCGCTGTGTTTGATCGTGCGACAAACGACCCTAGCGGCACCCGAGCTTCTCATGGCAGGGCGATCACGTGACGATTTTTTATTGCCTTCCGCAGTTGGAGACTATGAAACACACAATTACTTTTCCTGAACACCCAGGAAGGAAGTCTTCCACAAGTAATAGATCCCCGAGTCCCGAAATTGATTCACCAGTAACGAGCCTTAACCTCTTACGGTTCACCAGCATGGAGCGACCTCTTATGTTTCACCAGCATGGAGACTTTACCTCTTGTGTTTCACCAGCATGGAGCCTTAACCTCTTACGGTTCACCAGCATGGAGCGACCTCTTATGTTTCACCAGCATGGAGACTTTACCTCTTGTGTTTCACCAGCATGGAGCCTTAACCTCTTACGGTTCACCAGCATGGAGCGACCTCTTATGTTTCACCAGCATGGAGACTTTACCTCTTGTGTTTCACCAGCATGGAGCCTTAACCTCTTACGGTTCACCAGCATGGAGCGACCTCTTATGTTTCACCAGCATGGAGACTTTACCTCTTGTGTTTCACCAGCATGGAGCCTTAACCTCTTACGGTTCACCAGCATGGAGCGACCTCTTATATTTAGGGACTGGAAAAATTCGTGGGTTCAATGACCTCCAGGCTAGACTCCACGATCCTGTGCACACTCGGGCAAACATCGCCTGTTCATTGGCTGCTGACTTGTGAGGCGTCTCAATTGGGAGACTCGTGATTCGATACTGCTTTGACTGACGGTCTATAATTGGCTCACAGTCCTCCAGGTTAACAGCGAACCAATGGCAGAAGTTCCATAAAAATACATTTATTTGCATTCTAGCATATCGCGAAATGAATCCGCGAATTTTTCCGGGCTCTACTTATATTTCACCAGCATGGAGACTTTACCTCTTGTGTTTCACCAGCATGGAGCCTTAACCTCTTATGGTTCACCAACAAGGAGCCTTTACCTCTTATGGTTCACCAACAAGGAGCCTTTACCTCTTGTGTTTCACCAGCATGGAGCCTTAACCTCTTATGGTTCACCAGCATGGAGCCTTAACCTCTTATGGTTCACCAGCATTAAGCCTGTTGTCGCAGATTGGAAATGTATGAACTATGGTTCACGCGAACAAAGATCGTGTAGTCCCTGTATGCGCTGGCACAACGTTTAGGGGAATGATCCATAGATCATTCTTAGGCTAAGATCATTTGAGCCGGGATCGAAGAGCAGAATGCTGCAATGGGCCATTAGCCAACAGACCATGCGATTCAATTTCTTTTAGATTTAGATTTTTTAAAGTAGTGATATTTTATTTTTTATTTAAATTATAACTGGTTCTCAACCAACTGGAAAAAAATTATAATACCTAATTATGAAATACCAATTTGTATATCACAGATTCTAAAAAAAAAAAAGTATTTATCTTCACTTTTGATTTTAGTGTATTGTATATGAGCGCGCAGTTATTTTAAGCAAAGGCTCGTTGTCTGTGTAAGAAGCCATTTTCTTGATTCATGTGCCAACAACAAACACGCGTAGGAATTTACGTCATGTGATTGCATTTAGCCACCAGACGCATATGAAGGTTGTGTTCAGCTCTAACTGGTTGATGCGACATCCACTGTTTTTTTTTTTAAATATAAAACGTAAGTATAAATGACAGTCGTCGCCTGCTGGTCGTAAAAAGCGATTGAGTAAATCAACTCGAGAATTACGTCCCATTCATTCCTTGGGACAGCGACTAGCTGCGAGCCAAGAAATAGTTTCCGTTTCCTCGTGTTTTCGAACCTTGCGCGGAACGTGCGAAGAAAATCCACGGATTGGCGATGTTTGCCGTCGAAGATGCTGATGTCATGTGTTTGCGATTCCGTCGTGTTGTTTTCCTTATTAGCAACGTTTCAAGGCAGCAGTGGAGGTAGTTTTTAACACCTTAACAGACGCCGAACTTTGGGTGTAAAATAGCGCGCAGCGAAGCCTAAGGAAAATGTTGGCAAAATAAATGGGGTGTGGCTGTGTCATGGCTACGGCCGTGTGTTGTACGTGAATACGTGTACGTGACAGGTAATATTTTCTATACAAAATATAAAATACGCTATTTTTTTATTTTAACGCCACATATATTCACTGAAACCATTTACACTAATGTTTAATATGTGCAATCGATAGATTTTGGCGAGAGCTGACGATTGAAACTCAAATGAACATCGTAGCTTCTCCGAGTCAAAAGTTATACTAAATGACCGGAAAATGGCGGAGCTTCCCCCTCCACCGCGCGCGATACGTCACAGTCCTCACTTAGCGTAACGAATTATTTGTTCTTTTAGCTATCCAGTGGTGTAATTAAATTTCGGATGGAGATGCTAAATATGTAGCTGCAACACCGAATTGTATCCCCCGATTTTGCTATAATTCGTTTTTTTGAACTGCCTCCCACTATGGAAGCAATTTTAAATAGACGTATTCACGTCAAAAGACAATCGCAAGTTATGAAATGTAATAATTGTTGGGTGCTTCTCGCTGTCAGAGATCAGCAGAGGAATTCACAAGGCTATCCTCACAATGTGCCGATGCGTGGTCACGGAAGATACGCCCGTGCAGGGTTATGTCGGGTCGTGTCGGGTCATGTCGGGTCATGTCGGGTCCTGTCGGACTGCTGAGTAAATTCCTAGCGGACCACGAGTCCAAGTGCCCAACCCCCCCGCATGGTAGATTCTTTTCTACTCTGACCAACACTTTAATCAGACCATCCTCTGTCTCCTGTAAATTCCTACACGTAATGCATGCCAATTTGCATCCCGCATGAATGTGCCCAGGGTTTTCCCTGTGTCTATGCAGGTTTTACCTGGGCCCAACCTATCTCTAGTTATAGTCTAGATTTAAGAGTGAGGGGAGTTAGTCATGGCGCCAATCGTTGCCATGGCTGGCCAATCCCCTCCTAGCACATGATGCATGCGACCCTCTCCCTGCATGGCTAATCCCAGCATGACTAGGCGTATAGGCTTCGGCCTGAGACGCACCTAGGTCCCTCCCTAACCCGGACCCCTCCAAAATACACCTAGTTTTAGTTAGGTTAGGAAAAAAAAATCGAGCTGCCGCTAATCTGCCAATAGCGCAGTCGGTTGCGCAGTTGAAACAACGCTAACTCAAGAGTGGGCCGCCTGGCTCGGCTGCTCTGTTGACTTCTCCAATTACTGCTCATTATCACTGCAGGTGTCCTGACTCATTTGCTCCGAGGGACAACTCGCTTTCCAGAGTTTCATTGCCTTCTTACCGCCACCGTATTAATGAGCCATTACCGCGTTTTAATTTCCTTCGGCGCCTTTTCCCGAATACAGATCCTCCTAACGAGGGCACAAGGCCTTTCTGTTTCGTACCAGTTTGGCAACCGGCGGGGCCCAGCCGACCAATCAGGGAACGCCTTCTGGCTGAGCTCACCAGCTGCGACGTCATTTCAGGGCCATCTTCCGGAAGAAGCACGTCTGCGCGAGCACACTGTTTCAATCAGCGGAATGCTGTTATCCGAGTCTTCTGCGAACTGGTGAATCAGCGTACTTCGCCATGCTCAATGCACTGAATTTCATCGTGAAACCAATAAAAAGCACTTATAATTCAGAGAACCTAATTCAATAAAATTAATCTTAGGAATCCACTAAATAAAAATAATCTATTTTAGCATATCAACAATAAACTATACTGATCTGGAGATATTTCAACAACTTTAAATTTATAGTATTTAAAATCGTCTCTTTCTATTAAAATATAACGCGGAAATTTAAACCAATCTGTGTCAACAGTATCACTGCAAAAATACAACTTTATGACCGATATCTTAGCTAACCACTAACCAGTGTTACATGTTTATGAGTCTTTTCCTTTTACCGGTAATCCATTTGCGCATTAAAGAATTCACCATTTTGCGTTTCGCATTTCATTTTACTGTATTTATTCCTAAAATTGGTGAATACGTAGAGCTGTGTACCATAAAATATACGAGTGCGAGACCTAACGTGTCTTACATTGTAATGTCTTTATACGGTGATCATAGAGACCTGCAAAATTCGTGGTTTCGATGGCCTTCAGTATAGACTGCACATACCCCTGTACACTCGGGCAAATAACGCAAGTTCATTGGCTGCCGACTTGTAAGTCGTCTCAGCTGGTTTGTCTGTGATTCGATCCTTCTTTGGTTGAGGGCTTATAACTGGTTGAGATTCGTCCAGATGAACAGTAAGCCAATAACAAAATTATCTAAGAGGTATATGTGTTTGAATTCTAGCCTATCACCGATGAATCCGCGAATTTTGCAGGTCTCTAAATAACACAATAATCAATCTTTTTTTTTTTTTTGTAACTGTTGTTCGCACCAGCAGCTGAACCTAGAGGAAGTAGTTGGCAGTTTTGAGGCGCGGTCTGTTCACCAGCTGCTATCCCAGCTGCGAGTCGCGCTCCTTGGAAACCGGGCGGCCGAAGACACGTGTGTGGAAGGCAGTGCTTTGCACAGTCACTTGTTCCGTCGCAGACAAGCGCCCTGGCCGCTGCGTCACTCCGCCGAGTCTCTTTTGTTTCTTTGTCATTCGGCGCGACCTCGCGGTCCGCACGCAAGCGGAGGTCTCCGCCGCTGCGACGAGGCGGCGTCAAGTGCCGCCGGAAATGGACGCGATTCGCGTGCCGTCGGACGCACGTGCCCCGCGCCGGCACTTGCGCGTGTGACGTCATGCCACTCGCACGTGCCGACTGCTCACTTAGCCCGAGTCAGCTGCCTCGGATTTTTGAAACTTCTCCGGACGCGATATAAGTAAAATTCCAAGGCAGAATTTTGATGAAGCTTTTTTTTTTTTTTTTTCGTGTAACATTGTTGTGAGAAGTTTCTGACGCGTAAAGGACAGAGAAAAGTACTTGGTCAAAGAGATAGAAATAAAGCACTATGCTATATACGTTGCTGGGCTGGTTTCCGTTTTCATCTTTGTTGCGATGATTCGTCCCCCACCCAAAAAAAAAAAAAATACATAAATTGAACCGAGAGAGATAGATGAACGAAAGAATAAGACAGAGAGTGTGTGCATTCGCTTGTTTCAGAAAATAGATATAGGTATTCTATACAGTCGTGAATGCTTTAAATTTTATATTCGCTAACAGCGCGCTCGCGCGTTCCTCGTTATTCAACCAGCAGCGGAGATAGCGCTGTTGAGACAGTTCCTGCACTTCCCGCATAGGTAGCGCTACCTGTTATTAATTTTATAATTCGTTCCGAGATTTTGCGTGTTCCAAATAGCAGAATTGTTTGAAGAAACAGTAACACGCACAGTTTTTCTTTAAGGTTTCTCTTCTTCCTCTCTTTCTCTCTCTCTACCATTTTACCCCTTACGTTATACTTACGAGTCGAGGTTTTAATTACCAAATAAGTTTAATTACTGTCACTTGTAGTGAGTTACACGCGCTCATGTTTTTTTTTAATGTTATAACAGTAAAGGTACATAGTTTACGTTAGATGTGTTACCCAAATAAAATTTACAAAAAACTCTTTATTTTAGTGAAAAAAGAATAAAATCTCGCAAAAAAAATTGTTATATTTCGACCGCGAAGTGGCACGAGCGAGCGTCGTACTTGGGATGTGGTCGGCGACTGATCGTGGATGAGTGAACCGCAGGCTTCTATTTGCGTGAAGTTGAGTGGCAGAAGCTTGAGATCGAATGGCCGGCAGACAGCGCTGCCAAGCGGATGACGAAGGAACTGAACTGCCACGCAAAGAGTGAATTGTTTGGACTGTCCTTGGGCGACTCAAAGTCATGAGCGAGCCCTGGGGCCACAACGTTTTTACCCGAGGACTACGACGCTGAAAGATTCCGTAGCGCTTCCAAGAAAAACTTTCAAATAAAACTGCTGCCCGAAGCCAGAATTCAAGCATCAGTGGATGTTCATGACCATGACTGAATAACCCGTGACAAGATATTTCACTCACAGCCTCTGCAGTATTCTTTCATGAGCATTATCAAGTTGTTCAATTGGTGAATTAGTAATTAATTCACATAAAAATTAGTAATAACTCATGGGCCTGTGGCTGTTATAACAAGTGATTTTAGAGATGTTAGACACAACGATACATGTAGGTACATGCTTACACATAGGCTACCTGCATACATGTTAAACGTATTTATAATTTACGATTTCAGCCTGGTAAGTTCTAAAGATCGAGTGAAAATTCTAAACGATATTTGTTTTCATGAAATTTTCGATTTTCTCAAACTTACCATTTAGCTACTTAAATCTAAAAACAATGTGATCATATGTAAAAAAAAGTGATTTCTAAAATAATGTATTTACTCATAAACAATTGGCATATTTTTGGATCACCTAATGCAAAAGCAGGTATCAAAAAAAACAGATGCATGCAAATTTAAGCAATGTTCAATCCGTAAGCAAAATAAATATGTACCGGAGATCAGTAACTTTGTAAAATTACTTTTTGTTTCAATGCTATTTTTTAACGTGTTTAATACATTTAATTTGTCTACAAAAGCAAATCTGAACAGAATAAATGGGATAAGGGAATAAAGATATGATATAGAAAATGATACAGTTATTTTTCTGATGGTAATGTCAAATTTTTGATTCTGCACAAATGTATTTATATATAAAATACATATTATAGGTAAAATATGAACTATTTGGCTTTACGTACAATATCGGGATAAATATTAAGGTGAAAAACTAAAATAAAGAATAAAATACTATAGTTCAAATTATTTTACAAACTTTTATTTTTTATTTTATAATATTATATTATTACATGCTTTTTTTGTGTGTCTTTAGTATTGATCTTTTGGTAGACTAATTTTGTGTGATTTATTTTCTGGTTTGGTTTTATTCCATGATATCACAAAATAATGGTTTTATTTCTTTGTTTTTAAGATGAAAAACAAAGCACTTTGAATTTTTTTTTTAATATTCTATTTTGTTTGTAATGTATAGAGACCTGCAAAATTCGCGGTTTCGATGGCCTTCAGGATAGAATGCACATATCCCTGTACACTCGGGCAAATAACGCAAGTTCATTGGCTGCCGACTTGTAAGTCGTCTCAGCTGGTTTGTCTGTGATTCGATCCTTCTTCAGATGAGGGTTTATAACTGGTTGAGATTCGTCCAGATGATCAGTAAGCCAGTAGCAAAATTATCTAAGAGGTATATCTATGTGTTTGAATTCTAGCCTATCACCGAATGAATCCGCGAGTTTCGCAGGTCTCTAGTGATGTAAATGGCAGTGTAGGTTGAAATGCGAGCGTACAGGCCAGCAACCCCTGGGTTGATGGTATTTGCACTCGGAGGCCATACGTTCCGGACGCCAGCGCTGGTATCCAGTGGGTTCGAAAAAATCTATAAGCATACGAAACACAATTGTTCGACACGCATCGGGTTACACTTCTCTGTTTTTTTTCCCCTACGCGCCATTGATTCCCAAATAATTTGAATATCTAATTTTTCACTTCCTTGTTACCGGTAGTTGGAAAGAATATATTTCTCGCGCTCTGAAAAAAAAAAAAAAGTAGTGTTGGTTTATTGTGGAGCCCCTAACCCCCCCCCCTTCCCCTTTTTAGTGCCGTGCCCGCATTATTCAAAACTTCTCTCGCTGGTTGCATCCATCTCCATCCCTTTTCACATCCCCCCCTCCCCCCCCCCAACTCTGTCCTTGTTAAGTTTGAATATTAATGCTACCAGCAGTGGCTCCCTATCGAGTCCGCACGAAACAATGGGACAGCTACAGTACAATGGCACGCCGAGGGTTTAGGGATTACATATACGGGTCCAGTTAGTTATATTCTCAACCCCCCACCGCCTTCCCCCCTTCACCCCTCCGACCATTGTGACACACTGCCGCTCATTTTTTACCATCTGATATGTTAATGGAAATCGAGTGTAGCGCACCAATATGGCGGGTTCGTGTTTCCCCGCGTCTCGCCGACAGAGATCAGCACAGCAGATACTGGAGCGCGTTTTTCGGACTTGCTTACTTACTTTCCAAAAAAAAACTTTTTTTTTGCCCCGGCCAGAAAAGTTTGACGTACGCGAGAGCAGACGTTAAAATTTCAATACAGACAAAGAGGCACAACCAGAGATAAGCGTGATCATGTAAATTTCTCTTGTCAACTTAATAAAGAAAAAATATATAGGTAGAGACCGGAAAAATTCGCGGGTTCATTGACCTTTAGGATAGACTCCAATATCCTCTACACACTCGGGCAAATGCCAACTGTTCATTGGCTGCTGACTTGTGAGTCGTCTCGACTGGTTGGCCTGTGATTCGACACTTCTATGAGTGAGGGTCTCTAATTAGCCCTCAGTCCTCCAGATCAACAGTGAACCAATGGCAGAAGCCGCGCTAAGGTATAATTATTTGAATTTTAGAATAACACGAAATGAACCCGCGAATTTTTCAGGTCTCTATAGGCCTATCCCTCCACCAAGGCTTTCTTATATCTCAAATGTATAGAGCATTCACAATGACATAATAATGTCTTTAAAACTTAATTTTCACAAATAACTATTAACTTAATGTTTTTTTAACGCAGTAAGCGAAACGAAGCGTGTATAAAATAAACACAGATGTATTTAATTTTGTGGATTAAAAACTTAACATTCATCACGAGTCAAGTATAACTAGTAGCTTGTATAATTTCACAACGAGCGACGTACTAAATTATATTTATAACGAAAAAAAAAAAATTCATTTTCATATTTGATGCATACAGTCATATAGTTAAAAATATATATTTTTTTTTTGTTTTACCATCTTTTTTGCTAAAATTATATATTTGTTTATACAATTAGGTATGTTTTTATTTGCACGATTATTTCATTAGCTATTTGCATACCTACTAGGATGATGAACAAAAAAAAGGTAGTTTTTAGAAAATTAACTCAAATTTTCTCTAGGGTATAAATTAACGTTGCTAGGTAATGAAAACAAAATATTGCGCATAGGGACTTCACGTATGAACTTGCGTGGAGGTTTCCTTTCATTCCCTTGTTCCATTGGTAGAGACCGGAAAAATTCGCATATTCATTCCGCGATAGTCTGAAATTCATACACGTATACCTTTTAAGCTGCTCTTGCTATTGGCTCACTGTTCGTGTGGGCGACTCTGGGCCAGTGAGAAACCCTCAACCAAAGAAGTGACGAATCACGGGCAAACACCAGTTTAGGCGATTCACAAGTCAGCAGCCAAACGAACTGGCGTTATTTGCCCGAGTGTACAGAGGACTGTGTGGACTATCCTGGAGGTCATCGAAACCGCGAAATTTTCAGGTCCCTATCCATTGGTCCGTGTTCTCGTGTTGCGCCGATGACGACTCCGCACGCCAGCATCGCACAGAACTGTTGCACAGTCGGCCCGCCATTGTTTCCCCCACCACTCCCCCTCTTGTTCACTACACAGAGCGCTCGTCCGCATGCGCTACAATCCCAGGCCGGGATAGGGAATCATTTGTTCGAGCGCGCCGCAGCAAGGAGCCAGCGAAAGGGTGGAAAAAAAAAAAAAAATTATATTTCGTTCGGTGATTGATCACATGTGCGCGCATTTTGAATACCTAGATGAAAAAAAGGGAGGGGGGGGGGAAGATGATATGCAGGAACATAAATCATGAGCAAAGAAAAGAAAGCTTGATAGTTGGGACGAGGGATGAATTAGAGGGGTTAAGGGTGTTTCATTGACGAAACAAATAGCCTAGGTGCGTGGTGTCTGCCGTGGGGGCGATGCGCAGCCCTTTTCTGGAAGTGCTCCGGCTGATCACTTACAGCGACGCTTTGTCCCGCCAGAACCGAACCAATAACGCTCCAGCACTCCCAGTATGTATGCTTATTGCTCTTACTCCTATGTTCCGAGCGGGTTTCTGCTTCCACACACGACCGTTTTAATTCATTTTTCTCTTGAAATGTTTAATAAAGGTTTAACTACTGAACCCTGCACAGATGTTACTAATGGTATATCCGTTTCAAGACTTTTTCAAATTGCGCGACAGCCATTATGTTCTGTTTGACGACCCGCACTAAATATTAATAAGGGTACAAGTTTCCCCGTCAGTAAAATTTTAATCAAATCGTTGTTATCATGTCCGCCCCAAAAAACCTACGCGTTTTTCTTCATGTCCTCTTTATATTTTAGTTCGAACTTTCTGGCACTGAGCTTCTGGCGTGATTTCAAATCAATAAAAATAAATCTCTCTTCCTATTGAGTGTGAGAAATTCAGGAGGAATCAGCAAATGCGGTTGGCTGTCTCTTGTACATAAACGGACAACTTTTAACTTTTTAAACAGATTTTGCGTGAGATATATAAAAAAATCTCTATTATCTGCATGTACAGTTAAAGAACAAAAGGAAATGTGACTCAATGCCTTTATTCCAAAAAAAACAAAAAAACAAAAAAAGGATGCCTGTAACCTGCAGGGTGTAGTAAAATAAGTAAATGAAAGTACATAATAAAATTTACAGCTCACTAAGTTATGCAAAAAGTACTGTGAAATAATTAAAATTTAAAATAAAAGTGGCCTACGATGTACTGTGTATTTGTTTCTTAAGCCGTAGGAGCATGCAGATTTCGCGAAAAGATTTCGAGACTATATGGAAGTTAAAACACTATAGCATCGTCTGTGTTTCGTGATTGGGTGAGTTTCTCCCAGGTACATATCGATTGTAACAGCACCAATCACAGTGATTCAGTGCGGAAGTAAACGCGTCCTGAGTGGCTCGGTCAAACAAGGCAACGACTTCTCTCGCAGACGGCCGCCAATCACAAGGAAGAAACCGCTGGTGCTGGTATACCTTGTTGCAGTCTAATAAGTGTTCAGATCTTTTCGCGAAAAATGCCTGCCCCTACGTTAAGCGGCATGTAGTTTTTTGGTTTAGGCTCGAATTAAGCCCGATAGTGAGAAAGACACGATAAAAAGTTCTGTCCATGCAGCAAGTTTGTTTCCGCGCGCGCGTGTGTGTGTGTGTGTGTGTGTGACATTCGTGCAGAGTACACTTCGTGTCGGTAACGGGAGAACAGCTGTTATTTGTTACAGTTCGAACCCGCGGTGCGCATGACGCGACAGCCAGGAACGGTAAGTGCTAATGGCGGAAGACGCTGGTGTGTGATGAATTGCGACGCATTAATCATTTTCGCCGCCTGATGAATGTATTCAGCGACAACAGAGAGGACTGCCAGGTAAACATTCCCAGGCCTGGCGAGGTACGCGCACTTTCTCCGCGGTTGACTGCATTTTCATCCTGAGATCATTAGCGAAACGTATCGAAATTGAAATCATTACGGGCGCATTCCCCCCCCCCCTCCCCCCCCCCACGAAAGAGGTAAAGGGTGAGGCTTGGGTTCACCCTTTTTCTTGAAAGGCCGCTGGTAGAATGGGAGTTTTTGGCCAGGGAGGGGGGGGGGGAGGCGAGACGAATCCCGCAGCTACTGAAACGTCGCGACAGGGAGTCCGCCATGTGATGGATCGCCTGGATGCTTATTGAAGCGACAGTTTCTGTTTTTTTTTGTAACGTTTCCTGCAGCGACGCTGGGAATGCAATACACGCGAATATGTTACCGGTAAAAAGTGTGAGAAAAGCGGCTCTTTTGTACCAGCGCCGACGTTCTGTAACTCAAGTCATCGACCAAAAACCATCAGGCTAACCCTTCTCAAATTACAATCGTCTGAGTTGGCGACTTGATGAAACCTAGCTCAATTTTTTTTTTAATAGAATAAAAAAAATTTTTTTCCACCTGATTTCCTAGAACCTACAATCTCTTACCGAATTCCTTAACGGTTTGATTGTACCAGTGCTCTAACGTTGTGTTTAATCAATCATGCACACTCGTGAAATGTGTGAAGTGGTCTCACCACTTGCCTTCCATTCCCGGCGCGGGTCAACCCAGATGTCCCGTGTCAACGTTTCCGTGCGCCGGTAGGTTTTTTCGGGGTACTCCGCTTCTCGCACACATACATTCTCTAACTCATGACCTTATGTCGACGAGATGTGTGACTAATAACAAAATATATAATAGGCCTAACTATCACATTGTACCTGCTGAAAAGTAATGAGATCATATTGATTGTTTTTTGTATTGTTTATGGAAAATTCGATTTTTTTCCTTTTTTTGTTTTATATTTTACAATTAAATGAATTTAATAAAATAAACTTGTTTTGTCCTTATAATGTTTTCAGCATTTAGGTTTTTCCCCCGCTGATAGTCATTTAATATGCAGGTTAAGCCCCATCTGGCCAGCGAGTGTTTAACCTTGCGACCTGGTGCTTGTAGTTAGTTAGTACTTAATGTTCGCAGGCTTTCACGGCCATTGTCTGAAGTAGCTTGGTTTCTGGGTTGTAGCCGTGTCCATGGCAAATAATTCACCGACGTTTCGGTCGACATTGCCGTGGCCATCATCAGGGAGCAGTTACCTACTAGTAAGTCAACATTGAAGTCGCCGTCATCAGGGATCAGTTACCTACTAGTAGGTAACTGCTCCCTGATGATGGCGACTGCAATGTCGACCGAAACGTCGGTGAATTATTCGCCAAGGACGCGGCCACAACCCGGAAGCCAAGCTGCTTGTAGTGAGTGTTGACCAGATGGGACCGGTCTCAACTCGCGTAGCGCGGGAGAAGTATTACCTGCAGAAGGATGTTATACTGCCAGATGAACAATGAGAAGGGACCTGAAAAATTCGCGGTTTCGATGACCTCCAGGATAGTCTACACAGTCCTCTGCACACTCGGGCAAATAACGCCAGTTCGTTGGCTGCTGACTTGCGAGACGTCTCAACTGGTTTGTCCGTCATTCGATACTTCTTTGGTGGAGGGTTTCTCATTGGCCCAGAGTCGCCCAGACGAACAGTGAGCAAATAGCAAAAACAGCTTGGAGGTGTATGCATAATAATTTCAGACTATCGCGAAATGAATCTGCGAATTTTACCGGTCTCTAACTAGAGACCGGAAAAATTCGCGAATTCATTACGCGATAGGCTAAAATACAAATAGTTATACCTCAGTGCTGCCTCTGCTATTGGCTCACAACTCACCTGGATGACTCTGGGCCAATGAGAAACACCCCACCAAAGCTTTATCGAATCAGAAGCTGCTACGTTGGGACGTCTCACAAGACAGCAGCCAATGAGAGGGTGACATTTGACCGAGTGTACGTAGAACTATGGAGTTCATCCTGCAGGTCATTGATCCCGCGAATTTTTCCCTGTCTCTAACAGTGAGACGGTTGTTTTGGATTCGCGGTACGTGTAGGCGAGTCTCGCCGCAGACGTCAGTAGGTGTTCGTATCGCTAGCCAAGTGTTCCCAGAGCGCAAGTGGCCTCGCAAGTGGCGTGGGAACATCGACTCGAACGCTACCGCGACTTGCACCGCCACCGTTCGAGGCGCCACTCGCCACCACGTGCGAGTTCAACAACGCACAGTTTCTGCTGCGGCGAACAACAGACGACGATCCCGCTGAAGAATTTGAAGTTCGTGAAGACACTTAACCTTACATTCTTACAGTTTCATCTCGCAGAATAATCATTAGAGCCACGGAATTTTCGCGCATTCATTTAGTCGCAAACTAGAATGCAAACCTCCACACTCTCGCACTGTGTTCATGATTGGCACGCAGTTGTTTGGACACGCCCCTCTACGACCGTGAGCCAACGATGTCCAGCTAGGAGAGAAGTAAGCGAATCAGGTAGTGCCAAATAACAAGGATAAAAATGTTCTCGCTAAGAAATCAACCAATGGGAAAGTAAACATGGGTCGAGCACACCTATAACTTTGAATTCTATCCTGAGGCCAGAGGAATCCGGGAAATATCCGGGACTCTAATAATCATATTACACTAAAAACACTATTTTCTCTTGCTTGTGAAATACAAGATGTGATAAACGCAGATTATAACATGTAGAACATGTTATGCATAGAGACATGCAAAATTCGCGGATTCATTTCGCGATAGGCTAGCATCAAAACAACTATACCTTCGTACCGCTTCTGCGATTGGCCCACATTTTATCCGGGGAACTGTGAGCCAATGGGCTAAACCAAGAAAGTGCCGAATTACGGACAGCCTAGTTGAGACGTCTCACGCGTCAGTAGCCAATGAACAGGTGTCATTTCCGCGAGTATTTAAAGGACTGTGGAGTCTATCCTAGAGGTCAATGAATCCGTGAATTTTGCAGGTCTCTAGTTATGCAGTGATATAAATTATATTGGGTTGATGAATACCTACTTTTACTATATACACTAAAATTTACTTATATTGTTATATTAGATTCCTTCTAATGACTTTTATAATAATGACTATGTGTTTCCTGTGAGGGGTAAGGATCCTTAAACCAAGGTTAAAGGCCACTACTCTGTAATACAAAAACGCCTTGTTTTGGACGTGATACCGTCTTATAAATCGATGAACGTCGGCTGCACGCACGAAAAAGTGTCTCGTTCCGCCTGAGCCGAGCGTGCAAGAACCGGGAAACCACCGTGCGAGAAAATCTTCTGTAATATCAAACAGGTTAAGGCGGGCTTTTTAACTAATTGTTTGGAACTATATTTAAACAAATTAATTAAATTAAATTTTCAAAAACTGTCAATAATATTTGAAAATTAAAAAGTATGCAATTTTTCATCAATGTTTTCTTATGACGTTATCACGTAAAATTATCGTCGTGCAGCCGGCGTTCATCGATTTATAAGACGTTATCACGTCAATAATATCTACTTTAGTAGTTCTGGAAAACTATGATTAGGAAAATCAGAAGTTGTTCAGGGTTCAGGGGGGTTGGGGGCATGCCGCTATGCTCTCTGTATCCGCCAATGCCCTGCCATGCGCGCTGGTGCTTCGTGGAGCGAGCGAGCAACGAAGCAGGCGCCGCGAACTCTGTCTCGGCCGACACGTGTGCATCCATGCAGCCGGCGTGAACACTTGTCGCAGGCGAGCGTTGGCAGCCGTGGTCTCTGGTCTCGTCGCCCGCTGCTTCCGAGGAGCCTGCGTTCCGGCCCGGTGCTAGCCTTGCTCGCGTCCGAAGTAGACCACGAGCTCGTGTTGGATACATATCTCACACCACCGCGTGTTGCGTCATTTCTGAGACGTCCTGTTACTCCCTATTATTCCAAAGAAATTGTTTTTTTTTTTTTTTGACGTGACAACGTCTAATAAATCGACGGACGCCGGCTGCACGCACGAAAAAAGTGTCCCGTTTCGCACATTGTCCCGTTACGCTGTGTCCCGTTACGCTCATTTTACGCTCGCGCCGCATCCATCTCTCTTCCACTCGATTAGAACAACCATCGATTTGATATTTTCGAGGCACATTAAACTTGAAACACTCCCATTCGTTTCCTACTTTTCCTATCATCGTCTTAACCTTAACAGAATAACACAGATTGGAAGAAGTTAAATAGCAAACATGTATGAAAGTTGTAGTTAAAATAATCTCTTCGTTAAAGTGATAAACATATTTGAATTAATGAGTGCAAATAAAAGTAAATTTATAAATTAAATTGTAGATTTTATTTCACTCCTTCTTTGTATCCCTACAAAATAGTGATAATGTAATAAAAATGATTCAATTTTATTCATAAAAGTATGAAATCATTTCATCAATGTTTTTTTATGACGTTGTCACGTTAAGCTATCGTCCGTTAACCGACTTCACAGACAACCAATTTTTTTTTCTACAGTGACCAGTTTTGCTGTGTTTGCAGAACTTTGTTTAATCAAACGTTATCCAAACAGCGTTACATTTTTTAATACTTTATATATTTTTTTCCAACTTCAAAGGGCTTATGCCAGCCTTGGAAAGCATCTTTGATCGTGTGTTGCATTCATGCTTTCAAATATTTTTGACAAGATAAAGTCTTATAAATCGATGAACGCCGGCTGCACGCCCGAAAAAGCATGACTCATTAGTCATTGTCACGTTCCGCCTGAGCCGAGCGTGCAAGAACCGGCCGACCACCGTGCGAGAAAGTCTTCTAAAATATCAAACAGGTTAAGGCGGGCGTTTTAAAAGCAACAATTAAAAAAATTTGATTTATTTGTCCAATTTCGTCATTTAAAATTAACAATTTGTTGACATTGATTTGATTTCAGTTAATTTCTATAACTCATTGTTCGTGATTATATTTAATCAAATTATTTAAATTATATTTGCAAAAACTGTAAAAAATATTTGAAATTTAAAAAGTATGCAATTTTTCATCAATGTTTTATTATGACGTTATCACGTAAAATTATCGTCCGCAAACCGACTTTACAGACAACACACCTTTTTTTTCCGTAATGAATCTGCAGCTGAAGTATTTCAGTCGAATTCTCACTCACCTGTAAAAAGACAATGACAGTATTTTAGTGTCTTTCTCCTGGCTGCCTTGACTTGAAGTTAATTTTTGTTTACACATCTAATGAATTTCATATGCTTGCTACGATATATCTGGCTAAAAAAATATGGGCATTTGTTTCGCGCGCAACCCACTTTCACTTTTTTTTTGTCAGTTTCTCTTACTAACAACTGCTTAGCATTCTAAATGCTGCCTTGAAACGTTAACGACTCTTATCTCGGTATTAAACCTGCGACAGGGGTCCTGTGTTTAGTTTGGTTCCAGCAATAGAAGTCAAAAGTGACAAATTTCCCTGATTCCTTTATTACTGAAAACCTCTATTCGAAAGGGCATCAGTACCTGTTATTCTTATTAGGCTTATTTTATAATTATTTGGGAGCTTAATGTTTTAAAAACCAAATATCGGCATAACCGTTTAACCGTATAACCACATAATAAACATATAATCACATAATAACCATATAATCACATAATTTGGGGTTCGGTGGAGCCTCAGGCTTTTCAAAAAGAAACATGTGCGGGTGACACTCTATTGGTTCCGAGCTTTTCGCAAACCTGTAGCTTAGTGTGCGCCCACTTGACAGTAATTTGGCTATCTCAAGATTCATACTACTAACAACGGTTTCTAACAGTTGATTATCATGTTCTCGCCACATTGCATCGCTATTTTCATACGTGTTTATACCAGTGTAAATTCCATTATATTAAATTTCTTAAGTTCTGGGTATTTTTTTCCCCAGAAATTTCATATATGGCAAAAAGTTTTCGCAATGTTTAACATTTTCAAATGTTTGAATTTATGTTAGCCAATTTTTAATTTTTTCTTAAGATTTGAAAATAAGCGAGCCTGGCATGGAATCTAACAGTATTTCAAATAATGAATTCGAATTTGTTGTAGCCTCAGTTTATATGTAATTATAAGCTTTCTAATACGGTCAGGTAGTGAAAAGTTGGAAAAACACGTAATGTAAAATATCTCATGAACAAAGTGTTTTCAGGAAATGAATTTAAAAAGCATATTTTTGTTGCTTTTTAAATTCACAACTGATTATAGGATGTTGTCATGTATAACCACGACATGATGCAGAAAGACGAGCTGTAAAAACGCCACAGCACATTTAAGTACGTGATTTTGAAAATTTTTGATTATAACTGAAACTGGAAAACGACGAAAACAATTCGTGTCATTTATAAGGCGCATTGTATACCTACTCACACAAATACTATGAGTACTGACCCCTTAAATAGTTTGCAGATAAAGTGCAGTGAATTATACAAAGTGGCGTTACTTTCTGGTGTCATTATACACTCCACGCACTTGACTATGGGCAATTGTCTGTCTTTTGTTCTTTGGCTGCCACAAAATTCCTTTAGTCCGGATTGCGTATGATTGAGTTAAGTGTATTTTGTAAATATTATAGTGGTGTGTTTTGCTCCATGACGTGACATTAAGGCTAATGAAGTATTTGCATCCGGGCGAGTGTGTAAATAACGAAACGAATTTTGCAGGTCACTATTGATGGCCAAACCGGACTTATTCTTCCGATGTTACGCATTATTAGTAGAGACCGGAAAAAATTCGCAGATTCATTTCGCGATAGTCTGAAATTCAGCTGGTTTGTCTGTGATTCGATCCTTTTTTGGTTGAGGGTTTATAACTGGTTGAGATTCATCCAGATGAACAGTAAGCCAATAGCAAAATTATCTAAGAGGTATATGTGTTTGATTTCTAGCCTATCACCAAATGAATCCGCGTATTTTGCAGGTCTCTACGCATTATCTATAAAAAAAATTGTTCGCAAGACTACTTTTGTGTCTTTGCGTCTTCTTTTGGAAGTTATTCAGATAGCAATATTTGTGTGAAGACTTGGGCGCTTTGCGCAAATGAACGCTGAGATTTCATTGGCTCGGACCCCACTCAGCATCACACATCTGGGATGTACCGTCGAGGGGAACCCGTTCGGCATTCGCCCCGAAGCCATGGGAAACCGAAACCGGGATTCCAGGCCGGCTTCCAGCCAAGCCCATTCCGTCACCACACTTGGTACGAGCGGTAGAAATTTGGTACGCTCACTGCTCAACATTTCAAATATGAGTTCGTAGAACTGACCCGCCAGCAATATATCTGAAGCGATACTTCATGTAAACTCTTTTTTTTTGTTCCACTGCCTGTCAACCGTTATTAAATATCGGGATCGGCGCTCGTTAGGACGGCAACCAGAAAGGAAAGAAAAGAGGAAAAAAAGATAGCGATGGGCCACGAAGAAGGATATTGGGGATATAAAATCATAAATCATGTTTTGAAAGCGGCGAGCGAGAGAAATAAGAAGGAAATGAAGGCCGAGTAGCGATGACGGGCTGATAGTATTGTGAAAGGCTGTTCGGAATCAGCGCGGGGGTGGATGTCAGAAGGAAGATATTTCAGACATTACTTACGTTGTTGATGACTTGGTGCGTGTTTCAAACTCAAACGCCTCAATTCTCGGGCGCAAGCCCTGTAGACGCCAGAGAAACATCAGCATGTGCGAGTGACTTTTGTGCCGGAACATGAAAAAAATAATTTTTATCCATCACGAAGTTCGATTTTTTTTCCCTAGTGGTTTACAGCCAACCAATATTATTAAAGCGAACAAGCTCGATTTTTGTAAACAGCTTTTAACTAGGACTGTTCTAACGAAAATCCTATTTCTAACTTTAACGTGATTTTAATTTTGGAGGTCATCTCGGTAGTTTTACAGTTGGTATGGTAGCTTTTCTTTGTTTTAAATAACTGCGTCAGTTCCGAATGTGTGCCATTTTTCTCAACGAATGCTTGTTACGGGGGCCCACCTCGTCATGGCTTTATCTGTGTTAGTGAGGCGGAATGATTGGTGTGACAATCGCTGGTACTTCTAGCGCGGTATCGCCTCTAAGCACAAGGCTCTGAACTGGGGCGCAGTCTTCTCGTCGTGCATAATACATAGAAGGACTAACGGGTTTCGTTATAATGACTATTACTTCACGTCTCGTCACTTAGAGCAACGCGATACTTTCATCTTTTTGTATTTCCTTGTTAAATGAACTCAATTTCAGAGCCAGCAACAGCCATGCTGTTCAGCCAACTAGATAACTATTCAGGATTTTACTTTTACAAAAGTTTTTTTCTTAATCGCTGCCCTTTTAACAAAGGACTAGACCTGTCATAATTATAACTTCAGCATATTTTTAAACTTTATCGGTTATTATTTTTATCACAAACATATTCAAATAAGTATTAAATACTACCCTAAAACATATTAAATATGGTTTTAAATAGAACAAAAAAATTAGATATAATTTAAAGTCTTATTATTATGTCATTCACATACTCACACAGACATCCATTAACCATTATGTATTCCCTTGGTTACTTGTCTGTGAATTAAGAGAGCCAAGTGGTCATACTTTTGTGCTGTAAGTATCGACTTAGCTGACATTTTTGATGGTGTCATGTTCGCTCGTCAACTGCGGGCGCGAGGGCGACCTGGCTACTCGAACACAAACACCGACACTGCTGCGGTTCGATGTTCTCGACTCGACAGTGGCGTGTCGCGTCGCGAGGCACGAGGCAGTGGTTCTTTGTGCGGTTGTCATCGCGCCGTTCGAGTCATCGAGTCTCCTCTGGTTCGAGTCCTACCTCGACATCGAGGTCGTGTTCGGCTCTGATAGCTGCCTCTACTCGGGGAACAGCTCGAAGAGAATCCCTCGTCGGCGAACAATGTCTCTGCCGACAGCCATCATTTGATAATCGATTCGCAGAACCACGTGCCAAATCAAGTTTGGTGCGATAGTTAATATATCAATAACTTTTTGACGTGACGACGTCTAATAAATCGATGAACGCCGGCTGCACGCACGATAAAAGTGTCCCGTTACGCACATTGTCCCGTTACGCCGTGTCCCGTTACGCTCATTGTACGCTTGCGCCGCATCCATCTCTCTTCCACTCGATTGGAACAACCATCGATTTGATATTTTCGAGGCACATTAAACTTGAAACACTCCCATTCGTTTCCTACTTTTCCGATCATCGTCCTATCCTTAACAGAATAACACAGATTGGAAGAAGTTAAATAGCAAACATGTATAAAAGTTATAGTTAAAATAATCTCTTCGTTAAAGTAATAAATATATTTGAATTAATGAGTGCAAATAAAAGTAAATTCATCAATTAAATTATAGATTTCATTTCACTCCTTTGTATCCATACAAAATAGTGATTTCAATAAAAATGATTCAATTTTATTCATAAAAGTATGCAATCATTTCATTGATGTTTTGTTATGACGTTGTCACGTTAAACTATAGTCCGTAAACCGACTTCACAGACAACCAATTTTTTATATTAATTTTTTCGAAGCAGATTGAGCATATTTTGAAGATTACTATCGCATGGGCACACCGGGGTTCTTCACTGAACACTCTTTGCAGCTTCGACACCGGACGTTTTTGACTTCTATGCACTAGGTTTACCACGTGCTGGAAACATGTGTTCAAATTTACTTGTTTCCAAATACAGACACGAATGTCAACCTTCAGGCATGCATACAGCATATTTGCAGCCGACGATCTTGTACCTAATGTCTAGAGACCTGAAAAATTCGCGGATTCATTTCGTGTTATGCTAAAATTCAAATAAATATACCTTAGTGCTGCTTCTGCCATTGGTTCACTGTTGATCTGGAGGACTTAGGGCCAATTAGATACCCTCGCCCATAGAAGTGTCGAATCACAGGCCACCCAGTCGAGACGACTCATAAGTCAGCAGCCAGTGTACAGTTGGCATTTGCCCGAGTGTGTAGAGGATATTGGAGTCTATCCTGGAGGTCAATGAACCCGCGAATTTTTCCGGTCTCTACTAATGTCACCTTAGAGCACGGTACAATCTATAGTCTGCATCTGGGTACCCGGGATGAAGTCTGCCCTTTGGGAAAAACTCGTGTGTGCAAGGAGTTGCTCAAGAACCCTAATCGACCACGAAGACCTGGTTGCAGCCGACGCTTCGCTCGTAAAGCGTCGGTTGTTTCCACGGAGAGCTATCTGGCGTCTTGAGGCCGTGTGTGCTCAGGTGTGACCGATGATCTGAAGCAAGGGCGCACAAGTCGCACTGCAGAGACGCCAATGCTTGACTTAGTTGGGGAAGAAACGAGGAAGGCGTTAGTCCAGGCATTGCGCAAGCATGGGCCATTGCAACCATTGGAGTGGAGATGGAAACCCACTACGGAGAAAAACCACCCCCACATTGCAGGCAGTCGAAATTGTACCCATGATTTTCCGAACCCGTATCGGACATGCTAATAAATGAGAAAACACATTCGGGCTTTAAGTCTTGACACAATTAAGCAGTAAACGGACAATATGTTAACTTAGGTCACAGCCTATTTTAATACGTTTTGAAGGACACCAAGATCGTCATCAAATAGATATATATTTTTTTACGCAAAATATATCGTCTATTAGAATATTTTACACAGTTTTCTAGTACCTACACTTTGTTTCGGATTTTCTCATTGGTATTAGTGGGTGAGCTGGAATATGATATTTATTTGTACTTGGTAAAAAAAAATATTTTGTAACAATGCTTGAGATTTAGAAGTTTATTTATACTAATATGATGTACAGATACATCTAAAGTTATGCGTAGGCTATTTCTGATTATTTCACCAGCATAAAGTATTAATAGTAGGTTAGCCTGCACAAAATCAAATCGAGGATTAGACAAAAATTGCTCTTGCGTAAACTTTTCTAGAATAAAGTTATTCATAACATTTAAATTCCCTTCTGTAAAACTCACTGAGGTGCTTAGTTGTTCAGCAGTTTTCTGATTGAAGTGCGCACTTTTATGTCTATGAGAGTGTTACAATGAAAGTCCTGTTACTAGCTCACACAAGTGTGTTAAAAATGACACTCTTTGCTAATTGGATTCAAACTAATAAACTTAGAGTGGTCAGATTACCATCATATCGATAATCCGACCGTCTTTGTACTGGAAGAGTCATCGTGCCTTTAATTTGAGGTGTTATCGTCCTGTCACGTGATGTATCATCAGCAGCGAGGTGTGACCGAGGTGGTGTTAACTTGTCGTCGCCGAAGAAAGGAGAGCCACGCACTTCTGAGGTCATTCAGTTGCCTTTTGTGGCCCTTCGCTTGGGCGCGCGGCCGGCAAGACTTATCTGCGATGAACATCGCAGCTCAACTGCTGCCCATTCCCTTGAAATTGCACTTTATCCACTTTCCCCGGGCCGGAATCACCTTATAAGGAGGCGAGCGCTGACTGCGAGCAATGAAAATTTATTCCCCTGTTTTGTTCGAGAAACCTGTTGGGCGGAAAAAAAAAAAAAAAAAAGTGAAATTCGCGCGGAGTTCTCGCCGGCTGAAGGGAGTCGTATATCACGGGTTTATGCGTGGTGGCTTCGCAGGAACCTACTTCGCAACAGGAGGCGGGGCGCGGCCTTCTGGCCCTGCACAGCTCAGGTCGCGTGTTGCTGGAGCTGGCTAGCTTCTTGCTCGCGGATGATAGCAAAACAATTGTCAACTTGTACGCCACTATGGTTCCACAAAACAACACTTGGTAAAGGACTAGCAGACCGGTATAGTAAGTAGTTAAGCAAAAGTGTGGAGAGAATGCCTTGATGAACAAGTGATTACAACAATTGCACATTTTAACTCATCAAGACTGTAGGGATATAGAATAATTACATTTTATGAATCCGCTGGATGGGCGTTCAGTTGTTGCTGCACGGAAGACCTTTTTACGATTAGTTTTATACAATTTAGCTCACTGATGGAATTATAAAGTTGTTATATAACCTTAATTGTGATTTATAAACAAACATGCCGTATTTGGATACATCATTTCTGGTCCATATAAAAATTTTAAAATAATTGTTTGTGTTGTGCAGCAGGTAGGCTCGAGTATGGAGAATTTAAGTCACGAAAGAACATTGGTCGTACTTGCACGGAAAAGCTATTTTGAAACCGCTCGTAAACAGTTGCGTCACGGCGAGCAAAATATAGAGCAATTGGTGTGTCCGAGGGCAGCCAACCACAGGTTAAAGTGTTCATCAATCACTTCGACGACCGGTCAGTGTGTGGCACACTCACATGGCTCTCGATCAGCACTAGTCTTGTGCGAGGCGGCGCTGTCTCCGTGCCTGGGGAGACGAAGACTCCTTGCCTGAGGGACGACTTCTCCGTGCCTAGGAGATGGCGTCTTCATGCCTGGGGAAATGAAGTCCCCGTGCCTGGGGAAATGGAGACTCCATGCCTGGGGGGTAATGTACCGTTCCTGGGAAGATGAAATCTCCGTGCCTGTGGAGATGACGTCTTTGTCCTGGGGAGATGAAGTCTTGGTCCTCGGGTGATGAAGTCTTCGTGCCTGAGGAGATGAAGTCTCCGTGCCTGAGGTGATGAAGTCTCCGTGCCTGAGGTGATGAAGTCTCCGTGCCTGAGGAGATGAAGTCTACGTGCCTGAGGAGATGAAGTCTCCGTGCCTGAGGAGATGAAGTCTCCATGTCTGAGGAGATGAAGTCTACGTGCCTGAGGAGATGAAGTCTCCGTGCCTGAGGAGATGAAGTCTCCATGTCTGAGGAGATGAAGTCTACGTACCTGAGGAGATGAAGTCTCCGTGCCTGAGGAGATGAAGTCTCCATGCCTGAGGAGATGAAGTCTCCGTGCCTGAGGAGATGAAGTCTCCGTGCCTGAGGAGATGAAGTCTCCGTGCCTGAGGAGATGAAGTCTCCATGTCTGAGGAGATGAAGTCTACGTACCTGAGGAGATGAAGTCTCCGTGCCTGAGGAGATGAAGTCTCCGTGCCTGAGGAGATGAAGTCTCCATGTCTGAGGAGATGAAGTCTACGTGCCTGAGGAGATGAAGTCTCCGTGCCTGAGGAGATGAAGTCTCCATGTCTGAGGAGATGAAGTCTACGTACCTGAGGAGATGAAGTCTCCGTGCCTGAGGAGATGAAGTCTCCGTGCCTGAGGAGATGAAGTCTCCATGTCTGAGGAGATGAAGTCTACGTGCCTGAGGAGATGAAGTCTCCGTGCCTGAGGAGATGAAGTCTCCGTGCCTGAGGAGATGAAGTCTCCATGTCTGAGGAGATGAAGTCTACGTGCCTGAGGAGATGAAGTCTCCGTGCCTGAGGAGATGAAGTCTCCGTGCCTGAGGAGATGAAGTCTCCGTGCCTGAGGAGATGAAGTCTCCGTGCCTGAGGAGATGAAGTCTCCGTGCCTGAGGAGATGAAGTCTCCGTGCCTGAGGAGATGAAGTCTCCGTGCCTGAGGAGATGAAGTCTCCATGTCTGAGGAGATGAAGTCTACGTGCCTGAGGAGATGAAGTCTCCGTGCCTGAGGAGATGAAGTCTCCATGTCTGAGGAGATGAAGTCTACGTACCTGAGGAGATGAAGTCTCCGTGCCTGAGGAGATGAAGTCTCCATGCCTGAGGAGATGAAGTCTCCGTGCCTGAGGAGATGAAGTCTCCGTGCCTGAGGAGATGAAGTCTCCGTGCCTGAGGAGATGAAGTCTCCATGTCTGAGGAGATGAAGTCTACGTACCTGAGGAGATGAAGGCTCCTTGCATAGGGAGATGGAAGTTTCCATGCCTGGGGAAATGTGTCCGCTGTGAGTTAGTGTTTCAGGAGCAGCAATTTATGTTGCAGTTTTTACATAATCTTCAATAAACATATTAATGGGAATAAACATGTTGTTTTCCACATTTTGAGATTGGTGACACTCGAGAAGCAGGCTTTATTTCCCGTGTATTTATCTCGCTTATCTAGTGGTTAAGAATCTACTGACTGGCTGAATTTACTGAGGTGAGCGAAGTATTTTACTCACTTTTTGGTTTACCAGTGATGGTGCAGATGGATGTTGTATACTGCCAGGAAAATATAGACTGAGTTTGGTATCTCCGTGATCTACAGCAACTACTGTTGTTTTTGAGTCTACAGCAAATCAGTTAACATTGAAACATGTTATAATATGCACTTAGGACAATTTAAATAGCGATGCTTAATTTACAATGCTACTCTTAGTGCGCGAGGGTATGATATTGTAATATGTGATTAGTTCCTTGTTTATCGTTGCAAACACCTTTATTTTTGTTAATACAATCTTACTGTCTATTCAAAAAGGTTAGTCGCTAAAATCATATGTAATCGAGACAATTTTCCTAGGTGGAGTCTCTTTAGGTGTTAGATTTATCGAATTGATCTTGGAACCTGTAAACACAAACTAGTATCTAAGTGTCATGACAAAAGCATTCACTGTGCGGTATTGCGTTGTGGCGTGAGTCGAAACTGGGTGTTTGTCGAAGAAACAGTTTCTGAGCCGACATTATCCTTGTACGAACCAGGTTACGACTTGTAACTCGATAGATAATCGCTGTTCCTCGTATGTGAGATGAACTTGATTGTAAATAAATACTGCACATGAATTAAGTAACTAAATGATGGTTGGAAAGTATTAAAATTATTATTCACTGAATATCAAAAATTTTGATTTTCCTAAAGAGTGTTATCACCGATTAGAGTTAATGTTTTAGGGACATGACTGTACACGCAATTATATTTATTTTATAAACTTCAGATCCTTGATGGTAGAAGACTCTGTTTTAAGATAATTTTCCAATGAAAACCCACTTACAATGTTACTTTTGTTTAGTGGTGTATTTTTTTTACAAGCAAATTTGTTATTATTTGCATTCAACTTTTTGACGTGATAACGTCATATAAATCGATTAACGCCGGCTGCACGCACGAAAAATTTTCACGTTCCGCCTAAGCCGAGCGTGCAAGAACCGGCCAACCACCGTGAGAGAAAATCTTCTATAATATCAAACAGGTTAAGGCGGGCCTTTTTAACTAATTGTTCGTGATTATATTTAAACAAATTATTTAAATTAAATTTGCAAAAACTGTAAATAATATTTGAAAATTAAAAAGTATGCAATTTTTCATCAATGTTTTCTTATGACGTAATCGCGTAAAATTATCGTCCGTAAACCGATTTTACAGACAACCCCCCCTTTTTTAAATTCAATTTTCTTTTGTTTGTTTATTTCATTACCATACGAGGGGTTTGGTTTGGTCTTTTTTTTTAACAGATCTCAAAGGGGTATGAACAGGCGAGTTGTCCCGACTAAAAATTCTGTCGAAATAAAGAAAATCCAAAAGTTGCATGTGCAACATGAATTTTAAAATGGTTCCACTAGGTAGTGTGTGATCGGGCAAATTTCGCAGGCGAAACAGCGACCAGTCTGCATACTGAAGAGACTCCAGAGAGGGCAATGACGGGTGAAGGACCTCGTAATAATGTTAAACCAGCATCTTAGCGCTTCTCGCAATTCGCTATCCGCGTATATCAGATTACCGTCGCATCATTTTCCACTCGTTCAGGAGAACAGAAGTCGCGCTGCCGAGCGTGGCCATGAAAACTGCACAGCAGTTCTGATTCGGTCTGACCAGCGCGACTGTGTTGAGGTCGCGGCTCGACGTTGTGAAGCTCTTTGAAACAAGATCCTCACTGCGGATTTCTTTCACGAGCCGGTTTGTTTGCTCCGAAGTTCGGGGTTTGCTGACGAGTGGTTCCCGTTCACACAATTGGTAGAGACCTGTAAAATTCGCGATTTCAAATCCCTAAAGGATAGACTCCATGATCCTCTACGCACTCGTGCAAATTACATCTGCTGATTGGTTACCGACTCGTAACACCTGTTGACTGGAATGATCGTGATTCGCTAATTCTTCAGTTAAAAATTTTTCATTGGCCCAGAGTCCTTCAGATAAACTGTGGCCCAATCACTAAAGCAAAATAATGTCAAAAGCATTTGGACTCTATCCTATCGCGAAATGAATCCGCGAATTTTACAGGTCTCTAACAATTGGGAATGAAAGACCAAGAATTTTGTTTAAAGATTATTTCCTCTCAACATAAATGTACAACTCTGTTTTTTATGTGCCAAGCACATTAAATGCCATTGATTAATATATAACAGTTTTTAGACTAAATATTTCCACTACACTGGACTTAAATACGCTTTTACTAATACACTTCAACCGGTGTAATTTATGCACTGAATGCCGTCTTATTGACAGTATTTCATTTATCATCTGGTCAGATACCGAAGTAATAAATGGATAGGGACCTGAAATATTCGCGGTTTATATGACCTTCAGGATAGTCTGCACAGTCCTCTGTACACTCGGGCAAATAACGCCAGTTCGTTGGCTGCTTATTTGTGAGACATCTCAACTGGTTTGTCCGTCATTCGATACTTCTTTGGAGGAGGGTTTCTCATTGGCCCAGAGTCGCCCAGACGAACATTGAGGCAGTAGCAAAAGCAGCTTGGAGGTATGTGTAAGCCTATATGAATTTCAGACTATCGCGAAATGAATCTGCGAATTTTTCCGGTCTCTATAAATGGAGGGCCGTCGCCTAGTGGCCTGGAGTTAAATGGGACACAGCGGGAGACCTCGGTCAGGATAGACGGGACACGGGTGCAGGGTTCTGCCACATTGAAGGTCGCTCAGGTGGCTTCGTGGTGATGTCTCTGGTGGTCGTCATCGCGACCAGCGGCTAGGCGCCCGAGGACTCATGAGGCTCATGAGGCTTATGAGGCTCATGAGCCGGGGCGCGTGCAGTGGAGGCTCATGTTTCAGTCGCTGACCGCCGCCCGAGCGCATTGTGTGAAGTCTGGCCGTCATCGGCTGGCTGATTCTAGGCGCGTGTCTCCATAGCGCCCACCACTATCATGGGGAGCGAATATGAAAGCATACGTGCGAATTGACTGATTCTGGTAGACTATACAGGTGGAGACGGCAGGGGAGAGGTATAAATGACGCAGAACACTTGCACACTTCCACACTCGCATACTTGCACACTTGCACACTTGTACACTGGCATACTTGCGCAATACAACAATTTAGCGCTCGCATTCTTGCATAGGTATTTTTATTATCTGTGACCTCAACCAAACAGAATTATGTTTCCTACACCTAATAATATAATAATTAGGGACCGGAAAAATTCGCGGGTTCAATGACTTCTAGGATGAACTCCATAGTTCTACGTACACTCGGTCAAATGCCACCCACTCATTGGTTGATGTCTTGTGAGACGTCCCAACGTAGCAGCCTGTGATTCTTATAAAGCTTTGGTTGGGTGTTTCTCATTGGCCCAGAGTCATCCAGGTGAGTTGTGAGCCAATAGCAAAGGCAGCACTGAGGTATAACTATTTGTATTTTAGCCTGTCGCGAAATGAATTCGCTAATTTTTCCGGTCTCTACACATGTTTTTTTTTATTTCGTGAAGAAAGTCCTAGCGCAGTCTCTCCCTGTTATGAAGTGTTGGTTTGCGAGGAGCGCGCACTGATGCCCGTGTGCCATGGTGCGGGATCGCAGAGTCGCGACTGTCTGCTTGTCTGACGTCATCAGCACGGCTGCGCGCTGTCTTACTTCGGCCATCTCCATCGCCGCATGAACTGGGCTTCACTTGATTTGCTTGTTCTATTTGTGTGGGTTCATACCTGGCGCGGCGCCTCGCAGGGCGAGGCGATAAATATGGAGCCGACGAGAATAGCCGGAAAACACTGGTGTTTGCACCCTATCCTGCCATTGAGGCGGGGACGTGTTCGGAAACAAGGCGTATCGGGAATCAGATGGCGTGACCGCGCAAGGCATCGAACCCTGGCCCTGAGCGCCTCAGCCAATACATAGAGACCGGAAAAATTCGCGGATTCATTTCGTGATATGCTAGAATAAAAATACGTTTGCCTTTTTACCGCGTCAGTAGAGACCTGCAAAATTCGCGGTTTCGATGGCCTTCAGGATAGACTGCACATACACCTGTACACTCGGGCAAATAACGCAAGTTCAATGGCTGCCGACTTTTAAGTCGTCTCAGCTGGTTTGTCTGTGATTCGATCCTTCTTTGGTTGAGGGTTTATAACTGGTTGAGATTCGTCCAGATGAACAGTAAGCCAATAGCAAAATTGTCTAATAGGTATATGTGTTTGAATTCTAGCCTATCACCGAATGAATCCGCGAATTTTGCAGGTCTCTACGCATCAGTGATTGGGCCACAGTTTATCTGAATAACTCTCGGCCAATGAAAAACCTTCAACAAAATAAGTATCGAATCACTAACGTCCCAGTTAACAGGTGTCACGAGTCAGTAGCCAATGAGCAGATGTAATTTTCCCGCCTGCATAGAGGATCATGGAGTATATCCTACAGGTCATTGAAATCGCGAATTTTTCTGGTCTCTAATGGTAAGTCAATTATAGTTTAAAACGTCTGAATTTTTATCTTTCTCTCCTTGCAATAATTACAGCGGCGTGGGAAACATGAGTGCGGCAGTCACGTGGCGCGACTAGGGACGGGGGAATAGGCGTGGCTATCCTCCACTACCTCTCAACACTCGGGCCAATGCCGCCTGTTCATTGGCTGCTGACCGTGAAGTGTCCCGACTAGATAGCCTGTGGTGCGACGATTATTTGCTTGATGGTCTCTCATAAATAGGGACACCTGTATTTCGCGAATACAGTTCGTATCAAGATATTTCAAAAAATACTGTAGCTCTTCTCCTGTGGTTATTGGCTGAGGTCGGGGAGAGGTGTCGTCCCGCTCTTGACGTGGCCAATGAGAATGTGGTCACCGTACTGCTGCACCCTCACAATTTGCCATGACTCTTAGAAAAAGCTACAGTGTTTTGTGAAATACCTTGCCATGAATTGAAATCACGAAATACAGGTGTCCCTACTCATAAAATGTGAGCCAATTGCAGAATCAGCGCAAAGGTACAAGTATTTGAATTTTAGCCTATCGCGGAATGAATCCGCGAATATTTCCGGTCTAGGAGAGACACTCGAACGAATGAGTGGACAAATGAATGAATGAATGAATGAATTAATGAACTATGAGGTCCGCCTCGTCAGGGGCTATGAACGGGCGCTCAGTCTTCTCGTCGTGCGCAGGACAAATATGAAATCTGAGCGGTGACAGTAACATTAGCTGGCGGAGGAATCAAGATAAAGGAGTAATGCAAGGCCTTTGGGTGCTTTCGATAATCTTAACCCGGCGTTTCAGGTGTAAAAATATTATTCTGAAGGGGAAAAAAACAGCGTTTCAGGCCTTTTCACTCTCTCCCAAAAATAACAGAATACGGAAGCAGAACAACTCTTCCACCCTGTGCTCGATCTTGAATTCTTTCCGTGGACACCCCCCCCCCCTCCCCCACTGGCTGGTAGGGGAGCAGTTTTCAAATCACGTGATCTCTTCTGAAGCTCTGCGGACCGTGTGTTTGGCCGATGGACGTATAGGTAGGGACCGGAAAAATTCGCGGGTTCAATGACCTGCAGGATGAACTCCATAGTTCTACGTACACTCGGTCAAATGTCACCCACTCATTGGCTGCTGTCTTGTGAGACGTCCCAACGTATTAGCCTGTGATTCGATAAAGCTTTGGTGGGGCGTTTCTCATTGGCCCAGAGTCATCCAGGTGAGTTGTGAGCCAATAGCAGAGGCAGCACTGAGATATAACTATTTGTATTTTAGCCTATCGCGAAATGAATTCGCGAATTTTTCCGGTCTCTATCTATGGGCCGAGCGAGCAGCCTCCAACTGCCTGTAACAGGGACACCAGCCTGCCTCCAACTGCCTGTAACAGGGACACAGGCCTGCCTCCAGCTGCCTGTAACAGGGACACAGGCTTGCCTCCAGCTGCCTGTAACAGGGACACAGGCCTGTCTCCAGCTGCCTGTAACAGGGACATAGGCCTGCCTCCAACTGCCTGTAACAGGGACACGGGCTTGCCTCCAGCTGCCTGTAACAGGGACACGGGCTTGCCTCCAGCTGCCTGTAACAGGGACACAGGCCTGCCTCCAGCTGCCTGTAACAGGGACACAGGCCTGTCTCCAGCTGCCTGTAACATGTACATAGGCCTGCCTGCAACTGCCTGTAACAGGGACACGGGTTTGCCTCCAGCTGCCTGTAACAGGGACACAGACCTGCCTCCAACTGCCTGTAACAGGGACACAGGCCTAACTCTAACTGCCTGTAACAGGGACACAGACCTGCCTCCAACTGCCTGTAACAGGGACACAGGCCTAACTCTAACTGCCTGTAACAGGGACACAGGCCTGTGTGTTTGCACACCGGACTCCTTGCCGCCTTATTCGCTTTTCTTTTATAGCAGCCGTGAACGTCGGATGGAAAAAAAAAATACGTGAGCTAAAAACCTCCATACGCGCGGTGACAATGCGGAATTGGCCTAATTGCTCAGAGCCATTTTTTACGACTTGTTCTCGTTTTGCTCTCCGCCCAATTGTCCGTGACGTGTTTGACCCGCCCTGGAAACCGGATAGATGTAAGAATGTATTCGACACATTTTCACTTTGAACCAAACTACTTGGGTATTGTGAATTCAAAAGCTCTGATCGGTAGTTATACTATCATTTAGATAAATAACTTTATACACATATTATTGTTAGTAAAATATGTATATTCTCAGTTCCGGCGACATAAATTGGGGTTCGATACGCTCTGTGGTGCTTTTGAAAGCTGTTGATATTTCAGAATTTCAACACATAATTGTTTTTCGTTTGTCTTTTCCGCCTAGCTATTGTTAGCCGAGTTATAATCGACATTATTTTAGTGTTATCTAAGAAGGAAATCCTTCGCTTGAAATATTTATAAATTGTATACATTTATAAGTTTTAAACAATTACATTATAACCAGTATATTACCAAAACGTTTATACTGTTATGCGTATTATTTATATGAACCACCCGTTAAATTATCCTTTCGAATTATCAATTATATAAATTTAGAAAAATTCCGGTTAAAAAATTATTCTACGAGTCAAAGTTCTATACTTAAACACAAGAGTGGAATTAAGGGGGAAAAAACGCATTAAATAATAAAGCATTTTTTAGCCCAAGAAATTAACAGAATTGAATCGGCACATGCTAAAAGGGCCTCAGTCACAAAAAATGGCAACGTGAGTTAAGCATGAAAATCGCATGTTATCGGATAGCTTCAACTATCTATGATAAAAGAAAATGAGTCACACGTGCGGGTTAGCTAATATTAGCTAGGGAAATTCTTAACGTACGCTAAAAGGGTTGCTTAGAGACCAATTTATTCGTTTTTCTCAAAACTCGGTTGCTTGGACTGAGGCCCTTTTCGCATGTGCCGATTCAATTATGGCAATGTAATCATCCCAACAGTGTATATTAGCGTACACAGTAAATTATTGTGGCTATCAAATATTATATTGAATTTTATGTGCGACTTTCAGTGTAAAACGATTTCTGGTTGTTCGTAACTACTGTACATATAAATAACTGCGCTATAATACTAATTAAGTTTTAATGAGGTTATCATAAGTGCGGGTACGTTTGAATTCAACATAAACGCGTGTGTCTTTTTTTACATCAAACAATTGTTGATCCTTTTTTACAAGAAATCATTTTAACCGATTTTCAAAGTATTGTTTGTCAACACGCACACTAGTCATTGTTTCCAATTTCGCTATTCTTCCAAAAAAAAAGTAATTTTTAAATAAAAAATATATATCTATCTTAAAGTTGATTATTTAATTGAAAATGAGATTTTTATAATATTTTAGTAGGGTTTATTTTTCTCTAGTAACATATTGAATTCAATTTTCATTTTAATCGTGATTTTTAATTTTATATATTGTTGAATCAATGAAATACTTTATTCGTTCTTAAAAATGTTTTTTTTTTTATTTATATAAACTGAGAAGTTTAAATATACATATTACTTTTTTTCGTAAAGTCCTTTGTACTTTTTTTCAAATGTTATCAGTTTTATTACGTTATGTTAGTTTTCTTCTTTTTTTCATTATTTTTAATTTGAATAATATAAAAGAACTACTGCAAGTAGCAAAAAACATACTGGAACCACTTTCTTCCAAGCTTGCTTTGTTGAGAGTTCAGTTTCCTGAAAACTTATTTAGACTGAGTAAATGATGTAAGGGAAAGGGGCTGTGAGGGAATAATAATAAAGAATAAGATGTAATAATATCTGTTTGGGCATTTGCGATGGCAAATCGTGCGCAGAGGACAAGAATGCGTGCGCACGATGTGTTAGTCTGCGATGCAGGATGTAGAGCAGGTAGCGGGAAAGAGCGCTTGCTGCTGGCAACACAACTGTCGAGTACAGCTATTGCAAACAATGCCATGTGCGTTTGTTTACGAACGTTACACACACACACATAACTAATGCGCTATTTTAAAATTATTTTCTTCTAAGTATTTTTGGAGTGAAATTTCTTTACAGACGGTAGGGAAAGTCTCTACCAATACCTAATGTATAGAGACCTGCAAAATTCGCGGTTTCGATGGCCTTCAGGATAGACTGCACATACCCCTGTACACTCGGGCAAATAACGCAAGTTCATTGGCTGCCGACTTGTAAGTCGTCTCAGCTGGTTTGTCTGTGATTCGATCCTTCTTTGGTTGAGGGTTTATAACTGGTTGAGATTCGTCCAGATGAACAGTAAGCCAATAGCAAAATTATCTAAGAGGTATATGTGTTTGAATTCTAGCCTATCACCGAATGAATCTGCGAATTTTGCAGGACTCTACATGAGATACGAACATTTCGACACATAAACCAGACGCTGCGTTGATATTTTTCAGCTTCTATACACTTAACTTCCATTAGTGTTTCAAAGAGCTTATAATAATTGGTACCTGACAAACTGGTTGATTTATATATTGTAAATTCATGCACTTCAGTGGTTCTGGGCAAAGATCTCACGCAACGCAACACTTGCTGCAATTCACTATCAAGACGATCTTCTGTGCGACGGTAGGAACGCGTGGTCTTTTATTGGAGGTTTCTCTTCAAGCTTGATTACGAAAGATAAAAACTGAAGTGCTGGGCTTTTTTTTTTTACTGGCCGCATGACCAAAGTCAGCTTTTCATGTGCGAGCTGATAGAGTTTTCCTTGCTTGTATAGCATGATTACGAAGGACTGCCGACGGCGTTGAACATGTTCAGATGCGCGCTTCGTATTTCCTGCTACAACCCGCCGTGTACGGTGTGCGCATTTCCATTTTCCTCACTTCCTTTTCACGCTTTCTTATGTGCTTTTCTTTTTTATTTATTCCTCATGCTTCTTTTTTTTTGTTGCGTTCCTACGTACGAGTATTCACACCTCACACCGGCTCACAATTTACATGTAATAATACGAGTGCGAAGTACATTCGGTTGGGCGCGGCCCAGCGGGGATAATAGACGTGTGCTGATTGGTGTCTCTTGCCTCGGTCGGGAGACGTTTATTTCCATTTGGCGCTTCAGTTGCCACACACACACACACACACACACCTGCCGGGTCTAATGGGGCGGCTGCCGCGAAATTGCCTTCAGTTGGCTGGTTACGAGTGTTAGGTTGTTTTATTTTATTCATTTGCAATCGTCGCGTATTCATCTAAACAATTGTCAATTGAATGTGTGTTCGCGAAGATGAAAATTAATTAAGTCCTTTATCTGTGTTTTAAGAAGCACGTCTTGATATTTGTATTAAAATTAGTCGCCTGGACTAAGACAAGCGAATATAAATTTCAAGATGTGAGCCAAGTAAAAAATTACTGATTTAAAACAACCATTTTTGCTTTCTCGTAGACAAAAATTGTATGGTTAGTAAAAAGACTGAACAGATTCGTTCAAATGTCTGAAAACAGAAACTTCACTGAATGACTATTAAAATATACAATATAAACTCATATTGGTTACAGAAAATTACACATTATATGCTGTTTCAAACACCACCATATAGCTTTAAAAACGCATTTAGCATATTCTAGGTGATTTCTTAGAAAAAAGGAGATGAAATACTAAACAAACTTGTAAAAATTCGTTTGAGAAGATCTATATACGAGAAAAAAATGTAGACACAATGGCAGTTAGCTAGCATATATTTTACAAATATAATTTATGTAATATTACTGTTCTCTGTGGGTTTACGTTTCCTATTAATTATTAATTTGCGTTCTTGAATTTTTTTTCCATGACAAACGGTGCAAAACAGCGATGGCGTAAGTCGAAGAAATTGTATTAAATATATATATTTTTTGACGTGACAACGTTTAATAAATCTATGAACGCCGGCTGCACGCACGAAAAAGTGTTCCGTTACGCACATTGTTCCGTTACGCTGTGTCCCGTTACGCGTATTGTTCCGTTACGCTGTGTTCTGTTACGCTGTCGGCGAGTGCAGTAATAATAGGTTATGTTACAATTGACTTAAATTATGATGATTCATATAATTGACGATAGATTTTGATTACAGTTTATTTATATGAAACTCGTTCATAATTATATTTAAACTTTATAGTTAAACGCCAGTTTTTAAAATTAATTACAAGTCATCTACAAGTGAACTGTTTCGTCGACTGATTATAAAGTGAAGTGAAAAGTTAATTTGGTTTTCATTGCTTATTACAACAACAATTTCGGCAATAAAGGTAAATTATTCTTGCAATTTGAAAAATCTGATTACTAGTATAATTGCAAGTATTTATTCTTTTATTATTACAATAAAAATGATTCAGTTTTATTCATAAAAGTATGCAATCATTTAATCAATGTTTTGTTATGACGATGTCACGTTAAACTATCGTCCGTAAACCGATTTTAAAGACAACCATTTTTTTTAACCGAGGATAATACGTAGTGTTGGGTTTAAGAATGACAGTATTTGAAGGTCGTCCAAGAGCGTAGGCGAAATGCTATGCTGCCTTCTGAGACAGCTGTCACACACTCCATTGTCAGTCCGCGGCGATATCTACATGCGGCCCACGTACATTCCTTGCGCAGGCAGTTCCCGCTTCCTGGCGCAGTTACCCGCTCCCGCGACACCCTGGCACGGACACCGGAGTCGCTGCTACTCGCCCTCGTGCATTCCTCGCGCAGGCAGTTCCCGCTTCCTGGCGCAGTTACCCGCTCCCGCGACACCCTGGCACGGACACCGGAGTCGCTGCTACTCGCCCTCGTGCATTCCTCGTGCAGGCAGTTCCCGCTTCCTGGCGCAGTTACCCGCTCCCGCGACACCCTGGCACGGACACCGGAGTCGCTGCTACTCGCCCTCGTGCATTCCACGCGCAGTTCCCGCTTCCTGGCGCAGTTACCCGCTCCCGCGACACCCTGGCACGGACACCGGAGTCGCTGCTACTCGCCCTCGTGCATTCCACGCGCAGTTCCCGCTTCCTGGCGCAGTTACCCGCTCCCGCGACACCCTGGCACGGACACCGGAGTCGCTGCTACTCGCCCTCGTGCATTCCACGCGCAGTTCCCGCTTCCTGGCGCAGTTACCCGCTCCCGCGACACCCTGGCACGCACACCGGAGTCGCTGCTACTCGCCCTCGTGCATTCCTCGCGCAGTTCCCGCTTCCTGGCGCAGTTACCCGCTCCCGCGACACCCTGGCACGGACACCGGAGTCGCTGCTACTCGCCCTCGTGCATTCCTCGCGCAGGCAGTTCCAGTTTCCTGGCGCAATTACCCGCTCCCGCGACACCCTGGCACGGACACCGGAGTCGCTGCTACTCGCCTTCGTGCATTCCTCGCGCAGTTCCCGCTTCCTGGCGCGGTTACCCGCTCCCGCGACACCCTGGCACGGACACCGGAGTCGCTGCTACTCGCCCTCGTGCATTCCTCGCGCAGTTCCCGCTCCCTGGCGCGGTTACCCGCTCCCGCGACACCCTGGCACGGACACCGGAGTCGCTGCTACTCGCCCTCGTGCATTCCTCGCGCAGTTCCCGCTTCCTGGCGCAATTACCCGCTCCCGCGACACCCTGGCACGCACACCGGAGTCGCTGCTACTCGCCCTCGTGCATTCCTCGCGCAGTTCCCGCTCCCTGGCGCGGTTACCCGCTCCCGCGACACCCTGGCACGGACACCGGAGTCGCTGCTACTCGCCCTCGTGCATTCCTCGCGCAGTTCCCGCTTCCTGGCGCAATTACCCGCTCCCGCGACACCCTGGCACGCACACCGGAGTCGCTGCTACTCGCCTTCGTGCATTCCTCGCGCAGTTCCCGCTCCCTGGCGCGGTTACCCGCTCCCGCGACACCCTGGCACGGACACCGGAGTCGCTGCTACTCGCCCTCGTGCATTCCTCGCGCAGTTCCCGCTTCCTGGCGCAATTACCCGCTCCCGCGACACCCTGGCACGCACACCGGAGTCGCTGCTACTCGCCCTCGTGCATTCCTCGCGCAGTTCCCGCTTCCTGGCGCAGTTACCCGCTCCCGCGACACCCTGGCACGGACACCGGAGTCTCTGCTACTCGCCTTCGTGCATTCCTCGCGCAGTTCCCGCTTCCTGGCGCGGTTACCCGCTCCCGCGACACCCTGGCACGCACACCGGAGTCGCTGCTACTCGCCCTCGTGCATTCCTCGCGTAGTTCCCGCTTCCTGGCGCAGTTACCCGCTCCCGCGACACCCTGGCACGGACACCGGAGTCGCTGCTACTCGCCCTCGTGCATTCCTCGCGCAGGCAGTTCCCGCTTCCTGGCGCAGTTACCCGCTCCCGCGACACCCTGGCACGGACACCGGAGTCGCTGCTACTCGCCCTCGTGCATTCCTCGCGCAGGCAGTTCCCGCTTCCTGGCGCAGTTACCCGCTCCCGCGACACCCTGGCACGGACACCGGAGTCGCTGCTACTCGCCCTCGTGCATTCCTCGCGCAGTTTCCGCTCCCTGGCGCGGTTACCCGCTCCCGCGACACCCTGGCACGGACACCGGAGTCGCTGCTACTCGCCCTCGTGCATTCCTCGCGCAGTTCCCGCTTCCTGGCGCGGTTACCCGCTCCCGCGACACCCTGGCACGGACACCGGAGTCGCTGCTACTCGCCCTCGTGCATTCCTCGCGCAGGCAGTTCCAGTTTCCTGGCGCAGTTACCCGCTCCCGCGACACCCTGGCACGGACACCGGAGTCGCTGCTACTCGCCCTCGTGCATTCCTCGCGCAGGCAGTTCCCGCTTCCTGGCGCAGTTACCCGCTCCCGCGACACCCTGGCACGGACACCGGAGTCGCTGCTACTCGCCCTCGTGCATTCCTCGCGCAGTTACCGCTCCCTGGCGCGGTTACCCGCTCCCGCGACACCCTGGCACGGACACCGGAGTCGCTGCTACTCGCCCTCGTGCATTCCTCGCGCAGTTCCCGCTTCCTGGCGCGGTTACCCGCTCCCGCGACACCCTGGCACGGACACCGGAGTCGCTGCTACTCGCCCTCGTGCATTCCTCGCGCAGTTCCCGCTTCCTGGCGCAGTTACCCGCTCCCGCGACACCCTGGCACGGACACCGGAGTCGCTGCTACTCGCCCTCGTGCATTCCTCGCGCAGGCAGTTCCAGTTTCCTGGCGCAATTACCCGCTCCCGCGACACTCTGGCACGGACACCGGAGTCGCTGCTACTCGCCCTCGTGCATTCCTCGCGCAGTTCCCGCTTCCTGGCGCAGTTACCCGCTCCCGCGACAACCTGGCACGGACACCGGAGTCGCTGCTACTCGCCCTCGTGCATTCCTCGCGCAGTTCCCGCTTCCTGGCGCGGTTACCCGCTCCCGCGACACCCTGGCACGGACACCGGAGTCTCTGCTACTCGCCCTCGTGCATTCCTCGCGCAGTTCCCGCTTCCTGGCGCAGTTACCCGCTCCCGCGACACCCTGGCACGGACACCGGAGTCGCTGCTACTCGCCCTCGTGCATTCCTCGCGCAGTTCCCGCTTCCTGGCGCGGTTACCCGCTCCCGCGACACCCTGGCACGGACACCGGAGTCGCTGCTACTCGCCCTCGTGCATTCCTCGCGCAGTTCCCGCTTCCTGGCGCGGTTACCCGCTCCCGCGACACCCTGGCACGGACACCGGAGTCGCTGCTACTCGCCCTCGTGCATTCCTCGCGCAGTTCCCGCTTCCTGGCGCGGTTACCCGCTCCCGCGACACCCTGGCACTGACACCGGAGTCGCTGCTACTCGCCCTCGTGCATTCCTCGCGCAGTTCCCGCTTCCTGGCGCGGTTACCCGCTCCCGCGACACCCTGGCACGGACACCGGAGTCGCTGCTACTCGCCCTCGTGCATTCCTCGCGCAGTTCCCGCTTCCTGGCGCGGTTACCCGCTCCCGCGACACCCTGGCACGGACACCGGAGTCGCTGCTACTCGCCCTCGTGCATTCCTCGCGCAGTTCCCGCTTCCTGGCGCGGTTACCCGCTCCCGCGACACCCTGGCACGGACACCGGAGTCGCTGCTACTCGCCCTCGTTCATTCCTCGCGCAGTTCCCGCTTCCTGGTTCGGTTACCCGCTCCCGCGACACCCTGGCACTGACACCGGAGTCGCTGCTACTCGCCCTCGTGCATTCCTCGCGCAGTTCCCGCTTCCTGGCGCGGTTACCCGCTCCCGCGACACCCTGGCACGGACACCGGAGTCGCTGCTACTCGCCCTCGTGCATTCCTCGCACAGTTCCCGCTTCCTGGCGCGGTTACCCGCTCCCGCGACACCCTGGCACGGACACCGGAGTCGCTGCTACTCGCCCTCGTGCATTCCTCGCGCAGTTCCCGCTTCCTGGCGCGGTTACCCGCTCCCGCGACACCCTGGCACTGACACCGGAGTCGCTGCTACTCGCCCTCGTGCATTCCTCGCGCAGTTCCCGCTTCCTGGCGCGGTTACCCGCTCCCGCGACACCCTGGCACGGACACCGGAGTCGCTGCTACTCGCCCTCGTGCATTCCTCGCGCAGTTCCCGCTTCCTGGCGCGGTTACCCGCTCCCGCGACACCCTGGCACGGACACCGGAGTCGCTGCTACTCGCCCTCGTGCATTCCTCGCGCAGTTCCCGCTTCCTGGCGCAGTTACCCGCTCCCGCGACACCCTGGCACGGACACCGGAGTCGCTGCTACTCGCCCTCGTGCATTCCTCGCGCAGTTTCCGCTCCCTGGCGCGGTTACCCGCTCCCGCGACACCCTGGCACGGACACCGGAGTCGCTGCTACTCGCCCTCGTGCATTCCTCGCGCAGTTCCCGCTTCCTGGCGCGGTTACCCGCTCCCGCGACACCCTGGCACGGACACCGGAGTCGCTGCTACTCGCCCTCGTGCATTCCTCGCGCAGGCAGTTCCAGTTTCCTGGCGCAGTTACCCGCTCCCGCGACACCCTGGCACGGACACCGGAGTCGCTGCTACTCGCCCTCGTGCATTCCTCGCGCAGTTCCCGCTTCCTGGCGCGGTTACCCGCTCCCGCGACACCCTGGCACTGACACCGGAGTCGCTGCCACTCGCCCTCGTGCATTCCTCGCGCAGTTCCCGCTTCCTGGCGCGGTTACCCGCTCCCGCGACACCCTGGCACGGACACCGGAGTCGCTGCTACTCGCCCTCGTGCATTCCTCGCGCAGGCAGTTCCCGCTTCCTGGCGCGGTTACCCGCTCCCGCGACACCCTGGCACGGACACCGAGGTCGCTGCTACTCGCCCTCGTGCATTCCTCGCGCAGGCAGTTCCCGCTTCCTGGCGCAGTTACCCGCTCCCGCGACACCCTGGCACGGACACCAGAGTCGCTGCTACTCGCCCTCGTGCATTCCTCGCGCAGGCAGTTCCTGCTTCCTGGCGCAGTTACCCGCTCCCGCGACACCCTGGCACGGACACCGGAGTCGCTGCTACTCGCATTCGTGCATTCCTCGTGCAGGCAGTTCCTGCTTCTTGGCGCGGTTACCCGCTCCCGCGACACCCTGGCACGGACACCGGAGTCGCTGCTACTCGCCCTCGTGCATTCCTCGCGCAGGCAGTTCCCGCTTCCTGGCGCAGTTACCCGCTCCCGCGACACCCTGGCACGGACACCGGAGTCGCTGCTACTCGCCCTCGTGCATTCCTCGCGCAGTTCCCGCTTCCTGGCGCGGTTACCCGCTCCCGCGACACCCTGGCACGGACACCGGAGTCGCTGCTACTCGCCCTCGTGCATTCCTCGCGCAGTTCCCGCTTCCTGGCGCGGTTACCCGCTCCCGCGACACCCTGGCACGGACACCGGAGTCGCTGCTACTCGCCCTCGTGCATTCCTCGCGCAGTTCCCGCTTCCTGGCGCAGTTACCCGCTCCCGCGACACCCTGGCACGGACACCGGAGTCGCTGCTACTCGCCCTCGTGCATTCCTCGCGCAGTTCCCGCTTCCTGGCGCAATTACCCGCTCCCGCGACACCCTGGCACGGACACCGGAGTCGCTGCTACTCGCCCTCGTGCATTCCTCGCGCAGTTCCCGCTTCCTGGCGCGGTTACCCGCTCCCGCGACACCCTGGCACGGACACCGGAGTCGCTGCTACTCGCCCTCGTGCATTCCTCGCGCAGTTCCCGCTTCCTGGCGCAGTTACCCGCTCCCGCGACACCCTGGCACGGACACCGGAGTCGCTGCTACTCGCCCTCGTGCATTCCTCGCGCAGTTCCCGCTCCCTGGCGCGGTTACCCGCTCCCGCGACACCCTGGCACGGACACCGGAGTCGCTGCTACTCGCCCTCGTGCATTCCTCGTGCAGGCAGTTCCTGCTTCTTGGAGCGGTTACCCGCTCCCGCGACACCCTGGCACGGACACCGGAGTCGCTGCTACTCGCCCTCGTGCATTCCTCGCGCAGTTCCCGCTTCCTGGCGCGGTTACCCGCTCCCGCGACACCCTGGCACGGACACCGGAGTCGCTGCTACTCGCCCTAATGCATTCCTCGCGCAATTCCCGCTCCCTGGCGCGGTTACCCGCTCCCGCGACACCCTGGCACGGACACCGGAGACGTTGCTACTCGCCCTCGTGCATTCCTCGCGCAATTCCCGCTCCCTGGCGCGGTTACCCGCTCCCGCGACACTCTGGCACGCACACCGGAGTCGCTGCTACTCGCCCTCGTGCATTCCTCGCGCAATTCCCGCTCCCTGGCGCGGTTACCCGCTCCCGCGACACCCTGGCACGCACACCGGAGTCGCTGCTACTCGCCCTCGTGCATTCCTCGCGCAGTTCCCGCTCCCTGGCGCGGTTACCCGCTCCCGCGACACCCTGGCACGGACACCGGAGACGTTGCTACTCGCCCTCGTGCATTCCTCGCGCAATTCCCGCTCCCTGGCGCGGTTACCCGCTCCCGCGACACTCTGGCACGCACACCGGAGTCGCTGCTACTCGCCCTCGTGCATTCCTCGCGCAATTCCCGCTCCCTGGCGCGGTTACCCGCTCCCGCGACACTCTGGCACGGACACCGGAGTCGCTGCTACTCGCCCTCGTGCATTCCTCGTGCAGGCAGTTCCTGCTTCTTGGCGTGGTTACCCGCTCCCGCGACACCCTGGCACGCACACCGGAGACGTTGCTACTCGCCCTCGTGCATTCCTCGCGCAATTCCCGCTCCCTGGCGCGGTTACCCGCTCCCGCGACACTCTGGCACGCATACCGGAGTCGCTGCTACTCGCCCTCGTGCATTCCTCGCGCAGTTCCCGCTCCCTGGCGCGGTTACCCGCTCCCGCGACACCCTGGCACGGACACCGGAGTCGCTGCTACTCGCCCTCGTGCATTCCTCGTGCAGGCAGTTCCTGCTTCTTGGCGCGGTTACCCGCTCCCGCGACACCCTGGCACGGACACCGGAGTCGCTGCTACTCGCCCTCGTGCATTCCTCGCGCAGGCAGTTCCTGCTACTTGGCGCGGTTACCCGCTCCCGCGACACCCTGGCACGGACACCGGAGTCGCTGCTACTCGCCCTCGTGCATTCCTCGTGCAGGCAGTTCCTGCTTCTTGGCGCGGTTACCCGCTCCCACGACACCCTGGCACGGACACCGGAGACGTTGCTACTCGCCCTCGTGCATTCCTCGCGCAATTCCCGCTCCCTGGCGCGGTTACCCGCTCCCGCGACACTCTGGCACGCACACCGGAGTCGCTGCTACTCGCCCTCGTGCATTCCTCGCGCAATTCCCGCTCCCTGGCGCGGTTACCCGCTCCCGCGACACTCTGGCACGGACACCGGAGTCGCTGCTACTCGCCCTCGTGCATTCCTCGTGCAGGCAGTTCCTGCTTCTTGGCGTGGTTACCCGCTCCCGCGACACCCTGGCACGCACACCGGAGACGTTGCTACTCGCCCTCGTGCATTCCTCGCGCAATTCCCGCTCCCTGGCGCGGTTACCCGCTCCCGCGACACTCTGGCACGCACACCGGAGTCGCTGCTACTCGCCCTCGTGCATTCCTCGCGCAGTTCCCGCTCCCTGGCGCGGTTACCCGCTCCCGCGACACCCTGGCACGGACACCGGAGTCGCTGCTACTCGCCCTCGTGCATTCCTCGCGCAGTTCCCGCTCCCTGGCTCGGTTACCCGCTCCCGCGACACCCTGGCACGGACACCGGAGTCGCTGCTACTCGCCCTCGTGCATTCCTCGCGCAGTTCCCGCTCCCTGGCGCGGTTACCCGCTCCCGCGACACCCTGGCACGGACACCGGAGTCGCTGCTACTCGCCCTCGTGCATTCCTCGCGCAGTTCCCGCTCCCTGGCGCGGTTACCCGCTCCCGCGACACCCTGGCACGGACACCGGAGTCGCAGCTACTCGCCCTCGTGCATTCCTCGTGCAGGCAGTTCCTGCTTCTTGGCGCGGTTACCCGCTCCCGCGACACCCTGGCACGGATACCGGAGTCGCTGCTACTCGCCCTCGTGCATTCTTCGTGCAGGCAGTTCCTGCTTCTTGGCGCGGTTACCCGCTCCCGCGACACCCTGGCACGGACACCGGAGTCGCTGCTACTCGCCCTCGTGCATTCCTCGCGCAATTCCCGCTCCCTGGCGCGGTTACCCGCTCCCGCGACACTCTGGCACGCACACCGGAGTCGCTGCTACTCGCCCTCGTGCATTCCTCGCGCAGTTCCCGCTCCCTGGCGCGGTTACCCGCTCCCGCGACACCCTGGCACGCACACCGGAGTCGCTGCTACTCGCCCTCGTGCATTCCTCGCGCAGTTCCCGCTCCCTGGCGCGGTTACCCGCTCCCGCGACACCCTGGCACGGACACCGGAGTCGCTGCTACTCGCCCTCGTGCATTCCTCGCGCAGTTCCCGCTTCCTGGCGCAGTTACCCGCTCCCGCGACACCCTGGCACGGACACCGGAGTCGCTGCTACTCGCCCTCGAGCATTCCTCGCGCAGTTCCCGCTCCCTGGCGCGGTTACCCGCTCCCGCGACACACTGGCACGGACACCGGAGTCTCTGCTACTCGCCCTCGTGCATTCCTCGCGCAGTTCCCGCTTCCTGGCGCGGTTACCCGCTCCCGCGACACCCTGGCACGGACACCGGAGTCTCTGCTACTCGCCCTCGTGCATTCCTCGCGCAGTTCCCGCTCCCTGGCGCGGTTACCCGCTCCCGCGACACTCTGGCACGGACACCGGAGTCTCTGCTACTCGCCCTCGTGCATTCCTCGCGCAGTTCCCGCTCCCTGGCGCGGTTACCCGCTCCCGCGACACCCTGGCACGGACACCGGAGTCTCTGCTACTCGCCCTCTTGCATTCCTCGCGCAGTTCCCGCTTCCTGGCGCAGTTACCCGCTCCAGCGACACCCTGGCACGGACACCGGAGTCGCTGCTACTCGCCCTCGTGCATTCCTCGCGCAGGCAGTTCCAGTTTCCTGGCGCAATTACCCGCTCCCGCGACACCCTAGCACGGACACCGGAGTCTCTGCTACTCGCCCTCTTGCATTCCTCGCGCAGTTCCCGCTTCCTGGCGCAGTTACCCGCTCCCGCGACACCCTGGCACGGACACCGGAGTCTCTGCTACTCGCCCTCGTGCATTCCTCGCGCAGTTCCCGCTTCCTGGCGCAGTTACCCGCTCCCGCGACACCCTAGCACGGACACCGGAGTTTCTGCTACTCGCCCTCTTGCATTCCTCGCGCAGTTCCCGCTTCCTGGCGCGGTTACCCGCTCCCGCGACACCCTGGCACGGACACCGGAGTCGCTGCTACTCGCCCTCGTGCATTCCTCGCGCAGTTCCCGCTTCCTGGAGCGGTTACCCGCCCCCGCGACACCCTGGCACGGACACCGGAGTCTCTGCTACTCGCCCTCGTGCATTCCTCGCGCAGTTCCCGCTTCCTGGAGCGGTTACCCGCCCCCGCGACACCCTGGCACGGACACCGGAGTCGCTGCTACTCGCCCTCGTGCATTCCTCGCGCAGTTCCCGCTTCCTGGCGCAGTTACCCGCTCCCGCGACACCCTGGCACGGACACCGGAGTCGCTGCTACTCGCCCTCGTGCATTCCTCGCGCAGTTCCCGCTTCCTGGCGCGGTTACCCGCTCCCGCGACACCCTGGCACGGACACCGGAGTCGCTGCTACTCGCCCTCGTGCATTCCTCGCGCAGTTCCTGCTTCTTGGCGCGGTTACCCGCTCCCGCGACACCCTGGCACGGACACCGGAGTCGCTGCTACTCGCCCTCGTGCATTCCTCGCGCAGTTCCCGCTTCCTGGCGCAGTTACCCGCTCCCGCGACACCCTGGCACGGACACCGGAGTCGCTGCTACTCGCCCTCGTGCATTCCTCGCGCAGTTCCCGCTTCCTGGCGCAGTTACCCGCTCCCGCGACACCCTGGCACGGACACCGGAGTCGCTGCTACTCGCCCTCGTGCATTCCTCGTGCAGGCAGTTCCTGCTTCTTGGCGCGGTTACCCGCTCCCGCGACACCCTGGCACGGACACCGGAGTCGCTGCTACTCGCCCTCGTGCATTCCTCGTGCAGGCAGTTCCTGCTTCTTGGCGCGGTTACCCGCTCCCGCGACACCCTGGCACGGACACCGGAGTCGCTGCTACTCGCTCTCGTGCATTCCTCGTGCAGGCAGTTCCTGCTTCTTGGCGCGGTTACCCGCTCCCGCGACACCCTGGCACGGACACCGGAGTCGCTGCTACTCGCCCTCGTGCATTCCTCGTGCAGGCAGTTCCTGCTTCTTGGCGCGGTTACCCGCTCCCGCGACACCCTGGCACGGACACCGGAGTCGCTGCTACTCGCCCTCGTGCATTCCTCGCGCAGGCAGTTCCTGCTTCTTGGCGCGGTTACCCGCTCCCGCGACACCCTGGCACGGACACCGGAGTCTCTATTTATAGAGATATAGGAAGATTTATAGATATAGGTATCTAGAGGTGAGAAATAAAGAGAGATATTAATAGGGAGATATATGTAGATAAAGATATAAAGAGGAAAAGAGTTAGAGAGAATAAGAGAGAGAGAGAGAAAAATGCTTTGTATATGTGTAATGCCCTACCTACTTAAAAAAAATTACAAATACAATGATTGAGGCATTGCAACGTATGTCGGGCATTATTTTTAGAGACCGGAAAAATTCGCGTATTCATATCGCGATAGGCTAAAATACAAATAGTTATACCTGAGTGATGCCTCTGCTATTGGCCCGACCAAAGCTTTATCGAATCACAGGCTGCTACGCTGGAACGTCTCGCAAGACAGCAGCCAATGAGTGGGTGACATTTGACCGAGTGTACGTAGAACTATGGAGTTCATCCTGCAGGTCTTTGAACCCGCGAATTTTTCCGGTCCCTACTAATTATTAGTATTAAATAAGTAGGGGCAGATATTTTGCGCGAAAAATTCTGATGGCTTGTTAGACTGCAACAAGGTATAACAGCACCAACGGTTTCTTCCTTGTGATTGGCGGCCGTCCGCGAGAGAAGTCATTGCGTTATTTGACCGAGCCACTCAGGACGCGTTTGCTTCCGCGCCGAGTCACTGTGATTGGTCTTGTAACAGCCTACATGTGCCCGAAGGAAACTTACCCAATCACAGAGCACAGACGATGCTATAGTGTTTTAACTTTAGGCTAGCCTCGGAAGCTTTTCACGAAATATGCATGCCCCTACTGATTACTTAGGGACAGGAAAAATTCGCGGGTTCAATAACCTGCAGGATGAACTCCATAGTTCTACGTACACACGGTCAAATGTCACCCACTCATTGGCTGCTGTCTTGTGAGACGTCCCAACGTAGCAGCCTGTGATTCCATACAGCTTTGGTTGAGTGTTTCTCATTGGCCCAGAGTCATCCAGGTGAGTTGTGAGGCAATGGCAGAGGCAGCACTGAGGTATAACTATTTGTATTTTAGCCTATCGCGAAATGAATTCGCGAATTTTTCCGGTCTCTACGTGATTAGGTTCCGTAGAAATTGAGGAAGCAAACAAACAGTGAATCTCTGCTCTAAGTTAGCCTGAGCACAATCTTTGGCGAATCGTAACACCTGGCACAGCCTGTCACTTCAGAAACGTGGCAGTGAAATGTTGCGGCGTGTGAAACAGGAAGGCGAGGCTGAAGACTCGAAGGCATGACTCGTGCCACCTGGCCATAAAAACTCCTTTGTTTCCCCGCGAGGGTGACGCCGTGAAACAGCAGGTGGAAGGTGTTCCCTTTTATGCTATTCGGCGCACGGCGCGCGAACGCCACGCGCCCACGGTTTTCTGTGTTTCGGAACGGGCTGCGCGCGGCGACTCGAACATGCAGGTGTGGCCGGGGTAGTTCGTGGCGCGTCCGCCGCAGGGAGCGAGCGCTGCGGTGCATGGACTCGACATCACGTAGACCGCTCCGCTGCGGTGCATAGACTCGACATCACGTAGACCGCTCCGCTGCAATGCATAGACTAGACATCACGTAGATCGCTCCGCTGCGGTGCATAGACCCGACATCACGTAGACCGCTTCGTTGCGGTGCATAGACTCGACATCACGTAGATCCCTACGCTATTGTGCATAGACTCGACATCACGTAGACCGCTCCGCTGCAATGCATAGACTAGACATCACGTAGATCGCTCCGCTGCGGTGCATAGACCCGACATCACGTAGACCGCTTCGTTGCGGTGCATAGACTCGACATCACGTAGATCCCTACGCTATTGTGCATAGACTCGACATCACGTAGACCGCTTCGCTGCAATGCATAGACTAGACATCACGTAGATCGCTCCGCTGCGGTGCATAGACCCGACATCACGTAGACCGCTTCGCTGCGGTGCATAGACTCGACATCACGTAGACCGCTCCGCTGCAATGCATAGACTAGCCATCACGTAGACCGCTCCGCTGCGGTGCATAGACTCGACATCACGTAGACCGCTCCGCTGCGGTGCATAGACTAGACATTGCGAACTGAAATACAGCCATGTTAAATTGCAGTTATTTATAAATTGGCACATTTGCACGAAAGCAACTGTGTGGCTACAGAGCATTCCCGTAGCAACGCTGTGTTCGGGTTCTTGGCCGGGCATTATTTCTCTGTGTTGTCCCAGTGCCTACATTGTTTACAATTATTTTTGTAAGCCATTCATTTCCTGAAAAGCTTTACGATGTTACCTACGCACCTTATTAAGTATTATAATCCAAATTAAAGTCCAATTGTTTAATATTCGATTGCATTTGCCATGGTTAAAAAAATTTACGCATGTATAAAACATCAGAATTCAAAATTATGCGCAAATTTTTGCAAGCACGACAAAAATATTCAGTATTATTTCCAAGAACGTATTTCACATATGCATCAACTACTGCGGTGTGTTGTACAAATTTATTTTATTTTTATTTTTATATATGAAACTATTTCGTGGCAAGTGGTTCTGAAAGCAATATTTCGTAAAAGTACAGAAATAGTTTTTCTGTTTTTAGTGAATTCCCGTCACCGAGCATGCGTTTGGATCACGTAAATCCACGCGTAGTGAGACATTGTGAACCTTATGTTTATTAGAAATCATCATAAACTTCCCTCTCATTCTCAACAATTTTGCGAAAATAATTATTTAATTTATTAAAAAAACTTTCACATAAAGTGGGTACACCATTTCGCTTGCATATTACATCGGTCAAACGGTATGGTGAAAACTGTCTACGGAAGGTAATATTTAAGGTGCTAATCAGGCGATTGGGAAATATTATTTAAGTCACCATCAAGATTGATAAAAGAAGTAATAAGGTTATGAACTATCATAATTATGTTTGGCAGTGTTAAAAATAATTCAAGCAATGTTTTTATTTACAATCACGATTGATTTAGTGAGTTCCTTGAGTGTTTGTTAAACCTTGCACAGTTGTGCTTGCAAAACATGCAACTATCTACTCAATTGACTGTGAGTTTTGTAGTGGATTGTTGGAGAATGGCTATTCGACTGATAGTGTTTCTGTGGAAATGTGTGTGTTTGTGTCATTTCATCAGTTTCGATTCTTTTTTGTTCAACTCTATTGTATTTTCGTTTGTGGTTCTTTTTTTTTTTGTTGAAATCATATAGCAGTAACATTTCATCATTGTCATTAATCTCTTTAAAGGAAAAAATCGGCGTTCTGTACCATTGGGGTAATAAGTAAAGGAGATAATGTGACCAATATTTGCCAATTTAATAACTTAAAATTAATTTTTGATAATTAAGGCTAACGCTAATTCATTGGTGATGTGTTTTTAACATCTTTATCAATACTCTTTGATGGCAGCTTTATGATTATTCTTAGAAAGTTTATATTAAGTTACTAAAATAAATATTCTGGCATTAGCCTTTACACAGCTACGGTATGTTTTGCTAACCAATAGCTAATCAGAGTGACTTAAATTCAAAACAGAAACCCACTTTATAAATTAATACTTAACTGGTTTGTATAAATATTTTATTTTTATTTTTATTTGACTGCTGCAGTGGTTTAGCGTTTGGTTCAGTGTCTTCGGTTGCGTCAAAGAGAAACTATCATTGTGACAAGCTCCCTGTATTTTATTCCGGTTCGAATATAAACTGGTTACAAAATATAGTTATGCTTTGTATTTTATGCGAAGTTCGTTGATTAGAAATCGGAAACGTCCGTTATTAACGAAGATTTTTGGTTTTTATTTTTAACTTGTTATCTTCGATAATTTCGCTGCATAATTTTGTTTTTAATTCTGGTCTCTTTTGTTTCTGCAGTACGGGTCATAAACTAATTTGCGTAATATCGTATTCATGTCGGGGAGCCGTGTTGGGAACTTTAATTAACCAATTACATCACCTTACGTAATCTTCCTCTTTCGCGTCGTTTCATCCTGCTCACTAGGTGGTCAGCGTTTATAAAACGAACGAAGGTAAGGAAATAAAAGAAACACGTTTTATTTTTTGGTACCGTATAAGTCATTAACCTGTTTTGTTATTTTCTCATTGTACTCAAACCTGTGCCCTTTCTTTAACTCTTTTTATTTTCTTCTGCTTCTCCAACCTACAATGACGCCATCAGTGAATTCTCTGGAAGTTGTTCCCTCTCCCCATATTTGGTATGTCGATCTCTCATTTCGAAGACTTTTTTATTGTTGCTATTCAAACGCAATCAAGTTTTCCATTGTTTCGTCGCAGCACGCCAAACATTTCATCCTTTGGACGTTTCCACTCCGATATGGAAAGGGTTCGTGTCAAAATAAGTATTTCTAATTTGAAATTTTCATTGGTTGTTTTTCTTCATTTACTACATTATCTTCGGCGCACTCGATTATTAATTTTCCTACATCCGTAATCATGCGATGCCTTAGTTGAACATCTCTTCCATAACATGTTTCCATGCTCGCAACTTGTTCGACTTCGCCTCACTGTACATACAAGTATCCAACTGTGCAAAGACAAAATCGTTCCCAGATTAAGCGAAGTATATAATATATATTAGAAATAATTTTCTTTTCGCTATACGCATCTTTGTATCCCAGGATGGCTAAGATATTGATGCCACTCAAACGAAAATTACATTTAAATTTTATAAACATAGTTTCTTCGTAGTCTTCTTGATTCGCTAAGTGGAAAAAATAATTTAAACTAAGATTTGCGAGTGACTGGGTCCTTTGCGAGTGACTGCGTCCTTTGCGAGTGAAGGCATGTTCACAATGGAGTCCAATACACAGTAACAAACATTTTGTATAGTTAAAAGACATTTTATGAACACGTAAATGTACAAGAAATATGCTATAAATTTAACAGAATATTTATGGGGAAACTACGAAGAAAATTCTGCATTTCTACAAAGAAGTTTGTAAGGTTTCAGTAACCTGTTATCACTCAGGAAGTGTAACAGAGAAACATTTCATTCCAAACAAAACGACCATATAAACTGAAAGACTGGAAACTCAACGTGGTTTTTCTGCACCTGCATACAATCATCGACTACACTGCCATCTATGAATCTACAAATGAAGAAACGTGGTAGAAAAAGCTCGAAGAAAGAATGTATTAAAAAAACCTATTGTAAACTTTTTTTATAACTAGAATGGAGGAACTAGATAACTACCAGTCCTGCACAGCAGAGTATTAATAATTAATATGTATTAATAAACGCCTCAAGACTTGTTTATTGCCAGGATACTTGATTCAATTTCATAACCTTGAAAGGTTTTATTTATTTTTTTTCGTTTTACAAATATTTTTTCTTTATACTACGGACTATATTAAACCTGCTAGTTTTATTTTCTTCGGTTATTATAGAAGCAATAAAGTGATTACACATACCTAATCGTACAGAAACGCTTTTAACAAACAATAATATTAAATAGTTATTTATGTTTTACTATTATTTATTATTTAATTGATGAATTTAATTCCGTCACAAACATTTCAAAGCAATATTTAATTATGACAGTTAGCGCTCTCTATGAATTTGCAAAAGATACGGCTGGGAAACCTTCTTTTCACAGACGAGAGAGCCAAACGCCCGATCGTGCATCTTCGGTTTTTTTTTTTGCTCATTGTAAATAAATATGGCGGTGTTTATAAAAGGATGCTAATGGTCAATTAGGTTAGGATAGCTACATTAAAGATACGGGAAAAAAAGCATGAACTTCGGGGAACTTCGGGTGTTGCTCTCTCGTCTGTGAAATGAAGGCTTCCCGATTCGGCTAGCCATAGTAGCGCTATCTACCGTGTGTATGTGAAACACTGCTCGGGTAGATAACGGGCTGTTCTAGTTGCCACCCGCTGGTTCGAAAAGAACAGCCCAGCCTAGTTTGAGAGATCCGCACGCAGGCAGTGGCTTGTGCCGTCACTAGCCGGAGGACGTAACCTCTAGTGCAATCACTTGTCGAAAGTTGAATAAACTATTTACTCTTGTTGGTGGTGATGGTCCTGCTGCTCCATGCCTAACTGGTCAAAACCCCGGGCTTATATACCCATTTTCTCTCCCCCCCCCCCCCCTTTTCCCTGCTATTGCCCTCAAATTCTCTGGTTTAATTTAATAATAGAGATGATTCTAGAATGTTCTAAAATGATCTTTATACCAGTTCACATAATCGATAAATATAACCGATTTCCGGGATTCATTCTTCTTCTTGAATCCGGAGTTGGTAACACTGAATTTGATGTTGTGTTGGAATGAAGTCTCCACTTTGTCTATGTTTTTTTGTGTGAAAGTGCACTGTCTTTGCCGCACACAGCCGTAGCCTATCTATGAGTCGTGATGTCACAAGATGTCAGTTTATTCCTACCCGCTAACATGAAAGGTATGCTTCTTCATGTTCTTAAATGTTTGTGTGTAGAATCTTAAATTAACGTCTCGTGACCATACACGGTCTCACTCTTTGTTACTTTTGGAACCAACCCCCAGTTTTCAACGGCAAAACCGATGATGTCTCAAATTGCCATGGGAATATGCACCACGACACTTCACACGTTCGGAGCCCACGCACAAGGGGGATTGTAATTGGGTACCTACGTAATGCATAGAGACCTGTAAAATTCGCGGATTCATTTCGCGATAGGATAGAGTCCAAATACTTCTGACATTATTTTGCTTCAGTGATTGGGCTACAGTTTATCTGAAGGACTCTGGGCCAATGAAAAATCTTTAACAGAAGAATTAGCGAATCACAATCATTCCAGTCAACAGGTGTTACGAGTCGGTAACCAATCAGAAGATGTAATTTGCACGAGTGCGTAGAGGATCATGGAGTCTATCCTTTAGGGATTTGAAATCGCGAATTTTACAGGTCTCGAGTAATGAAGTGAAAATAACATCTCTTGGTAATCACTCCTACTATGTCCAGGGAGATGACATGCAGTTAGTCACACTTTGGGTTTGGCCGTTGGCAAGCACAACAAATAAAATTACATCTCAACTGTCTGCATCGTGTTTAACATTGAATGCCATCTATCGGCAATGTTCGCAACTTTCAGGGCCCAATGGCCACGGTGTAACACCTTACAGATGTTCTGTGTCGGTACTTCTTGTAACTGTACAGAAGACATTGTTTACATAAACAAAATGCGAGTATACTCGCTAGTGATGTGTAAACATCTAATCTCGGTAGCGAGCGGGTTGCTTCACACAAACTTGTAGCACGAAACTCCGATACCAAATATAAATTAGAATTCTTTAAAATAATGCCGAGTGTGATGAATATACGAAAAAGTATTATTTTGAGGGAAAAGCGGTAAAATTGTGTTTCCTCTTTTTTTTTAAATCAAACTATAATTCTGTTTAACAATATGGTAATAACCTAATCCAATAGGCTAATTTTTATTTATGTCCTACAATTTTTTTCAAAGTGGGTGCATTTGATGCGCTTCGGGTAGTTTCGGAACAGTTTTAATGCAGTTCGTGCTTAAGTTCAAGGACACACCATTTTTTTTTAAATTGTAGTAACTATAGGTATCTATATTAAATTATATCAAAAATATTAATGTATTTTTTAAGCATAAGTTATGATATATGGTGTGGATTAAGGTGCGTGGGTTAAAGGTATACCTGTACGATATGATACTAAATTAACTTAATTTTTATTTACCTAACATTTAATATTTTTATAACATATGTTATATACGGTACACATGAAAATGCATAGGGTATGGGACTTAAATACATTATAAATTATTCATATATTTTTATTTTAAATACTTTAAAAATATATTTTTACCATATTTTATTATATTCGGCACGAATGAAGATAGGACTTGTGTTGAAGACATACAAATGTCATACAAGAATATTAATGTTAACATTTTATTTAAAAACTGTTTAAAACTATTTTTAATGCAGTTGAAATTGTTTATATCTATTAAGGATAAAATGAGAGGCATAGTCTAAAAAAAAGATATGTAATTTGATAATATAGTTATATTAACATTTTATTTTAAAAAAAATTTTATTAACATATGTTGTATACATTATAGGTAAAAGGGCGTAGTCGAAAGACAAAACCTATGTCCAAAATATTAGTTAGATAAAAAAATTTAAAATTATAACTATAAAATTAGTTATAGTATATTATACAAATTAAAAGAGCATATGTTATAGACATACCTATGCAATACGATTGTATAAAATAACTTTTTATTTTGAGCTTATGTCAAAATGCCTTAAGGTTAAATAATGAGTTTTATTCAAAACCTACTTTATTATAAAAGGACTGGTGAGAATTTTTTTTCCTCAGGTATTCTTTCTATAATAATACGTTTGGACTATTGTCAAAGTTAAGCGCCATCGAGCGTGGTTGGTACTTTGATTGAGAGAAACAAGATTTATATAAAACTAGTGTGTGTGTGTCAGTGTGTGTGTATATATATATATGTGTATATACATCTATACACACACGAATGACTCACGCGGGGGCAACATGTTTTCGAGGTTTCTGAGACTCCCGCGCAGACGCAACACCGTTGTTATGTGTTTCCGATCCATGTTCACATGCCAAAAGCGGTATACCGAGTGCTAAGATCGTGTAACATGTTCTTATACTAGAGACCGGACAAATTCCCGAATTCATTTCGTGATAGGCTAAAATACAAATAGTTATATTTCAGTGCTGCCTCTGCTATTGGCTCACAACTCACCTGGATCGCTCTGAGCCAATGAGAAACACCCAACCAAAGCTTTATCGAATCACAGGCTGCTACGTTGGGACGTCTCACAAGACAGCAGCCAATGAGTGGGTGGCATTTTACCGAGTGTACGCAGAACTATGGAGTTCATCCTACAGGTCATTGAACCCGCGAATTTTTCCGGTCCCTAGTCATACAGACAGTTGGTGAGTTCCAGTAAGACATGGGTAGAGACCTGAAAAATTCGCGGGTTCATTTCGTGTTATGCTAAAATTCAAATAATTATACATCAGTGCTGCTTCTGCCATTGGTCCACTGTTAGTCTGGAGGAATGAAGGCCAATTAGAGACCCTCACTCATAGAAGTGTCGAATCACAGGCCACCTAGTCGTGACGACTCACAAGTCAGCAGCCAATGAACAGTTGGCATTCGCCAGAGTGTGTAGAGGATATTGGAGTCTATCCAGTCTCTTGACATGGGTGTTGGCTGTGCGTGTTGCAGGTAGCATGTCCTGAGACGCGCCATGTCCGCGCTCACCTCCTCAGGACTCGTCTCCCCGCCGGCAGGATACAGCCTGGACGCCCTCTGCCGCCAGCTGGACGAGGCTCAGGCAGACACGCAGCGCCGCGGCAGTCCTGGCAGTCCTGGCAGTCCTGCAGGTGAGCGAGTCCTGGCCACGCCCCCGCGTGCCGCCAGCCAATCCCCGCGCGCCGGCCTGCCCGGGCCAGCACGCGTGGCTCTTGTCTGTCGCGGCCATGCTGCCCGGGCCAGCACGCGTGGCTCTTGTCTGTCGCGGCCATGCTGCCCGGGCCAGCACGCGTGGCTCTTGTCTGTCGCGGCCATGCTGCCCGGGCCAAGACACGTGGCTCTTGTCTGTCGCGGCCATGCTGCCCGGGCCAGCACGCGTGGCTCTTGTCTGTCGCGGCCATGCTGCCTTGGCCAGCACGCGTGGCTCTTGTCTGTCGCGGCCATGCTGCCCGGGCCAGCACGCGTGGCTCTTGTCTGTCTCGGCCATGCTGCCCGGGCCAGCACGCGTGGCTCTTGTCTGTCGCGGCCATGCTGCCCGGGCCAGCACGCGTGGCTCTTGTCTGTCGCGGCCATGCTGCCCGGGCCAAGACACGTGGCTCTTGTCTGTCGCGGCCATGCTGCCCGGGCCAGCACGCGTGGCTCTTGTCTGTCGCGGCCATGCTGCCCGGGCCAGCACGCGTGGCTCTTGTCTGTCGCGGCCATGCTGCCCGGGCCAAGACACGTGGCTCTTGTCTGTCGCGGCCATGCTGCCCGGGCCAGCACGCGTGGCTCTTGTCTGTCGCGGCCATGCTGCCCGGGCCAGCACGCGTGGCTCTTGTCTGTCGCGGCCATGCTGCCCGGGCCAAGACACGTGGCTCTTGTCTGTCGCGGCCATGCTGCCCGGGCCAAGACGCGTGGCTCTTGTCTGTCGCGGCCATGCTGCCCGGGCCAGCACGCGTGGCGCTTGTCTGTCGCGGCCATGCTGCCCGGGCCAGCACGCGTGGCTCTTGTCTGTCGCGGCCATGCTGTCCGGGCCAGCACGCGTGGCTCTTGTCTGTCGCGGCCATGCTGCCCGGGCCAGCACGCGTGACTCTTGTCTGTCGCGGCCTTGCTGCCCGGGCCAGCACGCGTGGCTCTTGTCTGTCGCGGCCATGCTGCCCGGGCCAGCACGCGTGGCTCTTGTCTGTCGCGGCCATGCTGTCCGGGCCAGCACGCGTGGCTCTTGTCTGTCGCGGCCATGCTGTCCGGGCCAGCACGCGTGGCTCTTGTCTGTTGCGGCCATGCTGCCCGGGCCAGCACACGTGGCTCTTGTCTGTCGCGGCCATGCTGCCCGGGCCAGCACGCGTGGCTCTTGTCTGTCGCGGCCATGCTCCTCGGGCCAGCACGCGTGGCTCTGTCTGTCGCGGCCATGCTGTCCGGGCCAGCACACGTGGCACTTGTCTGTCGCGGCCATGCTGCCCGGGCCAAGACACGTGGCTCTTGTCTGTCGCGGCCATGCTGCCCGGGCCAGCACGCGTGGCTCTTGTCTGTCTCGGCCATGCTGCCCGGGCCAGCACGCGTGGCTCTTGTCTGTCGCGGCCATGCTGCCCGGGCCAGCACGCGTGGCTCTTGTCTGTCGCGGCCATGCTGCCCGGGCCAGCACGCGTGGCTCTTGTCTGTCGCGGCCATGCTGCCCGGGCCAAGACACGTGGCTCTTGTCTGTCTCGGCCATGCTGCCCGGGCCAGCACACGTGGCTCTTGTCTGTCGCGGCCATGCTGCCCGGGCCAAGACACGTGGCTCTTGTCTGTCGCGGCCATGCTGCCCGGGCCAGCACACGTGGCTCTTGTCTGTCGCGGCCATGCTGCCCGGGCCAAGACACGTGGCTCTTGTCTGTCTCGGCCATGCTGCCCGGGCCAGCACGCGTGGCTCTTGTCTGTCGCGGCCATGCTGCCCGGGCCAGCACACGTGGCTCTTGTCTGTCGCGGCCATGCTGCCCGGGCCAAGACACGTGGCTCTTGTCTGTCGCGGCCATGCTGCCCGGGCCAGCACGCGTGGCTCTTGTCTGTCGCGGCCATGCTGCCCGGGCCAGCACGCGTGGCTCTTGTCTGTCGCGGCCATGCTGCCTTGGCCAGCACACGTGGCTCTTGTCTGTCGCGGCCATGCTGCCCGGGCCAAGACGCGTGGCTCTTGTCTGTCGCGGCCATGCTGCCCGGGGCAGCACGCGTGGCTCTTGTCTGTCGCGGCCATGCTGCCCGGGCCAGCACGCGTGGCTCTTGTCTGTCGCGGCCATGCTGTCCGGGCCAGCACACGTGGCACTTGTCTGTCGCGGCCATGCTGTCCGGGCCAGCACACGTGGCACTTGTCTGTCGCGGCCATGCTGCCCGGGCCAAGACACGTGGCTCTTGTCTGTCGCGGCCATGCTGCCCGGGCCAGCACGCGTGGCTCTTGTCTGTCTCGGCCATGCTGCCCGGGCCAGCACGCGTGGCTCTTGTCTGTCGCGGCCATGCTGCCCGGGCCAGCACGCGTGGCTCTTGTCTGTCGCGGCCATGCTGCCCGGGCCAGCACACGTGGCTCTTGTCTGTCGCGGCCATGCTGCCCGGGCCAAGACACGTGGCTCTTGTCTGTCGCGGCCATGCTGCCCGGGCCAGCACGCGTGGCTCTTGTCTGTCGCGGCCATGCTGCCCGGGCCAGCACGCGTGGCTCTTGTCTGTCGCGGCCATGCTGCCCGGGCCAGCACGCGTGGCTCTTGTCTGTCGCGGCCATGCTGCCCGGGGCAGCACGCGTGGCTCTTGTCTGTCGCGGCCTTGCTGCCCGGGCCAGCACGCGTGGCTCTTGTCTGTCGCGGCCATGCTGCCCGGGCCAGCACGCGTGGCTCTTGTCTGTCGCGGCCATGCTGCCCGGGCCAGCACGCGTGGCTCTTGTCTGTCGCGGCCATGCTGTCCGGGCCAGCCCGCGTGGCTCTTGTCTGTCGCGGCCATGCTGCCCGGGCCAGCACGCGTGACTCTTGTCTGTCGCGGCCTTGCTGCCCGGGCCAGCACGCGTGGCTCTTGTCTGTCGCGGCCATGCTGCCCGGGCCAGCACGCGTGGCTCTTGTCTGTCGCGGCCATGCTGCCCGGGCCAGCACGCGTGGCTCTTGTCTGTCGCGGCCATGCTGCCCGGGCCAAGACACGTGGCTCTTGTCTGTCGCGGCCATGCTGCCCGGGCCAACACCAGTGGCTCTTGTCTGTCGCGGCCATGCTGCCCTGGCCAACACGCGTGGCTCTTGTCTGTCGCGGCCATGCTGCCCGGGCCAGCACGCGTGGCTCTTGTCTGTCGCGGCCATGCTGCCCGGGCCAGCACGCGTGGCTCTTGTCTGTCGCGGCCTTGCTGCCCGGGCCAGCACGCGTGGCTCTTGTCTGTCGCGGCCATGCTGCCCGGGTCAAGACATGTCACACACTGTGTCTATTGTCTGCTGTAGTTATGCTTCCCGGCCCAATACATTGCACACGATCGTGGCTATTGTCTGGCGCAGCGATTCTGCCCGAGCCAAGACATTTCACACGACCTTGGCTATTGTCTGTCGCGGTCATTCTGTCCGAGCCAAGACATTTCACACGACTTTGGCTATTGTCTGTCGCGGTCATTCTGTCCGAGCCAAGACATTTCACACGACCTTGGCTATTGTCTGTCGCGGTCGAGCCAAGTCATTTCACACGACTTTGGCTATTGTCTGGTGCAGCCATTCTGCCCGAGCCAAGTGACGTCACAGGACCGTGGCTCTTGTCGAATGTGGTGGCTATTAAACTTGCGAACCTTGTCAATTCTGTGTTTTATTTACCAGTGTTAAGTTTAACTGGTGCGTGATGCCCATGATTCAACTTCTATATAACACATGTACCTGACTAAACAAACTTCCCCGTAAACTTTTAAATGCTTCGTGTACACAACCAACAGCTGCTTGACATTATCTCAGTCGGCGAGAACTTTAATGACGAGGCAACTGCACGAACTATGTCGCTGTATTACACAAACATGTATCAAAGCTATTCCCAAAGTAAGTGTTGCCAGCTGTTTAATTATACGTTCGTTACTTGACTGCTCCTAACTCAGGAGTTAAACTCTGAGTTTATCATTAAGTGAAAGCTACCAACCACATAAGCCATTTACATTTATTAAGGATAATAAACACAACACATACACTCTTAATATGTACGATTTAGAATTTATACATTATTCAATACCATTTTTATCAAATTTTTGTGTCGATTCCTTAGCAATAAATTCTATGCACCTTTTGTATGTTAGGATAAAATCACCAAACATTTTTATTAATGAAATCAGGTCAGACACTATTCGGTTTAGTGCAGACGATTTTTAGTGTATGATGAAATTTGTGTTATTAAAAGTCCTAATTTGGCACACTGAAACTAAAATGAGATAGTAATGTGGAACCTACAAAGCTTTCTTTAAATAGTAACTCGAGTTAATCTTGTTTGATATGCCTATTGACATATTCCTTACTCGTTATATTCAATATTGGTCGAAAGTTGCGATATAAATTTATGAACTCCTCCCAAAAAACTTTATTGTCATTAAAAGACATGATGATGCGATAGGGACCGGAAAAATTCGCGGGTTCAATGACCTGCAGGATGAACTCCATAGTTCTACGTACACTCGGTCAAATGTCACCCACTCATTGGCTGCTGTCTTGTGAGACGTCCCAACGTAGCAGCCTGTGATTCGATAAAGCTTTGGTGGGGCGTTTCTCATTTGGCCCAGAGTCATCCAGGTGCTGAGTTGTGAGCCAATAGCAGAGGCAGCACTGAGGTAACTAGAGACCTGCAAAATTCGCGGTTTCGATGGCCTTCAGGATAGACTGCACATACCCCTGTACACACGGGCAAATAACGCAAGTTCATTGGCTGCCGACTTGTAAGTCGTCTCAGCTGGTTTGTCTGTGATTCGATCCTTCTTTGGTTGAGGGTTTATAACTGGTTGAGATTCGTCCAGATGAACAGTAAGCCAGTAGCAAAATTATCTAAGAGGTATATGTGTTTGAATTCTAGTCTATCAACGAATGAATCTGCGAATTTTGCAGGTCTCTAGGTATAACTATTTGTGTTTTAGCCTATCGCGAAATGAATTCGCGAATTTTTCCTGTCTCTATGATGCGACAGCAGACAGCACACTCACTGTGGGCTCGGGGCGAGCATGTTGGGACCTGCCACACACTGGCGGATATGCTAGCATGTCCGCTAGTATGGGGCGCCTTAGACAGCGAGACCACGACGGCATTGATCCCGGGAAGAACATAGGAAACTAAACCTGGCTTCCCGCAAGTGTGTTTCTGTGCATGCATGCGCGTGCGTGCGTGTGGTTGTGTGTTGTGCATAACAGCGAGAAACCTTCGCGCGACCATTTGGAGAGCAGAACAATGCGCGCATGTGACCGGGGAACTTTATGCGCCATTTTCTCCCCGGTGCTGTGCGTCCATACAGGCCGCGCCTGACGCCTCGGAGCATATATGGCATAACGGGAACCAAACAGCGAGTCACCGCAGATAAAATATTTATGTCTCCTTTGTAACCAGATGCGTGTTCAGAATCACGAGCGACGAGAGGATCAGAAATGGACGGCCATTGTGCTAATAGGATGTTGGGCAACATTCGCTTCAAGAGCCGATCTCCATATAGCGAACAGTGCCGTGGTTGCGAAAGCTGCTGCGATGGAATCACGTATGTATTGCGACTTAGGTCCAAGTTTATCGTGAATCACATCCCTGTCGAAGTCTCAACAGTGAGAACCTAAGTTTACATGGACATATATAACACATACAGCATGCAGATGTCGTAGTTAATAGGCATATATTACATTTACCTCACATGGCACACAGCAATTTCGGTTCGCTTTCACAAATCCCCTTCCCCCATTAACATACCCTCTCGCACCAAACGAGAAACAAGATCTACATATTCATTAGTAAACGGTAAATCGATCGTTAAACGTTGGGTTGAAGGTCATTTTAGTTTTTCTTTGTATATCAACTTCATATATACATATATATGCGTTAATTCATGATCATTAAGCACTTACATTAAATCCTATCCGAATACCTTGAAATAAACTTTTGAAAGTGTCGCTGCTCGTAAATGTTTTTAATTCGACGCAAACATGGCCAGGTTTACATCCTTTAAGTTGGCTACAAATCAAGGAAAATAGTTATACGACTTTAATTTACTATCAAATTTCTGTTTTAAAAAAATGATTGGCCATCTGAATTTTTTTTAAATTTTATTAAATTTTATTTTATAAACGTTAGAGTAAGATGTGGTGTTAAAGAAACATTTTTATTTCTGTGTCATTGTAAATTTACAATGCTTGATATATGAGAGTTACAACATGTATCTAACATTCACTCGGAAGTTAAAATCATACGTTTTAATGTTTCTAAGATTGTCTCTATATTACCAAAAGTCGTGGTTATTAAAAATAACTATGTTGTTAACTAAATAACTGAAAAAATTCGTTGTCATGCTTAAGGGGGTGCCTCCCATTTCAGGTCATGATTTTATTTTTATATTAATCACTGATCAACATTTAGACTTTTCAATTGTTTAACTTTCACGAAATGAAAAATATATGCAGCGCATACCTTTTGTATAATAAGCTGCCAAAGTTACATTTTTAATGTTTTTGGGTTGTACAAATAAGGATAATTTAATTTATTGCAGAACTGAAACTTTTTAGGTTTAACTGCAATGCCACTGGCTACTTCATAATATGGTTTGCATTTCTATCACAAAAACTCATTTCATGTTTCTTGGCTGTCAAAATCGTAACAAATTTGAGAATTTTAAAATGCCTGGTAAAATTAATTAATATTTTCTGAAAGAAATTGAAACCATTTCTTATTTTTAAAAGGCCCGTTTAGTGATCATTGCCGAGGTACGGACATGAGAAAAGAACTAGAAAACTAATGCAAAAAGGCATAGCGTTACTCATAAAAACGCACGCGAGTTACAGTGCTACCAACCTCGGGCCTCTCGTGAAAAATAAATATTCCGTTACTTATACAGCGGTTTTCCTTCATTTCGTTGTCTGTGGTGTTCTTCACAAGCTCTAAGTTTCTGTGCTGTTGCGTTAAACGTAGTTATCTAGCGAGTGTTTTGTTTGCGGAGTTTTGCTTCACGCAACATTTAAGTTTCATTCATAGTCGATACTTTATATACTAATATTATCTGGTTATTATTTACAGTTTAAAATCTATTACAAAATTATTGTTTTACACTGATGGATGTTAATAAAGTTTATCATATAAGTATAATTTCAATAACCAACATATTTTATTTTCTCAGTTGCAATTAGATCTTCGCCGGAGCATTTCTTTGAAATACAAATATGAACTGAAAATTAATTTAATTCTTTGCAATAATGCTTTAACATCCATCGTATAAACAATTAAATATATTTTTTAGTCGTGCACTGGGGAGAAACAATATTATAGTCTGTTTTTGGGAAACTTTTCTTCTTACTTTAAATTCTATTTGCAAGATGAGAGTCACTTAAGCCTTGCATGGAAAATAACTTTAGACGAAAATTTAGTTCAAATGGCTTTTACAATTTTTGTCTTAAACTAGTACGGCCAGTAATATTTTTCACTGTCGGATGGATATGACGATATGTAATGCTTCTTTGGGAAAACATTAAGCTTGCTAAAATAAAAATAATACTATTGACTCGACTAACATCAAGTCTGTGGTCATCCAACATTACTTTGCAGTTTGAAAGCTCAAACAGGGCCGGCGCGTCCATACAGGCGAACAAGGCAACCGCCCAGGGCGCCAAGTAGCTGGGGGCGGCGCAGCACGACACATAACAGCTCATATAATATGTTTAACGATTATTGAAACTAAATGAAAATTTATTTTTGTAAAAGTTGTGAAGGTTTATATTGATATAAGTAATTATTTAAAGTCCACGGTGACCTGTTTTATGATTTGTAATAGTAATAAGTAAAAAAGTAAAAAAAACACAAGCCTGCTTACATTTGATTGTTGACAAAATCTTAGGCTTACGTGATGTATTTTGAGGCAAGGAAATTTTTTTTGGGGTGTCCGGCTCGGGGGGGGGGGGGGGGGGCATCAAGGTTTTTCGCCTAGGGCGCCAATTTACCTTGCACCGGCCCTGAACTCAAATAACTTAGAACTTTACCTTGTAGAATTATTTATTCGTCTCAAAATCCTTTTTGGTCCATTAAGGAGCTGCTGCATTATTTGATATAACAATTTGTTGTATATTTAGCCATTAAAAAAACGGGTGGGTTTGGGCTGTCTTTATTTCTTTGACTTAACCAAAGACGTATTTTTTTATTCACCTTTAGCAAGTCTGTGAATAATTTAAGCTACAGAAACATAACCGAAGAGTAAAACAACATATATTGCACATTTGTTTCAGTGTTTTTATTCTCCTCACGGATGAAGCCGTAAATACTTACTTAATAAAACCCCAAGAATTTGCATGCAGACCTGTTAGGCCAAAGTGTAGCACGTTGTCAGTATGCAAAACAAAATCCCACGCGGCAACTGTAACAGTGACCGCTGTGAAGTGTTGACAGTCAACAGGAGCTGTAATTTATTCACGACGTTGTATTCGTTCCCACCGTAGGTCATGAGTAGGGGCATGCATTTTTCGCGGAAAGATTCCAAGACTAGCTGAAAGTCAAAATAATGTAACACCGTCTGTGCTTTGGAATTGGGTGAGTTTCTTTCAGGCACATGTCGATTGTTAGAGCACCAATCACATGAAGTCAGTGCGGAATCAAACGCGTCCTGAGTGGCTCGGTGAAACAAGGCGACGACTTCTCTCGCAGACGGCCGCCAATCACAAGGAAGAAACAGCTGGTGCGGGTATACCTTGTTGCAGTCTAGTAGACGTTCAGGTTTTTTCGCGAAAAATGCCTGCACCTAGTCATAAGCATTTGTTTGGATACGGCGTTGCGTGTCGCGTAGCCCCCACAAGTTCACACATTTTGGAGTCTCCTTCCCAACAGTACTAGCACCTGGGCCCAAACGGTTCAAATCAAGTATTTTCGTAGTGATTTCGATATTTTTTTAGAGGATCACGTGTGAAACCTTCGTGAGTGTTCGTGGGCAATAAAATGAACCGTTGACTGCTTCGTGTCCAGAGCTGGACGCTTCTCGGCAGAAACGCTGCAGTGGCTTGGATGTAAAGGTGACGGGAAACTCAGGGCCGGATTCAGGGGAGGGCAACCGGGGCGAAAGCCCCGGGGCCCCCACAAACGGAGGGCCCCCACAATAGAGACTTCGGGAAAAAAATCTTTCAAATTCCGACAAGTAAACACTAGTAAACATCTTTTCCTTTGATATAATTCTTGTCTCCGATTATATTTATGTATGATTTTTAAATACTAAGAGAATCTACTTGATTTCACAATAAATTATTTATTGGAAAACTTGACTGAAAAAAATTGTTAATTTTATTTGTAAAATAATTTGGGGCCAGGGGGCCTCCGCTCCTCTGTTGCCCCGAGGCCTCCGGACCTCTAAATCCGGCCCTGGGGCAACTTGATGCGCGAGACAATGTCGTCCTTATGGCCATCTATCTCAAAGACAGCATTAAGAACCGGTCAAAGTCGTAGACGCTCAGTTGTTCATATCTGCGCGAGTTTATGTCTAGGGCTAGTCTCACAACTGCAGCCATCTTGTCACGTTGTTGGCGATGTATTAATATCACGCTAAAACAATCCGTCCATCTCAAATTACCTTGGTATCTCATCTCAAGACCTAATTCGCTCATTCTACCTTCGTCCAATCCCGCTTCTCAAACACTATTTTGAGTCCGCCATTTTTTTTTGTCATTATATACCTTACCAAATATTATGTGGCAACGACAAACTCGTTTTGTAATCTCAAAAAATTATATATTAGTGACAAAATAATTTAGCTGTCACTAACAAACTATTTCGTGGACACTATAAAATTATTTTTGTTGCAACACAAATTATTTGTATCAACAACGATATTTTGTGGCATTTTTTCATTATAATCGGTGTTAATATGATTTTCTATATATATTTATGTGAAGTTTAAATGTCCTATACATATTCTAGCCATTTAACAAACAGCGGCCAAATTTCCAGTATATAAACTTAGATCTGATTTGGAAAAAAAATGAATTCACATCGATTCATCCTGTAGTTTTAATTATCTTTCAAATATGAGGAGTAAATGTAGCCATAACTCTGTTGATCGTGTAAGCGATCACAGGAGAACATTATATGCTTTTTTTAAAAGAATTCTTGCGTCTGTTTTAACTTTACCTTTTTCTTTGGAGTAGACGAGTCTAGGTGATTCCTCAAGCTAATTAGTTGTCTTTACTTCAGTGCTCAAAGCTCATTTAGCGATACAAATCCTGGAACACACAGACTCTTTGTTTGTTAAATATTGCTCGAAACAAATTGGGTTTATAATTATCAGTACATTATTTGTCAGTAAGTGTGATTGTTGAGTAAAATTGTACTTCATCTTTTCAAAATGCATCTTACCAAAATATTCTGATCAACGGTATTTTAAAAGAATAAAACATGTTATGAGATTAAAAGTCGTAAGCATTATTAAGAAATAAAAATTATGAAGGAAAAAATCACTATTTCAAATGGAAATGCAAAATATACAAAATATAGATGGCTAAATCTCTGGTGGAAGCCATGGATACTGTTAAAATGAAATAAAACTACGAGTTTAAAATAGTTTTTTTTAATAAAAATAAAAAAAAAATAAATACATTTTTTAAATCAGTAATTTTCTATAGTTACAAGACGAAAAACATGTGTGCATTTGAAATTTTTTATTCTCTCTTAATAATCGGGGTAAAGAGTTAAAGTATACATTGAATATGTAAACATAAATTATTATTCATTGTTGTTTCTTTCGAATGGAATGATTTATCGCTAATGCATGACCTCGACGTGCCTCTGCACCAGTTGCAAACAGGAAGCGTGATTGAAGATGCTCGCTGAGACGGGGCGAAACGGACAGGATGTCCAGAGGACGTCGTGCTGACATGCGTCGGCGAGACTCGAGCATGTGTTCGGGCGGGGACTGGGGCGCTGTGACGCAGCAGTTACGCGAAGATGCAGTTAGTTGCTCACAGTTAGTCACTGCGGCTAGCCTCGGCGATAACGGTACGTGTCGGAATGAGTCCCCCCCCCCCCTCCCCACAATCCTCAAACACCCGAATGTGCCCGCCTCTCCGTCTTTAGGCGAGAAAACCTCTTCCTTCGACGCCAACCGTCGCTGATAAGGGTTTCATGCCTCGTTCGGTCGCTCGTCAGCGAAGAGTGAGTGGTTAACCTACTGCGGACAGCTGGTATGTCAGCTCGTCTGCCGGTCCTTGCGGCGTCCGCCGGTCCGTGCGGCGTCTGCCAGTCCGTGCGGCGTCTGCCAGTCCGTGCGGCGTCTGCAAGTCCGTGCGGCGTCTGCCAGTCCGTGCGGCATCCGCCATACAGTGCGGCGTCCGTCAGTCCGTGCGGCGTCCGCTAGTCCGTGCGGCGTCTTCTAATCCGTGCGGCGTCTGCCAGTCCGTGCGGCGTCTGCCAGTCCGTGCGGCGTCTTCCAGTCCGTGCGGCGTCTATGCGAGTCCGTGCGGCGTCTATGCGAGTCCGTGCGGCGTCTGCCAGTCCGTGCGGCGTCTGCCAGTCCGTGCGGCATCCGCCATACCGTGCGGCGTCCGTCAGTCCGTGCGGCGTCCGCTAGTCCGTGCGGCGTCTTCTAATCCGTGCGGCGTCTGCCGGTCCGTGCGGCATCCGCCAGTCCGTGCGGCGCTCCGCCAGTCCGTGCGGCGTCTATGCGAGTCCGTTCGGCGTCTGCCAGTCCGTGCGGCGTCTGCCAGTCCGTGCGGTGTCTGCCAGTCCGTGCGGCGTCTGCCGGTCCGTGCGGTGTCTGCCGGTCCGTGCGGAGTCTATGCGAGTCCGTGCGGCGTCTGCCAGTCCGTGCGGCGTCTGCCGGTCCGTGCGGTGTCTGCCAGTCCGTGCGGTGTCTGCCGGTCCGTGCGGTGTCTGCCAGTCCGTGCGGTGTCTGCCGGTCCGTGCGGCGTCTGCCGGTCCGTGCGGTGTCTGCCGGTCCGTGCGGCGTCTGCCGGTCCGTGCGGCGTCTGCCGGTCCGTGCGGTGTCTGCCGGTCCGTGCGGCGTCTGCCGGTCCGTGCGGTGTCTGCCAGTCCGTGCGGTGTCTGCCGGTCCGTGCGGCGTCCATGCGAGTCCGTGCGGCGTCTGCCGGTCCGTGCGGCGTCTGCCGGTCCGTGCGGTGTCTGCCGGTCCGTGCGGTGTCTGCCGGTCCGTGCGGTGTCTGCCGGTCCGTGCGGCGTCTGCCGGTCCGTGCGGTGTCTGCCGGTCCGTGCGGCGTCTATGCGAGTCCGTGCGGCGTCTGCCGGTCCGTGCGGCGTCTGCCGGTCCGTGCTGTGTCTGCCAGTCCGTGCGGTGTCTGCCGGTCCGTGCGGCGTCTGCCGGTCCGTGCAATGTCTGCAGGTCCGTGCGGTGTCTGCCGGTCCGTGCGGCGTCTGCCGGTCCGTGCGGTGTCTGCCAGTCCGTGCGGTTTCTGCCGGTCCGTGCGGTGTCTGCCAGTCCGTGTGGTGTCTGCCAGTCCGTGCGGCGTCTGCCAGTCCGTGCGGCGTCTGCCAGTCCGTGCGGCGTCTGCCAGTCCGTGCGGCGTCTGCCTGTTCGTGCGGTGTCTGCCGGTCCGTGCGGCGTCTATGCGAGTCCGTGCTGCGTCTGCCAGTCCGTGCGGCGTCTGCCGGTCCGTGCGGTGTCTGCCAGTCCGTGCGGTGTCTGCCGGTCCGTGCGGCGTCTGCCGGTCCGTGCGGTGTCTGCCGGTCCGTGCGGTGTCTGCCGGTCCGTGCGGCGTCTGCCGGTCCGTGCGGTGTCTGCCAGTCCGTGCGGTGTCTGCCGGTCCGTGCGGCGTCTATGCGAGTCCGTGCGGCGTCTGCCAGTCCGTGCGGCGTCTGCCGGTCCGTGCGGTGTCTGCCGGTCCGTGCGGTGTCTGCCGGTCCGTGCGGCGTCTGCCGGTCCGTGCGGTGTCTGCCGGTCCGTGCGGCGTCTGCCGGTCCGTGCGGTGTCTGCCGGTCCGTGCGGCGTCTATGCGAGTCCGTGCGGCGTCTGCCAGTCCGTGCGGCGTCTGCCGGTCCGTGCGGTGTCTGCCAGTCCGTGCGGTGTCTGCCGGTCCGTGCGGCGTCTATGCGAGTCCGTGCGGCGTCTGCCAGTCCGTGCGGCGTCTGCCGGTCCGTGCGGTGTCTGCCGGTCCGTGCGGTGTCTGCCAGTCCGTGCGGCGTCTGCCAGTCCGTGCGGTGTCTGCCGGTCCGTGCGGTGTCTGCCGGTCCGTGCGGTGTCTGCCGGTCCGTGCGGCGTCTGCCGGTCCGTGCGGTGTCTGCCGGTCCGTGCGGTGTCTGCTGGTCCGTGCGGTGTCTGCCGGTCCGTGCGGCGTCTGCCGGTCCGTGCGGTGTCTGCTGGTCCGTGCGGCGTCTGCCGGTCCGTGCGGCGTCTGCCGGTCCGTGCGGTGTCTGCCAGTCCGTGCGGTGTCTGCCAGTCCGTGCAGCGTCTATGCGAGTCCGTGCGGCGTCTGCCGGTCCGTGCAGTCGGGCCGTGGTTATTATGGGCGTCGTGGCGTTATCGTTTCATGATTATGTTCGCGCCGCTGAGACTTGTACCATGCCCGACACCGGGTGCTTGGACCGACATAACTGTTCTGCTGACAAGTCTCAGCATAATCTCCGAGTGAGCACGCACACCTGATAACCTGAGATGTCGTCTCTGCGTAAACATACGTTAAACTCAGCGTTCATTTTTATTTTCTGCACAAGCTTCAGTTTACAGAAACCACTTACAGCGCCGCGTTATTAATGGGGGCAGCGAGTTTTTTTTCACAAAATCTTTTTTTTTTATCACTAATCACATTTCAAACCGCTTCAGCGTCATTTGCATTTTATGATTGGTTTGATTTATTATTGAATCTCGTTTACTAGTTACACACGATTCGCAGCCAATAAGTGTTGAAGTTAACCGGATTGCGAATGGTCTGGTCGGACAAGTCGATGGGGTCTCGTGTTCTCGGGTAAACGGCAGCAAATTGCAAGAGAATAACTGTTGGTGTGTGCAAAAAGGATGTTGTTTTCGGTAAAAAGCAGTATTTCAAGTTATAGGTGGAGGCACAGAATATTTTGCTTTTTTATTAGGTAGTAAAATAGACTTGAAGCGGTTTGTATAAGTACATACGTATACATCTATATAAATATATTAAAAATGATGATTGGCCTGCAGTTCTTTTAAAATACTCTGGATGACCTTGAAGCTGTCATTAATAATGAGAAGCGGTGTAGTCGGATCATTTGCACCTCAGTAGGTATAAACAAATGGGAGGTCCCAAACCGTATCAGGGATCAATGATAACACTATGTTGTCTTCACTAAGTAGGCCCATTGGATAGTTGAATCTAGCCTGGACTGAAAATATTCACAAAAACGCTTTTTGCAGCCATGCTATATCAGCAGGGAACTTACTATTTATTCCACAATTAATTTAACCACTTTAGTTGAGTGGTCAGATCTGTAGCCTCCTATCAAAGCGATCCATGTCTAAACCAAACAACAGGACGCGACGCAGCACAATTCAAGTATCAGGTAGATAGGCAGGCAGGCTGGCCCACTGCCCACTGCCCATTGCTCACTGCCCACTGCCCAATGCCTACTCCCAACCTCCCACTAACCACTGCCCAATGCCCACCTCCCTCTGACCACTGCTCACCTCCTACTGCCCATTTCCCACTGTCCATTGCCCACTGTCCACTGTCCGCTGCCTCCTGCCCACTGCCAACCTCCCACTGCCCAATGCCCACCTCCCTCTGACCACTGCTCACCTCCTACTGCCCATTTCCCACTGTCCATTGTTCACTGTCCACTGTCCGCTGCCACCTGCCCACTGCCAACCTCCCACTGCCCAATGCCCACCTCCCTCTGACCACTGCTCACCTCCTACTGCCCATTGCCTACTGTCCACTGCCCACTGTCCGTTGCCCACTGCCCACTGTCCGCTGCCCACCACCCTCTGACCACTGCTCACCTCCCACTGTCCACTGCCCACTATCCACTGCCCACCTCCCACCTCCCACTGTCCACTGTCCACTGCCCACTATTGTCAATAGGTAGAGCCAAGAATACTTCAAGATGGTCTTCGCCGCAGGCTAGAATACATGTTTCTGTGCCTATACTCGAGCACCTTCAAGAGTTCTTGCTGAGGCAGCCTACTTTCGCAAGGGTTATATATTATGGGGTCAGTAGTTCGTCTCCTGGTTTATACAGGCGCAGTATCGTTTTGAGATGGTTAACATATTTGTAGTCCTATAATTAAATGAACACTGATGAGCACGTGTTTTGTTAAGTCTTTATTTGCTTGTCTCTCTCGGCAGAGATGGTGACGGACTTTTTTCTTCTGGACACGGCACCAAAATTGGCTTGCAACATGCCGACTGGACTATGTAAACAACGCCGTGTGGCAGGCAGGCCACTCTAGCACGCTCATATCTGTCATAGTTGTTAAATATCGGACGCAGAGCAGGTCCACATGGCGGGCACGGGTCGTTACCACAACGCCGAAATACCATAACGCCGAATATTAAAATTGACCACAACGCCGACAGCTAGAAAACTGCTGTGTACCACAACGCCGAAATACCACAACGCCGAAATGCCAAATTGACCAAAACCCAGACAGCTAGAAAACTGCTGTGTACGACAACGCCGAATTACCACAACGCCGAAATAACAACTGAATGAATTTGTGTGTGTTTCTTAAATGTACCTTAACGCCGAAATACCACAATCAAACATAACCTTACCTAACCTAGCGTAATATAACCTAACCTAACTTAACCTAGCATATCCTAGCCTAACCTAACCTAACCTAGCCTAACCTAACCTAGTCTAACCTAACCTAGTCTACCCTAACCTAGTCTAACCTAACCTAGTCTACCCTAACCTAGTCTAACCTAACCTAGTCTACCCTAACCTAGTCTAACCTAACCTAGTCTACCCTAACCTAGTCTAACCTAACCTAGTCTAACCTAACCTAACCTTTGTGGCAGTCCTGCAATGACATTTTTCGGCGTTATTGTATTTCGGCGTTGTGGCAGTTCGGCGCTGCGGTGCGTCCCCGGCGGCACTAGCCGCAGCCAGCTGCAGAGGTGCTCTCGTGACCTCGGGGGCCACCACGTGTCTGTGATCTGCGTCTGCGCGCGGTCTGTGCTCCCACGGCGGTGACGTCACACCAGCACGGCTGCGAACAGACACCACGGCCCGAGGTCAAATCATTTTTTTTGACGTCATAACGTCTTATAAATCCACAGACGATGCTAAAGTTTTTTTTTACCTTCCAGCTAGTCTCGAAATCGTTTAGCGAAAAATGCATGCCCCTAGCTATTAGCATTTGATATTTGTATTATCACTAGAGACCTGAAAAATTCGCGGATTCATTTCGTTTTATGCTAAAATTCAAATAAATAAACCTTAGCGCTGCTTCTACCATTGGTTCTCTGTTGATCTGGAGGACTGAGGGCCAATTAGAGACCCTCACTCATAGAAGTGTCGAATCACAGGCCACCCAGTCGAGACGACTCACAAGTCAACAGCCAATGAACAGTTGGCATTTTCCCGAGTGTGTAGAGGATATTGGAGTCTATCCTGGAGGTCATTGAATCCGCGAATTTTTCCGGTCTCTAATTATTAGGGACAGGAAAAATTCGCAGATTCAATTCGCGAAAGTCTGAAATTCATATGCATATACCTCCAAGCTGCTTTTGCTACCTGGCTCACTGTTCGTCTGGGCGACTCTGGGCCCATGAGAAACCCTCCACCAAAGAAGTATCGAATGACGAACAAACCAGTTGAGACGTCTCACAAATAAGCAGCCAACGAACTGGCGTTATTTGCCCGAGTGTACAGAGGACTGTGTACACTATCCTGAAGGTCATCGAAACCGCGAACTTTTCAGGTCCTTAACTATAGGAAAAGAAATCGAAAGAATATTCAGCTAAAAAAACTCTGCATGCGAAATTTCTATCCGCAGTGGCAGAAAGGCACAGTGTGTCTCCGGCCTCAGGTGAAGAAGCGGGAACACTCGGAGGAAACCTGCAGACTCACGGCAACGTCATCCACATTTCCCCGCCTGTGAGATGTCCTGGTTTGATTCCGCCGAGAACCCAATCAGGATCGACCTTCAAGAGACTGATGTATAGAGACCTGCAAAATTCGCGGATTCATTTCGTGATATGCTACAATTCAAATAAATATACCTTAGTGCTGCTTCTGCCATTGGTTCACTGTTAATCTGGAGGACTGAGGGCCAATTAGAGACCCTCACTCATAGAAGTGTCGAATCACAGGCTGCCCAGTCGAGACGACTCACAAGTCAACAGCCAATGAACAGTTGGCATTTGCCCGAGTGTGTAGAGTGTAGTAGAGTCTATCCTGGGGGTCATTGAATCCGCGAATTTTGCAGGTCTCTAGTGATGTAAATATTTAACAAACCGTGGTCGCCAATTAGTAGAGACCTGCAAAATTCGCGGTTTCTATGGCCTTCATGATAGACTGCACATACCCCTGTACACTCGGGCAAATAACGCAAGATCATTGGCTGCCAACTTGTTAGTCGTCTCAGTTGGTTTGTCTGTGATTCGATCCTTCTTTGGTTGAGGGTTTATAACTGGTTGAGATTCGTCCATATGAACAGTAAGCCAATAGCAAAATTATCTAAGAGGTATATGTGTTTGTATTCTAGGCTATCACCGAATGAATCCACGAATTTTGCAGGTCTCTACCTATTGGTAGAGACAGGAAAAATTCGCGGGTTCATTTCGCGATAGGCTAGAATCCAAGTGCACGTAACTTATTGCCGCTTCAGTGATTGGAACACAGTTTGCCTGAAGGACTGTGAGCCAATGAATGACCCTCAACGTAAGAAGTATCGAATCATAAGCATCCCAGTTAGCAGGTGTCACGAGTCAGTAGCCAATGAGCTGGTGTAATATTCCCGCGTACATAGAGGATCGTGGAGTCCATCCTAGAGGTTATTCAAACCGCGAATTTTTCCAGTCCCTACCTATTGGTCACTGAACAGAGCATCACGTAGGTAGCATTCTATTTCTCCTTCATGTTCCTGAAGTTACTTAACGTTCGTGAGGTTAAACAGCTAGTTGAAGGAATGTGATTCCTGTTGAAGGTTTTTTTTTTCAAAATGTTTTCGTTTTTTGTAAATAATACCAATTATTTAAAAACAAAAATATTTTTTTTATATACTGGCGCCACGAGATATTCATAACCATGCGAACATCAAACTGTGAAATATATTTGCGATTTTCTGCGTTTTCCTTATAGAGATATCAAATTGCAATCAAACGTGTTGCTCAAACTTTACATGAGATTCCAACCGGAAATTGAAGAAAACATGTAGTTACGGGTTATTTTGTAACTCTTCCTCCTGTAAGACACCCGGCGGTGAAGACGTTAATATACTTAATAAAAAACCAAGTCTTGCAGTTTGAGGCAGTTACCCCGAGATTCGCAAGTATACTTTATTTCGGCAGAAGGTGGTTTTTACAACTGAACCTTAAAGGGGAGAAATATATGTAAAAAAAATCATCTTGGATTGAACAATTATTAGGTTTAAATAATTTTTATTATTAAAAATTAGTCTTCTTTAACGTTTAGCGCATATATTAACTGAATGTCCCAAGTTGACAGTGATTAATTGAAAAAAATATATATATTTTTTTTTTCGTGTGAAATTTTTTTAATAAGCATCGAGATAACTTTCCGATGAATAATTAGCTAGGGACCTGAAAAATTCGCTGTTTCGATGACCTTCAAGATAGTCCACACAGTCCTCTGTACACTCGGGCAAATAACGCCAGTTCGTTGGCTGCTGACTTGTGAGACGTCTCAACTGGTTTGTCCGTCATTCGATACTTCTTTGGTGGAGGGTTTCTCATTGGCCCAGAGTCGCCCAGACGAACAGTGAGCCAGTAGCAAAAGCAGCTGAAAGGTATATGCATATGAATTTCAGACTATCGCGAAATGAATCTGCGAATTTTTCCGGTCTCTAATAATTACTTTTACATTATTTTCAATAAATGGCGTTTTTCATTCCGATGGCATCTTTAAACAAGTTACCTATCAAAACTTAAGACGTTGTTTAAATTGTGACTTATTTACGCCTCTGTCGTATGTCGGCAACGTAGTGTTCAGACTTAGTCAAACCAAGGGCCACTTAAAAGAGTAGCGTTAAAAATACTTATATTTATAATTGTCTGTAATTTTTTCAATCATCATGAACCGCCTCTACATCAGGCCTTATCAGCTAGAGTCAGGAGGTAAAAGAAGTTTGTGTCAACAGAACATCCGTCTGCGTACAGCTGTATATTTTGTTTGCCTAAAAGGCATATTTTACTGATGAAAGGAAAGGGTTTCCCGGACTGGAGTGCATGCATGTCCTGTCTTGTTGTGATCGCTGTTGATAAACTTGGGTGAGCTTCACGCTGCTAGACTTCCCCGTAAGCCACGAAGCCGCGAAGCCAGGGAAATGTCTTGTCGCGCAACAACATCTGGACTTGCACAGATGCCGCTGCCTTCCCCCGGCAACACTTTAGTCTCATTTTTAACCCGCTCATCTGACGGTAGTCGGCATACAAAAAAAAAGAATGTACATCCCTTTTCCTATTCACGTCCTCTACCCCCTCCTCCATTCATAAGTTCCCCAAATCTTCCGGCCGACGACATCTTGCACTCGGATGGCACCAGCCCCTAGCGAGTTCCCCCTTTTTTTTACGATACCTCGCCGCGGGGGGAGAGAAAAAAATAGTCACGACACATTAAAGGAAAGGATTTCAGGTTTCGTCCCAAGATACAGAATTTAGGTACGAGTGGATGTTTTTGAAAGCGCTGGGAGGGGAGAGAGTGATGGTTAGGGGGGGGGGGGGGATAGAAGGGGACAGCATCAGGAGAAGTCCTTTTTTTACCGGCAATTTCTTCAGTTTACTTCCGACCTCGCGTGAGCTGGGTGGCTCGCATCTCGCACACGCGTGTGTCGGCGTGTCGGCGTGTGTCGGCGTGTCGGCGTGTCGGCGTGTCGGCGTGCGTGTGCGCTCGCAGAGTTCGTCACCTCTGCTCTCTTCTTCCTCCAGCTACCACGTCTTTAATGCATGTCGCGGGGTTTGTCAGTCTTATTCAAACTAACTTAAATTATTTTTCACCCAAAATTACTTTTCTTTTAATTACAGCTTTTTTTTAACGGAGAATAAAATTAATCAACCTTTATCTGTGAATTTATCTTGAAGCTGTTTTTTTAACATTTTTTAATTTAAGAACGGATATTTTGCAATGGCCCGTTTTTAAATTATTTTTTTTCCAAGCTGTTTACTTTTAATTAATTTTTAACATTATTTTTTGTCTCATAAATATATGTTCGGTTTATGAAATATATATGAAATTTTTAATTCATAATTAAATTTATAAGTTGCATTTATTTTTACATGCTTATCTAACGTAACAAGGTTCTTTGTTCTCGTATCGATTGCACACTCCTGTCGCTGGAAGAGGTGTTCTTTGACCAGTGAATGGCACACGTTGTGATCGAACCAGCGACCTTCTAGTGAAGACGCTGTCCAGGTGAGTTTTCGGCTGCAAAGTCTTGTGCGAGTGAGTTTCAATGTGTCATCAAGGTCATGAGTAAATGTTGTAACTCGATAACTTGACGCGGATAGGTTGCGAATAACGCGGGGGCGTAAGTGTAACTGAAGTGGGAGACAAAAACAAAAAGTAAATTATTGTTATCGCAGTATATTTCCGTTCAGTGTGATCAAGCAACTTTGTAATTACAGAAATACGAAAACCTGCACGGAATCCTGCTGAATGTTTGAAAATTCGTTCCGTGGTAATTGGTCAACCATTTATCGGGGGAAAATATATGGAGGACAGCAGTTTTTATCAGGGTTCGCTTAGAATGGGGAGATTTCCTGGCCGCGTCAGAAGTGAAGAATGGACCAACGTGACGGGAGACATTGCAGTTGCCATCATCAAGCCAACAGTCTCAGCAGGAGACTGCAATTGCGCTCGGAACGTGAACACTTCACTCAGACGCGGCTGAGACACGCACGCCATGAAACCTCCGACAATGGTCGCGGAAGCCCGCCATCTTTATTTAACTAGAGAAGTCATCGCAGTGGCATTGTTGACTATCGCTAGACAGGAAAAATTCGCGGGTTAATTTCGCGATAGGCTAGAATCCAAGTGCGTGTAACTTATTGCCGCTTCAGTGATTGGAACACAGTTTTCCTGAAGGACTGTGAGCCAATGAATGGCCCTCAACGCAAGAAGTATCGAATCATAAGCATCCCAGTTAGCAGGTGTCTCGAGTCAGTAGCCAATGAGCTGGTGTAATATTCCCGCGTACATAGAGGATCGTGGAGTCCATCCTAGAGGTCATTCAAACCGCGAATTTTTCCAGTCCCTAACTATCGCAAGTCGACAGTGACTGTAATGTGCAATGTCGCATTGCTGGGGGCAGGCATTTTTCGCGAATAAATCTAAACGCCTATTAGACTGCAACAAGTTATACTCACACCAGCAGTTTCTTCCTTGTGATTGGCGGCCGTCTGCGAGAGAAGTCGTTGCCTTATTCGACCGAGCCACTTAGGACGTGTTTGCATCCGCACTGACTCACTGTGATTGGTGTTTAAACAACCGACATTTTCCTAAAATTAGCTCACCCAATCACGAGACACAGACGATGCTACAGTGTTTTAACTTCCAGCTAGTCTCGGAATATTTTCGTGAAATATGCATGCCGTTACGCATTGCGGACACCTGTTAAATATGGAAATGTTTCCTGCGGCAAGCCAAGAGGGAATGGATCGTAACACCCACCTGGCATATTTGTTTACCAACGAGTTTAATATTTAACTTCGTAAAGCTCCATCGTGATTGTTTTTCAACGTGTTGATTAGCGTACATGCATTTTTAGCTAGAGTTTTTTTTTTCGCGTGGTATCCTGATAGCATGGAGATGTTATTAATAGAGCCTTGCAAAATTCGCGGATTCATTCGGTGATAGGCTAGAATTCAAACACATATACCTCTTAGATAATTTTGCTATTGGCTTACTGTTCATCTGGACGAATCTCAACCAGTTATAAACCCTCAACCAAAGAAGGATCGAATCACAGACAAACCAGCTGAGACGACTTACAAGTCGGCAGCCAATAAACTTGCGTTATTTGCCCGAGTGTACAGGGGTATGTGCAGTCTATCCTGAAGGCCATCGAAATCGCGAATTTTCGGGGTCTCTAGTTATTAAGCACCGCTGTTTAACATCCTGCATGCGGACAGATGCCACGCATTCAAGATTGTGCGAGAATAACTTTAAATAAATTGTATTGAAGTGAAAACTTCTTTGGCCGCGTTGAGCGATGTTTGGTAGGGGCAAAACTTATGGGTTCGCGTCACCGATATGCTAGTGACGTGTTGCGCCAGACTGGCGACGCGCAGCTGCCTGTGTACATGTATATGCATATATACACTAGTACATTGTATATACTCGACTGTATCATGTGCGTGTTGGACTCTGTTTTGATGGGTAAAATATTGTGAGTTTGCGTTACCGACATGCTGTAGTATCAGTAAGTGAAGTTAATTTTACCACGTGAATACATGACCTAGGTCTGACATCACTGGTAAGTCATAGCTAGGTAATGAATTTTTACGTAATTTTGACATTACACTGACATCTGTTGTGACCAAAAAATGATGTAAGGATTAATTATATCATGCTGGCATCGTACTGATATAATACCAAAATAATTTTCTTACGTACCTTTGACGTAGAAATGATGTCATATTACACATTTAAAAACAAATTTTTAAGTTTTCACTTCTGTTGACAGTCCCCATGACTGGCTATTTTTTTTTTACTTTGATATTCCTGTGTGGGGATTGAGGATGTATTCAGGAAGTATTTTAATGAGGATGCGTGTTCACAAGCATTCCCATTCCATGCTCGTACAAATTAACGCGCGGAAAACTTTAATTGCAGTGAGCATAGTCATTATAGCAGACATTTTAACGCACAACCGAACTATCCACATAACTAAAACAAAACTTCCTTTTTAATGTGTTTGATTTTTTTATAGGTGTCCTAAGTTTATTCGTCTAGGTAGCGTACGTAATAGAAAATAATGTTCATATACAACTGTGCTTTCTTTAAGATTCTAAATGAGAGACTGTAATGTTGTATTGTTGATGTATCGCAATATAGTTATATATAGATGGCTGCCGAACACAATGAAACTCACAGATAAACTAGAAACTGAATCGGTAGGGGCAGGCAATTTTCGCGACTAAACCTTAACGCCTGTTAGACTGCAACAAGGTATACCAGCACCTGTGGTTTCTTCCTTGTGATTGGCGGCCGTCTGTGAGAGAAGTCGTCGCCTTATTTGACCGAGCCAATCAGGACGCGTTTGCTTCCCCACTGAATTACTGTGATTGGTGTTGTAACAATTGACATGTACCTGAAAGAAATTCACCCAATCACGAAACACAGACGATGCTACAGTGTTTTAACTTTCAACTAATCTCGGAATCTTTTCGCGAAATATGCATGCCCCTATGAGTAGGTTATGGACAAAAGTGCCATCAGGAAAGCTCAGAAAGCCAAACTCAGATAATACGAACAAGGTTGCAGACTTGCGCGCATTCCACGACAGAAGCAAGAAGTTATGGCATCGAGTTCATTAGTGAAGGTGAAACTGTGTTTCTGACGTTATTTCTCTCTGCTGATTAGAGCCCGTTCTCACACGCCGAATTGGATATTCCATTTTCTGGTCATTGCCATTGTTTGAGGCTATTCTCCTGTAAAATTAATCGCGGACGCTCTCGTGCATTTAATGTTAGGTCTCGAATTTCTCTCACTATTAACGCTTGTATGACTTTTTACGGCTCGAAAGTATGTAATGAGAGGAAACATGACCTAACACCAAATGCAAGAGACTATCGGGATAGGTTCACGGGGAATAGCAATGACAATAACCGCCTTGAATGGCTGTTCGCCGCGTGTCCCGTGCGACTCCTGCCGGCCGCCTCAGCTACTATGACGCCCTCCACAGCTACTATGACGCCCTCCTCAGCTACTATGACGCCTCCTCAGCTACTATGACGCCTCCTCAGCTACTATGACGCCCTCCTCAGCTACTATGACGCCTCCTCAGCTACTATGACGCCCTCCTCAGCTACTATGACGCCCTCCTCAGCTACTATGACGCCCTCCTCAGCTACTATGACGCCTCCTCAGCTACTATGTCGCCCTCCGCAGCTAATATGACACCTCCGCAGCTACTATGACGCCCTCCGCAGCTACTATGACGCCTCCTCAGCTACTATGACGCCCTCCACAGCTACTATGACGCCCTCCTCAGCTACTATGACGCCTCCTCAGCTACTATGACGCCTCCTCAGGTACTATGACGCCCTCCTCAGCTACTATGACGCCCTCCTCAGCTACTATGATGCCTCCTCAGCTACTATGACGCATCCTCAGATACTATGACGCCTCCTCAGATACTATGACGCCCTCCTCAGATACGATGACGCCCTCCTTAGCTACTATGACGTCCACCTCAGCTACGATGACGCCCTCCTTAGCTACGATGACGCCCTCCTCAGCTACTATGACGCCCTCCTCAGCTACTATGACGCCCTCCTCAGCTACTATGACGCCTCCTCAGCTACTATGACGCCTCCTCAGCTACTATGACGCCCTCCTCAGCTACGATGACGCCCTCCTTAGCTACGATGACGCCCTCCTCAGCTACTATGATGCCTCCTCAGCTACTATGACGCCCTCCTCAGCTACTATAACGCCCTCCTCAGCTACTATAACGCCCTCCTCAGCTACTATGATGCCTCCTCAGCTACTATGACGCCTCATCAGCTACTATGACGCCCTCCTCAGCTACTATGACGCCTCCTCAGCTACTATGACGCCCTCCTCAGCTACTATGACGCCCTCCTCAGCTACTATGACGCCCTCCTCAGCTACTATGACGCCCTCCTCAGCTACTATGACGCCCTCCTCAGCTACTATGACGCCCTCCTCAGCTACTATGACGCCCTCCTCAGCTACTATGACGCCCTCCTCAGCTACTATGAAGCCCTCCTCAGCTACTATGACACCTCCTCAGCTACGATGACGCCCTCCTCAGCTACGATGACGCCCTCCTCAGCTACTATGACGCTTTCCTCAGCTACTATGACGCCTCCTCAGCTACTATGACGCCTCCTCAGCTACTATGACGCCCTCCTCAGCTACTATGACGCCCTCCTAAGCTACTATGACGCCCTCCTCAGCTACTATGACGCCCTCCTCAGCTACTATGATGCCTCCTCAGCTACTATGACGCCCTCCTCAGCTACTATAACGCCCTCCTCAGCTACTATGATGCCTCCTCAGCTACTATGACGCCTCATCAGCTACTATGACGCCCTCCTCAGCTACTATGACGCCTCCTCAGCTACTATGACGCCCTCCTCAGCTACTATGACGCCCTCCTCAGATACTATGACGCCCTCCTCAGCTACTATGACGCCCTCCTCAGCTACTATGACGCCCTCCTCAGCTACTATGATGCCCTCCTCAGCTACTATGACGCCCTCCTCAGCTACTATGACGCCCTCCTCAGCTACTATGACGCCCCTCCTCAGCTACTATGAAGCCCTCCTCAGCTACTATGACGCCCTCCTCAGCTACGATGACGCCCTCCTCAGCTACTATGACGCCCTCCTCAGCTACTATGAGGCCTCCTCAGCTACTATGACGCCCTCCTCAGCTACTATGACGCCCTCCTAAGCTACTATGACGCCTCCTCAGCTACTATGACGCCCTCCTCAGCTACTATGACGCCCTCCTCAGCTACTATGACGCCCTCAGCTACTATGACGCCTCCTCAGCTACTATGACGCCCTCCTCAGCTACTATGACGCCCTCCTCAGCTACTATGATGCCTCCTCAGCTACTATGACGCCCTCCTCAGCTACTATGACGCCCTCCTCAGCTACTATGACGCCCTCCTCAGCTACTATGACGCCCTCCTCAGCTACTATGACGCCCTCCTCAGCTACTATGACGCCCACCTCAGCTTTTATGACGCCCTCCTCAGCTACTATGACGCCTCCTCAGCTACGATGACGCCCTCTGACAGTCGGCCGATAGGGCTCACAGCGACCACACGTTTCTGCAGAAACTTGTCTTGTGCTTGTCCCAAAAACAATTTAGTCTGCTGAATGTTTTGAGGTTGATACGATGCAATCGTGCAATGGCTACTAACACTTTGAGGCATGTGTTTGATGTGGCCAACGCAAAATATTTTTACAGCTTTCACAAAATGTTTGGCATAGGTAATATTCGATGTAATGTATTCTAACTCAGGTCAGACACCTAATGGATGCCAGTTGACGAGATAATTATCTGACTTAAGTAAACCAGACCAGTAGCAGGTTATGGCAATCTGATCACCGCGCGTGTTAACGCAATTTTTACTGTCTTATACCCGCTCCCCGCTCCTTGGCCAGCGAAATAAAAAAAAAATATTTTGCCAAGTTTCATCTATTACTTTCGCTAAGCCATACTAACAGCCCGAGAGATCATGCAGCTATACCAGTCACGTAATCTGAAAGGCCCCTGCCTTCAGAATGCCATACTTGGAAAAACATTTCGCCAAAAGGAATTGCTAGGTTTACTTAAAATATTTCTGACAATAATTCAAAACTTTCCATTGAAATTCTCTTGATCACATTGACTACTGTAGTGTTGGTCACGGTAAAGCGACACTGCGGTCTATCACATTCTACTAATTTGCTTGAAACTAGCCTTCTAATTATCTGGTTTTTAATAAGCTAATCACTTTCTTATACCGACAAATACTTAAAAACATTTTTTTTCAGAAATTTTTTTTTTTTAACACCTTGAGTCCAATAGGTATTGTTTTTATTTCTAACATATGGCTGGGAAACATAAAAATAAATGCTGATTATCTGTGGCGTCTTCTATAATATGCACCATTTTTACTTGTAATTAGTAAAAAAATTAATTTTGGCTGTTATTTAAACTGTTTATTTAAAATGACAATAATTTTTCGTTTGTCGCTGGTCGGATAAGCAAGCAGCTTTCAGCTCTATAGTTACAAGATTCGAGCACCGAGTAAAATGCTCTTGTAGCTGCTTTAATGCCGGTCTGAGCTCAGCTGCGCTATATTGCACCACCATATTCTCTGCGGGCCTGTGATGAAATCCAAGCCTTTCTGATAGAGCTGAAGTGACTTCTTCTGAACCCGAGCCATCCATCTCAGAAGTTGTACAACTTAATTTATTTTAACATCATTTAGACGCTCAGTGTTTCATATTGAATACTTAGAGACCGGAAAAAATTCACGAATTCATTTCGCGATAGGCTAAAATACAAATAGTTATACCTCAGTGCTGCCTCTGCTATTGGCTCACAACTCACCTGGATGACTCTGGGCCAATGAGAAACGCCCCACCAAAGCTTTATCGAATCACAGGCTGCTACGTTGGGACGTCTCACAAGATAGCAGCTAATGAGTGGGTGACATTTGACCGAGTGTACGTAGAACTATGGAGTTCATCCTGCAAGTCATTGAACCCGCGTTTTTTTTCCGGTCCCTATAATACTTTATTATTTACGGTATAATTCGGCTCAGCCTCGACATCAAAGACCCGGGAAGCACTCCAGTGTCATAACGAGGTTTTCAAATTATGTTGTAGTGATGAACTTGCAGTATTTCGGTCGAATTCAGACTCGCCAATAATTTATTCCTTCCCCCGTAAGCTGAAGCGACTCCAAATAGATTGGAGGAAGCAATCAAACCAATTAGCCGTCTTCCGGCTACGGGAAGCCGTATTTTCACCGACCCCCAATCAGTCCCGAGGGTAATATAATAACTGGAGACTTGAAAAATTCGCGGATTCATTTCGTGTTGTGCTAAAATTCAAATAAATATACCTTAGTGCTGCTTCTGCCATTGGTTCACTGTTGATCTGGAGGACTGAGGGCCAATAAGAGACCCTCACTCATAGAAGTGTCGAATCACAGGCCACCCAGTCGAGACGACTCACAAGTCAGCAGCCAGTGAACAGTTGGCATTTGCCCGAGTTTGTAGAGGATATTGGAGTCTATCCTGAAAGTCATTGAACACGCGAATTTTTCCGGTCTCTAGTAATAACTGAAATTCGTCGTTCGCTCGTACAACCCGCAGAGTGACAAAATGTAACAAGACAGCTTTCGAAGCGCCTGTCTAGAATATTTAGGTCACAAAAAATAAACGTGTTCATTCTCCTTCCTACATGTAACATTTAAAACTCTGCGGTACCTTTACCTTTAAATAATAAAATGTTTTGAGATATGTTGACACAGCGCCCGCATAATTTTTTGGCAGCATTGCATCTTCCATCCTTGAACCAAACTAAACTCTAAAAATAAAATAAATATTTTCTTAAGAGAATATTAAAAATTTGATTTATTAGGCGATAACCAATAAATACTGAGACAAACAAAATGAGGTAACAAAACCAAATGACACCCAAATAGTTGTGTATTTGTGTGTGCACGAGTTTTGGCATAATTATGTGCAAACAAAAGTCACCGAAAAGTGGAAGGTTTGGACTGGTTTTCATTTTCAGCTCGTAGTCCCATTAATGCCGTAACAATCTGCTAGTAGAACCTTTGAATATATATATATATATATATATACTGTATAGAAGTCGCGAGTGGATAGGATTTACTCTACGTTTTTCAGAAGCGTATGATGAGCAGCTTGGGAACTTCACCGCTGCAGTGCGCTGCCGTAACGCCCTGTATCGTCTTAGTTGTTATTTACACGTTAGAGCGCAGCACTGTCGACCGCTGTCATTCCCCGCACCCCTCAGCAATCATTCACTGCAGCTCAACGTCTTTCAACGGGAGGGGGAAGGGGTGTTTGAAGAGTTCGACACTTGTCCGCTAGGGACCACCACAAGTCGATGCCCTAGAGATGGTGGCGATTGCGGCGGTGAATTAACCAACTACCTCAAAACCGTATTAGAAATTTTAACCTGGGCTGGCGACTTCTATACAGTTCAATATATTCAAAGGTAGAACTGACAAAAAGAGCGGACATAAGCAACTACACATTCGTTCGTTTTTGACGTGACGTATAATAAATAGATGAACGCCGGCTGCACGCACGAAAAAGTGTCCCGTTACGCACATTGCCCCGTTACGCTGTGTCCCGTTACGCTCATTGTACCCTTGCGCCGCATCTATCTCTCTTCCACTCGATTGGAACAACCATCGATTTGACTTTTTCGAGGCACATTAAACTTGAAACACTCCCATTCGTTTCCTATACTTTTCCTATCATCGTCCAATCCTTAACAGAATAACACAGATTGGAAGAAGTTAAATAGCAAACATGTATAAAAGTTATAGTTAAAATAATCTCTTTGTTAAAGTAATAAACATATTTGATTTAATGAGTGCAAATAAAAATAAAATTATCAATTAAATTGTAGATTTAATTTCACTCCTTCTTTGTATCCATACAAAATAGTTATAATTCAATAAAAATGATTCAATTTTATTCATAAAAGTAGGTATGCAATAATTTTATCAATATTTCGTTATGACGTCACTTTAAACTATCGTCCGTAAACCGACTTTACAGACAACCAATATTTTTTTTGTATTCAAACAGACCTAATGTTTCGTTTATATCGTTCGAAGTAAAGTAAAATTTTCATACAGTAGACACTTTCTGCACAGACATTTTGACGCACACGTTGCTAAGAGATTTTACAAACTCAACGATGAGCCTAAGTCCCACCAAAATGTGTTGAAAATTTACAAACATGTTTTTGTAGTTGAACAATAATAGCATTTTGGCAACAGAAACTTCATTTTTGAAGATAGGTAGAGACCGGAAAATTCGCGATTTCAATGACCTGTAGGATATACTCCATGATCCTCTATGCAGGCGGGAAAATTACATCTGCTCATTGGCTACTGGCTCTTGACACCTGTCAACTGGGACGCTTGCGATTCGATACAGTTTTGGTTGAAGGTTTTTATTGGCTCAAAGTCCTTCAGATAAACTGTAAGCCAATCGCAGAAGCAATATAAAGGTACAGTTGTTTGGATTCTAGCATATCGTGAAATGAATACGCGAATTTTTCCGGACTCTACTCATTGGCTACTGATTCGTGACACCTGTCAACTGGGACGCTAGTGATTCGATACTTCTTTTGTTGAATGTTTTTTATTGGCCGAGTGTCATTCAGATAAACTGTTGCCCAATCACTGAAGCGGTAAAAAGGCAAACGTATTTTGATTCTAGCCTATCACGAAATGAATCCGCGAATTTTTCCGGTCTCTAAAGATAGGATGTGTTTCTACGGCGTGCGTGCTCGGAGTATAGCAGTATAGCGTCACTCGCGGACACAGAAGCCGGCGAGGTAGTTGCCGCGCGCGACCACAGATAGCAGCACAGGCTGTGCGCGCCTTTTCCTGTTTTCCGAGCGGAGAAAACTTGACGCCTTAGAATACTTACAAATGTATGGCCTCAAATACTGATCTTTTATACAACTTTTAAATAAAGAAAAAAAAGGGGAAGTTGTCTGTAAAGTCGGTTTACGGACGATAATTTTACGCGATAACGTCATAAGAAAACATTGATGAAAAATTGCATACTTTTTTAATTTTCAAATATTATTTAAAGTTTTTGCAAAATTTAATTTAAATAATTTGTTTAAATATAATCACCAACAATTAGTTAAAAAGCACGCCTTAACCTGTCTGATATTATAGAAGATTTCCTCGCACGGTGGTTGGCCGGTTCTTGCACGCTCGGCTCAGGCGGAACGTGACAATTTTTCGTGCGTGCAGCCGGCGTTCATCGATTTATAAGACGTTATAACGTCAAAAAGTTAAACACTTGATTTAAGTAATAGAGTAAACATAAATATAGGGTCAGAAACAGGAAACTGGATGATTTTACCAGCTTGTGTGACAGAGTTTTATTAAGTCAGGCTTCGCTCAGTACCTCAGCCAAGATTTGATTTCCTTTCATTTGATAACTAACTTTTTGCACTGTTTTTAACAGTAAACAAATAAACTGCCTGTACGTCGCACGCGCTGTGCTGTAAGCGCAAAGACCTACGCTCGTGCAACGCATTCGACGAACGTCGCTGGCGTGAATGGCAACAGTCAAATCGCACCGCAACCCAGTGCAACGCATCACGTTATTGTGCACCCGCTTTACTGCTTTACGACGCAACCACGTGGTTCTTGACCGGTGATTACGAACACCAATCATCGTACGATATTCCCTTTCGAACATCTGCCTCTGGTTGTTCGTGCTGTGGTCACGAACATGTGATAAGTAGAGACGGGAAAAATTCGCGGATTCATTTCACGATATGCTAGAATCCAAACCACTGTACATTTATATTGCTTCAATGATTGGCTTACAGTTTATCTGAAGGACAGTTAGCCAATGGGAAACCTTCAACCAAAAAAGTATCGAATCGCAAGCGTCCCAGTTGACAAGTGTCACGAGTCAATAGCCATTAAGTAAGTGGCATTTGCCTGAGTATGTAGATGGTTGTGGAGTCTATCCTAGAGGTCATCGAAAGCACGAATTTTTCCAGTCTCTAGTGATAAGTACGGACCTGAAAAATTCGCGGTTAACCTCCCGGATAGTCTACACAGTCATCTGTACACTCGGGCAAATACCGCCAGTTCGTTGGCTGCTGACTTGTGAGACGTCTCAACTGGTTTGTCCGTCATTCGATACTTCTTTGGTTGAGGGTTTCTCATTGGCCCAGAGACGCCCACACGAACAGTGAGCCAATAGCAAAAACAGGCTTGGAGGTATGTGTAGGCCTATATGAATTTCAGACTATCGCGAAATGAATCTGCGAATTTTTCCTGACTCTAGTGATAAGAGGTAGCATTCACACACGCGCTGATAAACGCTGGCAGACAGAACGGACATGGCGTCTGTGGCAGATACAAATTTTCACAATCCTGGTGACACTGTGTTGGTTCTCGTTGCAAAATGGATATTTAAATTAAACCATCTCCATGATTTTCAGACCAGATATAGTGTTAGTGAAAATGCAGAGTATTCAAATTAAAAATAATTAAAGGTGTAACTAAAGGAGTTTTGTCATACATTTCAGTAGGGTTTTAAGCCTGTTTGGAACAAGACTGTTAGTCAGTAACACTCAACGACACAAATACGGGAGATCTGAAGGATTCGGCTAAGACCCTAGCAAGGAGCAAATCCTGCATTTGCCTGGAGTTACTTGGATCCACATGTCTGGATCGGGGTTCTCCAAGACACAAGTCCAGCGCTAGCCGCTGTGTGTTCAACCGCTCTACGCAAAACCGTTGTAGCTTTTCCTTGTAGCCGTCATGTTTCAAGACAAAGACTAATCAAATAAACGGATCCTTGTATTTTGCGCATGGTGTTGGCGTGCGGTTTCCCATTAATAGGGACCGGAAAAATTCGCGGGTTCAATGACCTCCAGGATGAACTCCATAGTTCTACGTACACTCGGTCAAATGCCACCCACTCATTGGCTGCTATCTTGTGAGACGTCCCAACGTAGCAGCCTGTGATTCGATAAAACTTTGGTTGAGTGTTTCTCATTGGCTCAGAGTCATCCAGGTGAGTTGTGAGCCAATAGCAGAGGAAGCACTGAGGTATAACTATTTGTATTTTAGCCTATCGCGAAATGAATTCGCGAATTTTTCCGGTCTCTGCCCATCAGAAATGTAAAGATAAGCCAATTCAAAGAAATGGCTTGTGGGTTTGTTACTCCATCAGATACGAATTTTTTTTTGACGTGAATACGTCTTTAAAATTGCTTCCACAGTGGGAGACAATAAAAAAAAACGAATGATAACAAAATCGGGGGATAGGAGTTTGGTATTGCAGCTACATATCTATCATATCCGTCCAAAATTAGGTTACACCACTGGATAGCTAAAGGTTCAAAGAATTCGTTACGCTAAGTGAGGACTGTGACGCATCGCGCGCGGTGGAGGGGGAAGCGCCGCCATTTTGAGGTCATTTTGCTGCGTTTCGAGATTTCCATTTAGTATAACTTTTGACTCGGAGAAGCTGCTACGTTCGTTTGAGTTTCAATCATCAGCTCTCGTCAAAATATTTCGATTGCATACACAAAACATTAGTGTAAAATAGTCACAGTGAATATATAAAATATAAAATAAATATAATTAAAAATATAAAATGTCGGCCTATACACGTCAGAAAGCCAAATCCAAATGCAGAGGTCGCATACGGTTGGAAAGGGCTTCCCAAAAGCAATCGAATGACACCAATAAAACACCACATGACCGAGTGAAGCAGTGCCGGGAACGTAAAAGAACGAATGCGGCCGAGCGGATCTATGACGGTGCCAGTACATCTGCAGCTGGGGCGGTTGGAATTATGCAAGTGGTTGACGACTTCTTAGTGTTCAAACATGATTACAACATAGCGTATTTTATATGCTGTATAGAAAATATTACCTGTTACGTACACGTGTTCACGTACAACACACGGCCGTGTCCATGACACAGCCACACGCCATTTTTTGACGTGATAACGTCTTATAAATCGATGAACGCCGGCTGCACGCACGAAAAAGCATGACTCAGTGTCACGTTCCACCTGAGCCGAGCGTGCAAGAACAGGCCAACCTCCCGTGCGAGAAAGTCTTCTACAATATCAAACAGGTTAAGGCGGGGATTTTAAATAATTGTTCATGATTATATTTAAACAAATTATTTAAATTAAATTTGCAAAAAAGTGTAAATAATATTTGAAAATTAAAAAAGTGTGCAATTTTCATCAATGTTTTCTTATGGTGTTATCACGTAAAATTATCGTCCGTAAACCGACTTTACAGACAACCCCCCCTTCCTTTTCTTTTTAAGTTGTGACATTTCAAATTGTGATGTTGCGAGTTGAGCTTATTTGAACGGGCCGGTCACGAAACATGGAACGCTAGGGCATTGCAAGTTCTAGGACAGCGTGTGAGCCCGATGGTGGCTGGACGAGGTGGCCACAGACGGGGACGCACCACAACGCCGAATGCCAAATTGACTACAACGCCGACAGCTAGAAAACTGCTGTGTACCACAACGCCGAAAACCATAACGCCGAATGCCAAATTGACTACAACGCCGACAGCTAGAAAACTGCTGTGTACCACAACGCCGAAAACCATAACGTCGAATGGCAAATTGACTACAACGCCGACAGCTAGAAAACTGCTGTGGACCACAACGCCGAATTACCACAACGCCGAAAACCATAACGCTGAATGCCAAATTGACTACAACGCCGACAGCTAGAAAACTGCTGTGTACCACAACGCCGAAAACCATAACGCCGAATGCCAAATTGACTACAACGCCGACAGCTAGAAAACTGCTGTGGACCACAACGCCGAAATACATAAACGCCGAAAAATGTCATTGCAGGTCTGCCACAAAGGTTACGTTAGGTAAGGTAAGGTTAGGTTAGGTTAGGTTAGGCTAGGTTAGGCTAGCCTAGGTTAGGTAAGGTTAGGCTAGGTTAGTCTAGCCTAGGTTAGGTTAGGTTGTGGTATTTCGGCGTTAAGATACATTTAAGAAACACACACAAATTCATTCAGTTGTTTTTCATTTTGCTCCCGTGGCACTCCCCCCTTACCCGCAGCAACATTTTTCGGCGTTACTGTATTTCGGCGTTGTGGTACACGACAGTTTTCTAGCTGTCGGCTTTGCGGTCAATTTGGCATTCGGCGTTATTGTACGTTCGGCGTTGTGGTAAGGCCCCGCCACAGACGTGCTAGCGGATGGCTCGTCATTAGCAGGCGGTCAGGGGAGGGGTGGTCATTGGGGCAGCCAGCGGTCGAGGCGGGTGCCAGGTGTGGCCGCCTCGCAGCCGCGCGAGAGAAAGCGCAGTTTTGGCCGAACATCAAACCTCTCATTTGAAAATGTCAGCCCCAACAGAAATACCCCTGGCCCCCGAGGCCATATTGCCGGCGCGCATTGTGCGCCAGCCCCCTTTGTCGCCGTGGCGACACACGCGCATTGCTCGATACACGTGCTGTGGACCGGTGCATTGCTCGATACACGTGTTGTGGACCGGTGCATTGCTCGATGCACGTGTTGTGGACCGGTGCATTGCTCGATACACGTGTTGTGGACCGGTGCATTGCTCGATACACGTGTTGTGGACCGGTGCATTGCTCGATACACGTGTTGTGGACCGGTGCATTGCTCGATACACGTGTTGTGGACCGGTGCATTGCTCGATACACGTGTTGTGTACCTGTGCATCGACTCTCAGGTGCATCGTTCTCCACAACATGTCAACGTGTGTGGTCGAACGACTTAATCGTACTCTAAAGGAAGCCATGTGGAGTAGAGACCTGAAAAATTCGCGGGTTCATTATACGTGCTATGCTAAAATTCAAATAATTATACATTAGTGCTACTTCTGCCATTGGTCCACTGTCTATCTGGAGGACTGAGGGCCAATTAGAGACCCTCACTCATAGAAGTGTCGAATCACAGGCCACCCAGTCGTGACGACTCACAAGTCAGCAGCCAATGAACAGTTGTCATTTGCCCGAGTGTGCAGAGGATATTGGAGTCTATCCTAAAGGTCATTGAACGCGTGAATTTTTCCGGTCTCTTATGTGGAGGGAGTTCACAGCAAAAGGAAGTTATAAGCAGATTGATATGTTATCGCCATTATTAAATGACTATAATAACAGAAAACATCGGACTATTGGCGTAGCACCTGTTAATGTAAAAGACAACACGCTCCTGAAAACTGTTTATTCTAATTCAAATAAAATAGATGTAAAAATAACCCAAAAGCACAAGTTGGAGATTTTGTACGCGTTTCAAAAATATAAGCTGAATTTTGATAAAGGATGTACACCTAATTGGTCAACAGAAATATTTTGTGTTGTTGCCTACGAGCTATCTCTGTACTTCACAATATCACAAATAACATTTCAATCTCCTGCACTATGAGTTCGAGTTGTTCCATGAAATGTTTTGTTCGTTTGGTGACGATTGCGTGAAATAATTATTTTAGAGGCCATGGATTAAAAATTTTCATATTTATTCAAGTGAAGAAAAATGTTTTAAATTAGGCTTGTATGTGACTAAGCTATGATTCAAGCCAAAATGTTTACATTCTTCCATCATTGATATGAAAACGAAGCTTTGTGTTATATATATATATATATATATATATATATATATATATATATATATAAGAGATACATGTACAGGTATATGTATCTTATTTCATTTTATTCTAGATGGTGGATTTATCTTTGGATTAATTTTTTTTATTTTCACAAAATATATATATATATATTTTTAGCTATTAAATGAGTTCCATGTTTCTTGTTTTAGTAGAGTTGTTGACTCAAGCAAAACTTATTAGTGTACAATAATTATTTATATTATTTATTTTAATTTATAACATTTGTGTGTATATTTTTAAATCTTTTTTTCTAAAACACAAGCCTACCTACCTCAAATAAAATATTCATTAGGCAATAAAATTGTACCAAATTATTCTTCCAGCTACGCCTTAGCAAACAACGTAAAGAAATATATGGGAAGAGTATCTGAAGCAAGAATATACTGTAGCAACCACTCCCGTCATGTTGAGCTACTGCATTTACATATCATTATTTGTTCCGCATGAAAAATTATTGCTTGTGTTTCACTACATAAGCATTTAATTTTTTGGATTTTTAACAAACTTCATTGCCAGATATACGTATTGTAAAACATTATTTGTAAACAATAGGAATTTAGTCATAATTAATTTTTTTGCCCATCCAATGGCTTCGTGGTCACCCACAAAAGGTTCGTTTTCTGGGTTTTCAGAGCTGAGTAAAACCTGCCAAATGTTCCCATAAAATCACTTTAGAAATATTCCTTCATAAAGATCTACAATTAACGAAAAACAAAAAAAAAAATCAACATGGTGACTGAAGCCGAGTCATAAGGGTTTGTTTTCTGATCTTTGACAACTCGTTAGATCTCATTTCTTTCTCTATCCTTTTTGTGTTTACCTCTTGTACTTTATTTTCTTAGTATATATGTTGCTATCTTGTTTTTGTCGGAAGATGGTTGTCATTCCACAATCTAGATATCCCGGGAAATCCTCTAGTACTTGAAATCCTTTTTTAAAAGATCTTTTTAGTCCAGTGCATCTTGTGTTGCTATCACGTTGAGCCTCAAATATTTTCACACTTCTTTCTGCCACCTGGGTTTTCCTCTGAGCTCAAAAACTTGTGTCAGGATCTTCTTCGACGGTCCGTTGTCGCTCATGCGGAGCATGAAGAGGCCAGTCTTGCTTTCCTGGCGACATGCGTCAGTTATCTTCTTTCCCGACTTGTTCGCGTGCGTCACAGTTCTTCATAAGCCACCGTCACGCATCCGGTTTCACGGGCCACGAGAATGTTTCTCATTATCTCGATCACGAGCAGGAGCTGGAGAAAATCACTGCTTCATTTAACGGTTACGCCTAAATTCAAAATAGGCTACTCATAGAGCCAGCTACCTTTGGACTGGTTCTGCGATTGGCCCGCAGTGGAAAGTGCCAGACTGTGAGACGGTGAGAAACCCCTCAACCAAATAGTAGGGACCGGAAAAATTCGCTGGTTCAATGACCTGCAGGATGAACTCCATAGTTCTACGTACACTCGGTCAAATGTCACCCCACTCATTGGCTGGTTGTCTTGTGATACGTCCCAACGCGGCAGCCTGTGACTCGATAAAGCTTTGGATGGGGCGTTTCTCATTGGCCCAGAGTCAACCAGGTGAGTTGTGAGCCAATGGCAGAGGCAGCACTGAGGTTTAACAATTTGTATTTTAGCATATCGCGAAATGAATTCGCGAATTTTCCCGGTCTCTAGGTATGGCTAGAGACCTGGAAAATTCGCGGTTTCGATGGCCTTCAGGATAGACTGCACACACCCCTGTACACTCGGGCAAATAACGCAAGTTCATTGGCTGCCAACTTGTAAGTCGTCTCAGCTGGTTTGTCTGTGATTCAATCCTTCTTTGGTTGAAGGTTTATAACTGGTTGAGATTCTTCCAGATGAACAGTAAGCCATTAGCAAAATTATCTAAGAGGTATATGTGTTTGAATTCTAGCGTATCACCGAATGAATCCGCGAATTTGGCAGGTCTCTAGGTATGGCATCGCGAGTGACCCAGCCAACACACGGGCCAAACAAGCAGCCGATGATGTAGTGTTTGCATGTGTGTGGTCGTGGTGGTTGTGGTGGTTGTGGTGGTGAGGAGAGCCGGGGTGTGTGGCAGGCAGGACGGCGGACATGCTGACGGGAGGCGCGCCGCGGCGCCGCGCCGACTACGGCGAGCCCGACTACGACTCGTCCGACTCGGCCCCCGAGGCGAGCCGCTACGCCTGCGCGCGCGCCAGCCTGGACGCCGCGGCGGCGCAGCCCAAGCGCAACAAGCGCAAGAACTTCCAGCCGCGCAGCATCTCGTGCGCGGACGGCCCGGCGGAGGAGGAGGCGGAGGAGGAGGAGGAGGAGGAGGAGGAGGAGGACGAGGAGGAGGAGGCGCCCGGCGCGGCGCCCATGGACCTGAGCGAGGCGGGCAGCCGGCGCCGCGCCGCCGACGCGCGCGAAGACGCCGGACCGGCGCCCAAGTCGCGCCGTGCCGCGCCGCTCGTGCTCACCCCGGAGCAGCTGAACCGCCAGTTCCACGCGCCGCCCGCCGACGCCTCGGCCATGAAGGAGTACGCCGAGAGCACCATGAAGGAGCTGTTCAGCATCTACGGCCTCAACAGCCCCGACGTGGCCGAGGCCATCACCGAGCACGTGCCCATCGCCAACTTCTCCTCCGGTGAGTCTCGCCTCCCTCACGGACTCCCCGTAGCGCTGTTCACCTTCTTGCCTCTCCCACGGACACTCCCCGTAGCGCTGTTCAGCTTCTTGCCTCCCTCACAGACACTCCCCGTAGCGATGTTCGGCTTCTTGCCTCCCTCACGGACACTCCCCGTAGCGCTGTTCGGCTTCTTGCCTCCCTCACAGACACTCCCCGTAGCGCTGTTCACCTTCTTGCCTCTCCCACGGACACTCCCCGTAGCGCTGTTCAGCTTCTTGCCTCCCTCACAGACACTCCCCGTAGCGATGTTCGGCTTCTTGCCTCCCTCACGGACACTCCCCGTAGCGCTGTTCGGCTTCTTGCCTCCCTCACAGACACTCCCCGTAGCGCTGTTCGGCTTCTTGCCTCCCTCACGGACACTCCCCGTAGCGCTGTTCGGCTTCTTGCCTCCCTCACGGACACTTCCCGTAGCGCTGTTCAGCTTCTTGCCTCCCTCACGGACACTTCCCGTAGCGCTGTTCGGCTTCTTGCCTCCCTCACGGACACTCCCCGTAGCGCTGTTCAGCTTCTTGCCTCCCTCACGGGCACTCCCCGTAGCGCTGTTCAGCTTCTTGCCTCCCTCACGGACACTTCCCGTAGCGCTGTTCGGCTTCTTGCCTCCCTCACGGACACTCCCCGTAGCGCTGTTCAGCTTCTTGCCTCTCCCACGAACACTCCCCGTAGCGCTGTTCAGCTTCTTGCCTCCCTCACGGGCACTCCCCGTAGCGCTGTTCGGCTTCTTGCCTCCCTCACGGACACTCCCCGTAGCGCTGTTCAGCTTCTCGCCTCCCTCACGGACTCCCCGTAGCGCTGTTCACCTTCTTGCCTCTCCCACGAACACTCCCCGTAGCGCTGTTCAGCTTCTTGCCTCCCTCACGGGCACTCCCCGTAGCGCTGTTCGGCTTCTTGCCTCCCTCACGGACACTCCCCGTAGCGCTGTTCAGCTTCTTGCCTCCCTCACGGACACTCCCCGTAGCGCTGTTCGGCTTCTTGCCTCCCTCACGGACACTCCCCGTAGCGCTGTTCAGCTTCTTACCTCTCTCACGGATACTTCCCGTAGCGATGTTTAGCTTCTTACCTCTCCCACGGACACTCCCCGTAGCGCTGTTCAGAGCGTGGTCCTTAGGTCTCCCACGTGTGTTACATGTGTGTGCTAGTGAGCGACTGTGGTGTCATCAGACACGTGAAAGCTTTTAGTTTCTGATATCTTTCCCTGACTTTTATCGCGAATAGCAGATGACGTGCGCCATGTAACAATTTGCAACAAAACTTAATTTACAATGCTTATAAGCGACACATATGTTCCACTCGGGTAATAATGACATGTTAATGCAATAAGCTTTCATTTCGAGTGTGACCCCACAAATTATAATTTTTTTCTGTATTATATTGTAAGCTTTTATCTCAATTTTAACACGACAGAGCCTAATTTTTGACGTTTCATGATTTTGTACCTAGAGACCGGAAAAAATCGCGATTTCAATGACCTGTAGGATATACTCCATGATCCTCTATGCAGGCGGGAAAATTACATCTGTTCATTGGCTACTGACTCGTGACACCTGTTAACTGGGACGTTAGTGATTCTCGATACTTCTTTTGTTGAAGGTTTTTCATTGGCCGAGTGTCATTCAGATAAACTGTGGCCCAATCACTGATGCGGTAAAAAGGCAAACGGATGTTGATTCTAGCCTATCACGAAATGAATCCGTGAATTTTTCCGGTCTCTATTTATACCCTGTTGGCTTATACTGTGTTTGACAAGTATCAGTCTGACAGCCAAGAGGTGTCTGACAATGGACAAAGTCTCGTGGGTAGCGCAAGTAGAACATTGATATTACCAGCACCATTCCACGAATGTTGAGCTACGTCGCATGCCCTGTCCAGCTATGAACTGTCATTTCAGAAGTTGCACTGCCAGCTGCGTATTAATATTTGAGTAATCCAAGATATCGGGCCCTAAACTCTCATAATTAGAGACCCGTAAAATACGCGGATTCATTTCGCGATAGGATAGAGTCCAAATACTTTTGACATTATTTTGCTTCAGTGATTGGACCACAGTTAATTTGAAGGACTCTGGGCCAATGAAAAATCGTTAACAGAAGAATTAGCGAATCACGATCATTCCAGTCAACAGGTGTTACGAGTCGGTAACCAATCAGCAGATGTAATTTGCACGAGTGCATAGAGGATCATGGAGTCTATCCTTTAGGGATTTGAAATCGCGAATTTTACAGGTCTCTACTCATAATGAATTCTGGTTGCAACCAACGTGTCCAAAAGTTGTGGAACGCTGAGTCTTTGGTGTGATTTTTGAAAGCTAGCAAGGCATACAAGCAACTGCAATAGCCATAACAACCCTGTGTCGTGTTGTATGTCAACAAACTGGCTCATGTCGTCATGTCTCTTCTGTGGCCAGCAGTCTCATGCGATTCTCTTCGTGCATATTGTCGTCGAATGATACAGAACTACATTTTTTTTTTACTTTTTTACTAGCCGTAGGTGAGACTGAAGTGTTTCTTTTCGACATGTAACTTAACGTCCAAATTCTTTTGTTTATAGATGTTCATTTCATTTTATTATAATTGCGTTTAATTATGCAGAGACCGTAAAAATTCGCGGATTCAATGACCTTCAGGATAGACTCCAATATCCTCTACACACTCGGGCAACTGCCAACTGTTCATTGGCTGTTGACTTGTGAGTCGTCTCGACTGGGTGGCCTGTGATTCGACACTTATATGAGTGAGGGTCTCTAATTGGCCCGCAGTCCTCCAGATTAACAGAGAACCAATGACAGAAGCAGCACTAAGGTATAATTATTTGAATTTTAGCATAACACGAAATGATACCGCGAATTTTTCAGGTGTCTAATTATAGGGCATTTCTTTAAATTTATCATGATAGCTCTTTTACATTGGTTGTTTTGTCGCAAAATTTGCCAGCAGTTATTTGATAATCGTTGTTTGTGCGTTGTAAAACGTCACGCAAGCTATTTGATAACTTTTAATAAATATCTCGTGACAACATTTGTAACGAAACCAAAATGTGAGAAAGCCATCGTGATACATTTGCAGGAATAGCCGTTAATTAATGATTGCAATAACAAGACAATTCAGTGACCAACATGGTGTGTGAGATCAAACTAAGTATAAAGTGAAGTGAAACGAACATGCTTAAACGCGGTAAAAAAAATAATAATTTAAATCGTTGGATAAACGAATTTTTTTTGCATATCTACTTCACAGGTAGGGACTGGAAAAATTCGCGGTTTGAATAACCTCTAGGATGGACTCCACGATCCTCTATGTACGCGGGAATATTACACCAGCTCATTGGCTACTGACTCGTGACACCTGCTAACTGGGATGCTTGTGATTCGATACTTCTTACGTTGAGGGTCATTCATTGGCTCACAGTCCTTCAGGCAAACTGTGTTCCAATCACTGAAGCGGCAATAAGTTACACGCACTTGGATTCTAGCCTATCGCGAAATGAACCCGCGAATTTTTCCTATCTCTATCTACAGGCCAGTAATCATTATTTGTGCGTCAAAGGTCACTATTTAGAGTCACGGCCAAATCGGCGAGTTTGCACTTTTGTAAAGTTCCCGTCCTGACTGGATGCGGTTTCTTCGTCGCCTCTTTACTCGGAAGGCAACACTAAACCTCAGAGGGATCATCCTGCCGAGTCTGCTGTGATGACTGGGTTTCTGCTGACCAGACCAGCCTGCGGGGTGATTACGTCTTCATCGCTACTTTTTCTCTTGGCGCAGTTATGGCTTTGAATATATATAAAGGTTATGGTATCCACTAGGCGCCGATGGAGTCGTGGACGTAGAATAAATCGCACACAACTAATAAATAACAGAAAGAACCGAGTGGCCTCAAGGAAATTCTAAACATGATTGGCTAATTAAGTCGCCAACACCTATGGCTGTTTTGTTTTGCATCGACGGGTTCAGACCGAATCAGTTCTAAAACACATTTATTATTCATATTCATTTTTATTTTTATCTTAGTTTATTAAACCAAATTGAAGTTCTGTTGTATAAGGTAACACCATGCAAACAATAATTAATAATAATAATAAATTAATATTGGTAATAAATAATATTCATTCAAGAAATATAAAATATTGCTGACTGAAAATAAAATTAACTTAATTTCGTACGCAAAAAACTGCTTGAAGAAACGGTGGGGCCAACGCACACTATTAGTTTGGTAACGACCTCTCGCTTTCTCTCTTGCTCTATCTCTCTTTCTCCCTATCTCTCTCTGTTCTTTTAAATGCGTTGATTGCCTTTTGAGTATTTCGTTGCAATTCCAACCTATACTTATCTTACAGGATACTGAAGTAATGAGGTTTGTTGGGTTACCCAGCATTCAAGCCACTCAATCAGAGAGGGACACAGGTAGGAAAATAGTAATAAACGACGTACAAAATTAACACATAAAAAAGATAAAGAAAAAGGATTTCTTAAAAAAAATGCTGGATGGAAACGAGTTTGAACATTTGAATGGTGTGACAACGTGTATTTCCCTGCTAAGCTACAAGAAAATATGATTTCTCTTTAGGGGTTTCGGGAGGAATAGTAATTGTAAATATACGCTGCTGAGAAAAGCTCATTCCAGGTCGGACTGGCCGCTGCCGCGAGCAGTGTGGGTCTGCTCGCCGCTGCCTTGCCTCTGCTCGTCTCTGCCTTGCCTCTGCTCGCCGCTGCCTTGCCTCTGCTCGCCGCTGCCTTGCCTCTGCTCGCCTCTGCCTTGCCTCTGCTCGTCTCTGCCTTGCCTCTGCTCGCCGCTGCCTTGCCTCTGCTCGCCTCTGCCTTGCCTCTGCTCGCCTCTGCCTTGCCTCTGCTCGTCTCTGCCTTGCCTCTGCTCGTCTCTGCCTTGCCTCTGCTCGCCGCTGCCTTGCCTCTGCTCGCCTCTGCCTTGCCTCTGCTCGCCGCTGCCTTGCCTCTGCTCGCCTCTGCCTTGACTCTGCTCGTCTCTGCCTTGCCTCTGCTCGCCGCTGCCTTGCCTCTGCTCGCCTCTGCCTTGCCTCTGCTCGTCTCTGCCTTGCCTCTGCTCGCCGCTGCCTTGCCTCTGCTCGCCTCTGCCTTGCCTCTGCTCGCCGCTGCCTTGCCTCTGCTCGCCTCTGCCTTGACTCTGCTCGTCTCTGCCTTGCCTCTGCTCGCCGCTGCCTGGCCTCTGCTCGCCTCTGTCTTGCCTCTGCTCGCCGCTGCCTTGCATCTGCTCGCCTCTGCCTTGCCTCTGTTCGCCTCTGCATTGCCTCTGCTCGTCTCTTCCTTGCCTCTGCTCGCCTCTGCCTTGCCTCTGCTCGCCTCTGCCTTGCCTCTGCTCGTCTCTGCCTTGCCTCTGCTCGCCTCTGCCTCGCCTCTGCTCGTCTCTGCCTTGCCTCTGCTCGCCTCTGCTCGCCTCTGCCTTGCCTCTGCTCGCCTCTGCTCGCCTCTGCCTCGCCTCTGCTCGCCTCTGCCTTGTCTCTGCTCGCCTCTGCCTTGTCTCTGCTTGCCTCTGCCTTGCCTCTGCTCGCCTCTGCCTCGCATCTGCTCGCCGCGGCGACTGCAGGACTACCAACATCGCAATTACATTAATACATAATACGTGTCCTTTCAATGTTATAATATGTAGCCATACCAAATTAGTACTCTCAAAGTCTAACTAGTATTATCTTATTTATCATAAATGGGAGTAAAATAATGATTTTTATAAATAAAAGTTATTCAAATATAGTGCAATGTTGGTGCTGGTGTTTCTTAAAACCAGGTTATGAGAATTATCGTTCAGTCGAGTAATATCATTCGGTTCTATACAAATTGGATTTCGTGGGAGTAAAATAACAGAAACAAAAACCGTGTAGCCTACATCTTCACGAGAGTTTTTGGTAGCTTACAAAATCTTTTTACGTATACAAAGAAAGTTTGTCGATGCTAGTCTACTCATATGTGTTCGTACTATAAAGCTGAAGTTGTGAGAAAACTAGTGCATAATATCCACTAAATACTCCAACTATTTGCGGTATTTATATATTTCACATTATAGAAGACAAAAAAATATTTTTAAGTTAATACTACCGGGGAATATACATGCAAGAATTGTTTTTCATTTATAACTATCGAAACAATGGGAGCCAAAAAGATTTGTTTTCAAGCAAATCAATTTTCTTGTAATTTTTTTTGTTTAGTATATTTGTTAATGAATCATTATGTAATAAGGAATAAAATATTAACAAAAATATTCTCATGAATACCGTGTGGTACCCATTAAGGTTACAAGTTGTAGGGGCGGTTAAATTTGTTGCTAACAGGATGTATTGCTGCAAACACCAAAAGTAACGGATCTAGTTTTAAAGCCTATTTTATCATTTATAATCATTCTCGTTACTAATTTATTTCTTGGCACAGTGATGATTTCCTCTGAGTAGTATATAGTATGTAATTTGATGTAATTAAGTGTAGTATGTCCGACAAAGAGAATATATCAGCCTCTACAAATACAGGAGACACAACTAACAAATAGTCACTAATTATTTGGTAACTTCTCCCTAGAGTAAAAAGTGCCGTCACGACACAAATGAAGATTTAAATAGCTCGTAGATATCATAAATAACACCAGAGACCGACAGATCTCTAGCAGTACTGTTCCACAATAGATGGCAGACCTCTTTCTTTACCTGGGGGCCCGCCAAGCGCAGCCTTTAGAGCGAAGCAGCACAAATAGTCTAGTTTCATGCCGCAAATATTCCCTCGGTCCGACGCCGCTAGGACACTCTCGTGTCGGCTGCCAGACTCGCCTGGCACTCTGATTCCCAGCCTCGGCGTCAAAAACACCGCAACTGCACAGCAGGGTTCTTCAGCTGCAACAGTGTAGCGACAGTCTTGGTGGGTTCTTCAGCTGCAACAGTGTAGCGACGGTCTTGGAGGGTTCTTCAGCTGCAACAGTGTAGCGACGGTCATGGTGGGTTCTTCAGCACCAACAGTGTAGCGACGGTCTTGGAGGGTTCTTCAGCTGCAACAGTGTAGCGACGGTCATGGAGGGTTCTTCAGCTGCAACAGTGTAGCGACGGTCATGGTGGGTTCCTCAGCTGCAACAGTGTAGCGACAGTCTTGGTGGGTTCTTCAGCTGCAACAGTGTAGCGACGGTCATGGTGGGTTCCTCAGCTGCTACAGTGTAGCGACGGTCTTGGCGGGTTCTTCAGCTGCTACAGTGTAGCGACGGTCTTGGAGGGTTCTTAGCTGCAACAGTGTAGCGACGGTCTTGGAGGGTTCTTCAGCTGCAACAGTGTAGCGACAGTCTTGGTGGGTTCTTCAGCTGCAACAGTGTAGCGACAGTCTTGGTGGGTTCTTCAGCTGCAACAGTGTAGCGACAGTCTTGGTGGTTTCTTCAGCTGCAACAGTGTAGCGACGGTCATGGTGGGTTCCTCAGCTGCTACAGTGTAGCGACGGTCTTGGAGGGTTCTTCAGCTGCAACAGTGTAGCGACGGTCATGGTGGGTTCTTCAGCTGCAACAGTGTAGCGACGGTCATGGTGGGTTCCTCAGCTGCAACAGTGTAGCGACGGTCATGGTGGGTTCCTCAGCTGCTACAGTGTAGCGACGGTCATGGTGGGTTCCTCAGCTGCTACAGTGTAGCGACGGTCTTGGAGGGTTCTTAGCTGCAACAGTGTAGCGACGGTCTTGGCGGGTTCTACAGCTGCTACAGTGTAGCGACGGTCTTGGAGGGTTCTTAGCTGCAACAGTGTAGCGACGGTCTTAGAGGGTTCTTCAGCTGCAACAGTGTAGCGACGGTCTTGGAGGGTTCTTCAGCTGCTACAGTGTAGCGACGGTCATGGAGGGTTCTTCAGCTGCAACAGTGTAGCGACGGTCATGGAGGGTTCTTAGCTGCAACAGTGTAGCGACGGTCATGGAGGGTTCTTCAGCTGCTACTGTGTAGCGACAGTCTTGGAGGGTTCTTCAGCTGCAACAGTGTAGCGACGGTCTTGGCGGGTTCTTCAGCTGCAACAGTGTAGCGACGGTCTTGGAGGGTTCTTAGCTGCAACAGTGTAGCGACGGTCTTGGAGGGTTCTTAGCTGCAACAGTGTAGCGACGGTCATGGAGGGTTCTTCAGCTGCTACAGTGTAGCGACAGTCTTGGAGGGTTCTTCAGCTGCAACAGTGTAGCGACGGTCATGGTGGGTTCTTCAGCTGCAACAGTGTAGCGACGGTCATGGTGGGTTCCTCAGCTGCAACAGTGTAGCGACGGTCATGGTGGGTTCCTCAGCTGCTACAGTGTAGCGACGGTCATGGTGGGTTCTTCAGCTGCAACAGTGTAGCGACGGTCTTGGGGGGTTCTTCATCTGCAACAGTGTAGCGACGGTCTTGGAGGGTTCTTTAGCTGCAACAGTGTAGCGACGGTCATGGTGGGTTGTTCAGCTGCAACAGTGTAGCGACGGTCTTGGTGGGTTGTTCAGCTGCTACAGTGTAGCGACGGTCATGGTGGGTTCTTCAGCTGCTACAGTGTAGCGACCGTCTTGGTGGGTTCTTCATCTGCTACAGTGTAGCGACGGTCATGGTGGGTTCTTCAGCTGCAACAGTGTAGCGACGGTCATGGTGGGTTCTTCAGCACCAACAGTGTAGCGACGGTCATGGTGGGTTCTTCAGCTGCAACAGTGTAGCGACGGTCACGATGGGTTCTTCAGCTGCAACACCGCAGATAATGTTTTAGCGGGGTGCACACTGACGCAACACAGAGACTACCTACAGCAGGGCGAGCCGTGGTGGGACGTGGGCTTCCATGTCGTCACGTGGCTGGAGTGGCAGGCTTCCTGATTAACCCCGGGCTCTGGCGGTGATAGGACGCGGCGGCCCAGCTCCCAGGCAGACTGTTCGCCCCGCGATGGAGACCATGTCTGTGTACCTGCCAATCACTAACTGTCTCCAGCAATGTACACTAGTTCTTTGATCGTAAATGGAACAGTAATATTCATCATCTATTTAAACATTAGTACATTTACTAAAAGCAAGTATCACTCACTATCACTACAAATTGGTTTCTATTCTTACCCGCGAATTAACACTTTGTGTTGTCCCTATAAATTCTATTGTTCCTTAAATAGCATTTAAGTAATATTAAATGCGCACATTAATAAAGCACGATAAAACAAAATAAAGGCCAATTGTTGTATATTTGATAATCTATTCCACGGTATTAAAAAATTGTGCTCGAATATATCATCACTTAAAATATAAATTAATGCGCAAATTTTCATAAGAAATTCTGAGTTTTATCTCGACAATCATATTTTATTCATGAAAAAAACCATTACTTGTTCAAAGTTAAAATATTGTACTTGTAATAATGCAAACTATTTTTTGAACACTTGTTTTCAAATGATTTTTTTTAAGTACATTAAATATTTTTCTGTGTACGCATTTTACTTCCTTTCTCCAATTATTTCGTTTTAATATGTAAACTTATGATTCATTTTCACACTTCCACACATCCAACTTTCAAGAACTTCAATGAAAGTTATTTTTTGGGCTTTTCCAAATTTCAAGTGTTTATAGTAAATATTCCCACATGCAAATATACATAAAGATCACATACAAAACGTAATGAAGATGAATTATTATCTAAAATAAAATGAGCCCGGATGCAGAATGAAGTGTATTGGGTCCTACCTCCACTTGGTGGCTGCGTGGCGTGTTCCTTCTCCGTGTTACTTCTCCGTTATCCTTCTCCGTGCTCCTTCTCCGTGTTACTTCTCCGTGCTCCTTCTCCGTGTTACTTCTCCGTGCTCCTTCTCCGTGCTCCTTCTCCGTGTTACTTCTCCGTGCTCCTTCTCCGTGCTCCTTCTCCGTGCTCCTTCTCCGTGCTCCTTCTCCGTGCTCCTTCTCCGTGCTCCTTCTCCGTGCTCCTTCTCCGTGCTCCTCCGTGCTCCTTCTCCGTGCTCCTTATCCGTGCTCCTTCTCCGTGCTCCTTCTCTGTTCTCCTTCTCCGTGCTCCTTCTCCGTGCTCCTTATCCGTGCTCCTTCTTCGTGCTCCTTCTCCGTGCTCCTTATCCGTGCTCCTTATCCGTGCTCCTTCTCCGTGTTCCTTCACCGTGCTCCTTCTCCGTGTTCCTTCTCCGTGTTCCTTCACCGTGCTCCTTCTCCGTGTTCCTTCTCCGTGTTCCTTCTCCGTGCTCCTCCGTGTTCCTTCTCCGTGCTCCTTCTCCGTGCTCCTTCTCCGTGTTCCTTCTCCGTGTTCCTTTTCCGTGCTCCTCCGTGCTCCTTCTCCGTGCTCCTCCGTGCTCCTTCTCCGTGCTCCTTCTCCGTGCTCCTTCTCCGTGTTCCTTCTCCGTGTTCCTTCTCCGTGCTCCTCCGTGCTCCTTCTCCGTGCTCCTTCTCCGTGCTCCTTCTCCGTGTTACTTCTCCGTGCTCCTTCTCCGTGCTCCTTCTCCGTGTTCCTTCTCCGTGTTCCTTCACCGTGCTCCTTTTCCGTGTTCCTTCTCCGTGCTCCTCCGTGCTCCTTCTCCGTGCTCCTTCTCCGTGCTCCTTCTCCAAAGAGCACACATGCCTACATCAACTATTCTGAATTCTTCCTACGTGTTTTCATTCAGCCAAGAAATCGTACATTACGAAACGATTTGTTCAGATATGTTGCCAACAACAAAAGTTACAAGTAGAATTGCGGACAGATGTTCACAGGCAGGGACGTAACTGGACTAGTTGCCACCCGGTGGCAACTACTCATCTTCGCGTCCCCCTCCCCTTTTTTTTTCCAAACCAGCCTAACAAAAACCTTTCCCGGAAAAAAAAACCCATATAGTCACCACACATTAATTCCACTATCCCAAATATTTTTTATTCAACTTAGATAGGGAATAAATAGATTTACTTTAAGCCAGGCACTGGTGTAGAGCGAGTGTAGAGCCCAGGACTGGGGATATGTGCACGGCGAGAAGGCCAGGCACTGTTGTAGAGCGAGTGTAGAGCCCAGGACCGGGGGAGATGTGCGCGGCGAGAAGGCCAGGCCGCGGTGTAGAGCGAGTGTAGAGCCCAGGACCGGGGGAGATGTGAGCGGCGAGAAGGCCAGGCCGCGGTGTAGAGCGAGTGTAGAGCCCAGGACTGGGGGAGATGTGCAAGGCGAGAAGGCCAGGCCGCGGAGTAGAGCGAGTGTAGAGCCCAGGACCGGGGGAGATGTGAGCGGCGAGAAGGCCAGGCCGCGGTGTAGAGCGTGTGTAGAGCCCAGGACCGGGAGAGATGTGCAAGGCGAGAAGGCCAGGCACTGTTTGTAGAGCGAGTGTAGAGCCCAGGACCGGGGGAGATGTGAGCGGCGAGAAGGCCAGGCCGCGGTGTAGAGCGTGTGTAGAGCCCAGGACCGGGAGAGATGTGCAAGGCGAGAAGGCCAGGCCGCGGTGTAGAGCGAGTGTAGAGCCCAGGACCGGGGGAGATGTGCGCGGCGAGAAGGCCAGGCCGCGGTGTAGAGCGAGTGTAGAGCCCAGGACTGGGGGAGATGTGCGCGGCCAGAAGGCCAGGCCGCGGAGTAGAGCGAGTGTAGAGCCCAGGACCGGGGGAGATGTGAGCGGCGAGAAGGCCAGGCCGCGGTGTAGAGCGTGTGTAGAGCCCAGGACCGGGAGAGATGTGCAAGGCGAGAAGGCCAGGCCGCGGTGTAGAGCGAGTGTAGAGCCCAGGACCGGGGGAGATGTGCGCGGCGAGAAGGCCAGGCACTGTTGTAGAGCGAGTGTAGAGCCCAGGACCAGGGGAGATGTGCGCGGCGAGAAGGCCAGGCCGCGGTGTAGAGCGAGTGTAGAGCCCAGGACCGGGGGAGATATGCGTGGCGAGAAGGCCAGGCCGCGGTGTAGAGCAAGTGTAGAGCCCAGGACTGGGGGAGATGTGCAAGGCGAGAAGGCCAGGCACTGTTGTAGAGCGAGAGTAAGGCCCAGGACTGGGGGTGATGTGCGCGGCGAGAAGGCTAGGCCGCGGTGTAGAGCGAGTGTAGAGCCCAGGACCAGGGGAGATGTGCGCGGCGAGAAGGCCAGGCCGCGGTGTAGAGCGAGTGTAGAGCCCAGGACCGGGGGAGATGTGCGCGGCGAGAAGGCCAGGCACTGTTGTAGAGCGAGAGTAAGGCCCAGGACTGGGGGTGATGTGCGCGGCGAGAAGGCTAGGCCGCGGTGTAGAGCGAGTGTAGAGCCCAGGACCGGGGGAGATGTGCAAGGCGAGAAGGCCAGGCCGCGGTGTAGAGCGAGTGTAGAGCCCAGGACCGGAGGAGATGTGCGCGGCGAGAAGGCCAGGCACTGTTGTAGAGCGAGAGTAAGGCCCAGGACTGGGGGTGATGTGCGCGGCGAGAAGGCTAGGCCGCGGTGTAGAGCGAGTGTAGAGCCCAGGACCGGGGGAGATTTGCAAGGCGAGAAGGCCAGGCCGTGGTGTAGAGCGAGTGTAGAGCCCAGGACCGGGGGAGATGTGCGCGGCGAGAAGGCCAGGCCGCGGTGTAGAGCGGGTGTAGAGCCCAGGACTGGGGGATATGTGAGCGGCGAGAAGGCCAGGCCGCGGTGTAGAGCGAGTGTAGAGCCCAGGACCGGGGAGATGTGCGCGGCGAGAAGGCCAGGCCGCGGTGTAGAGCGGGTGTAGAGCCCAGGACTGGGGGAGATGTGCGCTATGAGAAGGCCAGGCCGCGGAGTAGAGCGAGTGTAGAGCTCAGGACTAGGGGAGATGTGCGCTATGAGAAGGCCAGGCCGCGGTGTAGAGCGGGTGTAGAGCCCAGGACTGGGGGAGATGTGCGCGGCGAGAAGGCCAGGCCGCGGTGTAGAGCGAGTGTAGAGCCCAGGACTGGGGGATATGTGAGCGGCGAGAAGGCCAGGCCGCGGTGTAGAGCGAGTGTAGAGCCCAGGACCGGGGGAGATGTGCGCGGCGAGAAGGCCAGGCCGCGGTGTAGAGCGAGTGTAGAGCCCAGGACCGGGGGAGATGTGCGCGGCGAGATGGCCAGGCCGCGGTGTAGAGCAAGTGTAGAGCCCAGGACCGGGGGAGATGTGCGCGGCGAGAAGGCCAGGCCGCGGTGTAGAGCGAGTGTAGAGCCCAGGACCGGGGGAGATGTGCGCGGCGAGATGGCCAGGCCGCGGTGTAGAGCGAGTGTAGAGCCCAGGACCGGGGGAGATGTGCGCGGCGAGAAGGCCAGGCCGCGGAGTAGAGCGAGTGTAGAGCCCAGGACCGGGGGAGATGTGCGCGGCGAGAAGGCCAGGCCGCGGTGTAGAGCGAGTGTAGAGCCCAGGACCGGGGGAGATGTGCGCGGCGAGAAGGCCAGGCCGCGGTGTAGAGCGAGTGTAGAGCCCAGGACCGGGGGAGATGTGCGCGGCGAGATGGCCAGGCCGCGGTGTAGAGCAAGTGTAGAGCCCAGGACCGGGGGAGATGTGCGCGGCGAGAAGGCCAGGCCGCGGTGTAGAGCGAGTGTAGAGCCCAGGACCGGGGGAGATGTGCGCGGCGAGAAGGCCAGGCCGCGGTGTAGAGCGAGTGTAGAGCCCAGGACCGGGGGAGATGTGCGCGGCGAGATGGCCAGGCCGCGGTGTAGAGCGAGTGTAGAGCTCAGGACTGGGGGAGATGTGCGCTATGAGAAGGCCAGGCCGCGGTGTAGAGCGGGTGTAGAGCCCAGGACTGGGGGAGATGTGCGCGGCGAGAAGGCCAGGCCGCGGTGTAGAGCGGGTGTAGAGCCCAGGACTGGGGGATATGTGAGCGGCGAGAAGGCCAGGCCGCGGTGTAGAGCGAGTGTAGAGCCCAGGACCGGGGAGATGTGCGCGGCGAGAAGGCCAGGCCGCGGTGTAGAGCGGGTGTTGAGCCCAGGACTGGGGGAGATGTGCGTTATGAGAAGGCCAGGCCGCGGTGTAGAGCGTGTGTAGAGCCCAGGACTGGGGGAGATGTGCGCTATGAGAAGGCCAGGCCGCGGTGTAGAGCGGGTGTAGAGCCCAGGACTGGGGAGATGTGCGCGGCGAGAAGGCCAGGCGGTATTAGCATACGCCCCAGGGCGCCTCGGCCTATTCATGAGGGATCGCGTCCCGCAAGAGTGCAAGTGGCCTGTCTTCCCCTCGCTCCAGCATCCTCCGTGTATCGATTTATCGAACGTCTCTCCCCCCCCCCCCTCCCCGGGGAGTACATGCACGCGTGCAGTATGTCAGCAGTGTTGCCAGATGTCCCGTGACTCTCGTCTTGGAAGTGTGTCACTTGTTTGTAAGTGCTTGTTTACTTAAAACGTCAAAAAATGTCAATATCAAAAGACATAGCTTTGCTTCTGGGTTGTAGCCGTGTCCTTGGCAAATAATTCACCGACGTTTCGGTCGACATTGCAATCGACATCATCAGGAAGCAGTAACCAACTTTTCCCTGATGATTGTGACTGCAATGTCAACCGAAACGTCGGTGAATTATTTGCAAAGGACACGGTTACAACCCATAAGCCAAGCTACTTCAGATAATGGCCGTGAAAGCCTGCGAACATTATTAATCTAACGACATATTTGCTCAACTAATTTACTGTGCTGCAGGTAGGTCACATTTCATATAAGAAAATAAGATGCCATTTAAGGACGCCAAGAAAAATATTATTGCTAGACATCAGCAAATTAAAACAAAATGTCAGCGGTTGGAGTTTGCATATTAAAAAGAAGTCTAGTCTGAATGCCAAGGAACAATGGAATTTGTTTTCATTTATATGGAATAATGCATATTATGTTTATGCGTTTCTCGCTACGAACGTAATACGCAGTATGTCCCATAATTTAACGTCAAGCCGAGACAGGTGATAGGCCAGTAAATTACGGTTCAGAATTTTTAATAAATTCAAATAGGGTGCCGTAATTGTAGAGTTATGGGCATTTTTTTTTTTTTTAAGTTTTTAAATCCACTCACTCCACCAAATTATTAGATACCTACTCTGAATGAAACTTTCTGTCATGCAATTATTAATAAACAAATCAATCAAAATAGAATCAAGCATGCTATATTTTAAGGAAAAAAATATTTCTCAGATACATGAAGCAAAATCATTTTAATCTGGTGAATTTTACTAGCTATACAGTAAAAAAAATTACTTTTACAATTTAGCAGGTTATGTTTAATTACGACTAGTTAAAGAAAATAACTTACTAGCTCTGCGAAATGATTTTTCTTTACAGTGTGAATATCAAATTTATACCTTTAAAAATTGCTGTCGCATCATTCGTGCAAATAATTTCTTTCCCCCAAAATTTAGAATGTTTGATTTAATTTTTATTTTTTTTACAATAGTATTTAGTGTTATATATATATGATTGCGTAGCAAAATATTTTAGTCACAGAATGTAATAATTTGGGGCAGAGTCGGGATTTTAATATATTAAAAAAAAATCATTTAACTCTAAAACAACAATACTTTTTTATTTTGGGTTTTTGAATCAGAACCGTCATAAAATAGGCTTTCACCAAATTCCCGGCTTGACGTTTAGTTACGGAGACGTCCTGTATAATGTAATAAAGGTAACGTCAATAGGCACACTTGCGGTCAGTTGTAGCTCTGCAAATGTTGGCAACACTGTAGGCTTATGTCAGGCAGCAGCGCCAGCCTAGATTTATCGGCTGATGAGTGCGTGCCTGGTTTTTGTATTCCCTCTCGTCTACGTCAGAGTGCGCAGAAAGGGCGGCGCGTGGTAGGGAGGGCTGCTTTGTTTTCGTGCCCGCCCTTCTCCCCCCGACCAGCCCTTTAATAAAGCGCGAGCCGCGATCACCTGGACTTCAGGGGGTGAGTTCCCCGCTACTTCAGTCCCCGCTTCCCTCTTGTCTCTCCGCGGAGCACCGCCTCCCCTCCAGTTCTGCTGCCGACCTAACCTATCTGCTCACACAGCGTAGTACTGCAGCTAGGACTTTTCAATGACAGATGGTGGCAATTTCTCTAACTGACCGACAGCCTTTTACTGGCGACAGGTCGACCTGAAGCTATGTCACCACTCTGGAGTCTAGTCCGACGCCACAGTTCGCGACCGCCCCACTTACACGATCATATTACACAGCCACATTGAGTGCTAACTGGCAGCACGACGGGAAACGGCATAAGCCGCCCCCAAAAAGACCAGACCTGACCAAACCAATGCGGACTAAAAGTCCAAGTGCCCCACCCCTTGCATAGTAGAACTTCTACCACGCCCCACTCTTCTTCCAGGACCATCCTTCTATTCCTGTAATCCACCTGCTTGTAATAATGCATGACCTTTGCATCCCGCATGTATGTGCCCAGGGTTTTCCCTCTGTCTATGGAGGTTTTACCTGGGCCCAACTTATCTAGTTTTAGTCTAGAATTATGAGTGAGGGGAGTTAGTCATGGCGAAAACGTCTGCCATGGCTGGCCAATCCCCTCCTAGCACATGATGCACGTGACCTTTTCTGCATGGTTAAAAACCCGCATGTTTAGAGCGTATAGGGCTTTCCCTGAGACGCACTTAGAGTCTTCCCTACCTAGACCCCTCCCTTGCACACTTAGTTTTAACTTAGGTTAGGAAATAAAAAAAAAACTGCTCGCAAACACAGCTGGGCGAGCTCAGCTGATCCGCCACCTCGGGCAAACTTAGTCCCTGCGGGCAACTCAGCTTCCACTGCACCTGGTGAACTCACACCTGAGTCGGCAGCAGTTGCCGCTGCTTTGAAAATACTTCCGACCTAACCTATCTGCTCGCAAACACAGCTGGGCGAGCTCAGCTGATCCGCCACCTCGGGCAAACTTAGTCCCTGCGGGCAACTCAGCTTCCACTGCACCTGGTGAACTCACACCTGAGTCGGCAGCAGTTGCCGCTGCTTTGAAAATACTTCCGACCTAACCTATCTGCTCGCAAACACAGCTGGGCGAGCTCAGCTGATCCGCCACCTCGGGCAAACTTAGTCCCTGCGGGCAACTCAGCTTCCACTGCACCTGGTGAACTCACACCTGAGTCGGCAGCAGTTGCCGCTGCTTTGAAAATACTTCCGACCTAACCTATCTGCTCGCAAACACAGCTGGGCGAGCTCAGCTGATCCGCCACCTCGGGCAAACTTAGTCCCTGCGGGCAACTCAGCTTCCACTGCACCTGGTGAACTCACACCTGAGTCGGCAGCAGTTGCCGCTGCTTTGAAAATACTTCCGACCCAGAACTAACGAAAACTCACTAAATTATTCTTATCGAGCTGTAGGTACTTTTTATCGTCACGAACTTATAGTATTTGTTAAACAAGTCTGATGAATCTGATTAGCCGAAGACCATCTACAGAGAGTTGTTTGGTCACCAAAACGTTTAGTTGAAATTAGGTGAAATTAGAACTGCAGAAGAGGGAGTTTTATCCCACAGCAGCCTTTTTACTGTTAAGAGGCAAGTCGTTACACATAACTGTCCACAGCATAGATTGTAGCTTTGAGCTAGGAACAGCGTAAATGTAAACTATCGGAACCGAGAAAAAATAAACTTATCTTTGGCCTGAAACAATGTAAGCCAACACAGTCTTTTAAAACTATATTATGTCCATTACGTACCCTAAGTAAATTTCAGACTTCTCCTATACTAGTGGGTTCAGCAGTGTCTAGGAACATGTTTCGGGAAATGCTTTACGGGTAATTTTGGGTAGGTATTATGATAACTTTATTTGGGTTGCGTTCATCGTGACAAAATATGTTGAAACAGGCATTTGCGTGTTCCTACAAAATCACCAGCCGTTGATACGCGAGTGGTTGGACGACTTAGCAGCATATAAATTCAGCAAGCTGTCAATAACGTACATAATTTATCATGCAAATCACAACTTAGGGAGAGTTCCGCTCATCAAAGAAGGCGGTTGGAAGGTTAAAACTTACATTTTAGAATGCAGCAATCATTTTAATTCCAAGTAAAGCTATTATACTGTACGTCAAAATGATACCTGACTTTTGACATTTAAGTTTTAAAAAATGTTATTAGCTGTTGCAAAAATTGCTGAGCCAAATTATTATGGGCGCCAGGAAAAAAATGTTTGTTGCAAATTAATTATGGAAATTTTATTTTCACGGTGTATGTATATATTTGCCAAGTTTTCTTGTGTAGAACTTCGTGGAAATTCTTTAACAAGTTCGGAAGCTCTTTTATCAATAAAAACAAGGTTATTTTTTAGCAGACATGCTGATAAATCTCACGAATCGTTAAAAACAATTTATGGGTTTCAGTAGCATTCAAAAGTTTGTAATTTCATTTCATTTGAAACTCTAAAAGGCTAATGAATATGGTAATGAAGAAAACTAATTAAAATTTTATTTTTCTGCTGTTCATAATTCTTAAATATTTAGTATTTTTTTACTTTTAATTATAACTTATATGTTATTATCGATTTCGACCACTAATGTGGTCCTTAAGTTCAACGGGACTTGGACAAATTTTACTCGACACTAAAGGCTATTTACATATGTTAACCGTTGGGTTTTACTTGCGGAAACTTTCCCCATTCGACACATTCGACAGGGTCGCACACGACGTTGTAACGGCCGCGACTGAGCACAGGCAGCAGCACATGCAGTAGCACATGCAGCAGCACATACAGTAGCACATGCAGTAGCACAGCCAGTAGCACAGACAGCACAGGCAGCACAGGCAGCAGCACAGGCAGTAGCACAGGCAGTATCAAATGCAGCACAGGCAGTAGCACATGCAGCACAGGCAGTAGCACAGCCAGTAGCACATGCAGCACAGGCAGTAGCACAGCCAGTAGCACATGCAGCACAGGCAGTAGCGCAGACAGAACAGGCAGCACAGCCAGTAGCACATGCAGCAGCACAGGCAGTAGCACATGCAGCACAGGCAGTAGCACAGGCAGCACGGACAGCGCCGCAGCCTTGGCCCTGGGTAGTCATGTATTCAAGACAGGAAATCGCCGACAGCCGCCGTGAGTGACTGGCGACTGGAAAGGAGCCAGGATCAATAGTATCCTGCGAAGAGTGATTTTTTCGGTGATTTGGACGTGTTACAAACACGACACCTGCCCGGCGCGAGCTGTTATTAGCAGAATTCCCGCGCGCAGTTCGCTCTCGATGCCAACAACCCATGTACGTCCCCGGCTGTCGCTTCCCGGAAACCAGGCGAAACTAACACGCGTCCGAACTCGTGATGAACGAGGACACGAGGGCAGCCGACGCGAACAACACAAGCAGTGAGAGTAAAGGAGAAAAAACACGAACAAAAAAATTTTTTCTGAAAGATCATCAGTGTAGTTCTACGTAGCCTTGCATAAAATAAATGGTCGGAAACGTATTTCCATACAACGCAGGTTCATTAATTTTGTACGAAGTCGTGTACGGGCAACAACCAAAAAAAAAAGAGGCAGATAAAGATGAACAGAGCTAAAATAAAAAGGAAACAAAACACAACCTCGGTCATTATCGTAGCTTGTTTACTTGGGCCTCATGCGCGGGGAAAGGTAAAAAAGCACTCATTCTCAAGGTGAGCACATGAATTACAATGCTATCAATCAGACTTTCCGTGAGCCTGAATAAAAACTGTGGAGTGAAAAATAAACCCTACTTGCAATATCCTGCGCCTAACATTCACAGTGAATAATGTAACTTGCTTGTCGCGTGCAAAGAGATCCAATCGACTAGAATTCTGCGTGATAATTTAACGTTCCGTGCCTGACGTTTTATGTGGTCACGTGAGCTCTGCTCCATTTAGAACTTGCACCAACGATCTCCCGTCGGAGGAACGGCCGACATGGTGACCTCGGCGATAGAGCTCCGGTGTTCGTATCTTGGGCGAGCCCGAAGATATGCGCGGATATCACCAAGTCGGTGCCATATTGCTTTCTACAGACTGACACCGGGCAACTTGTGCATATTGTTTGCGGGGGAAATGCGAACATGTTATCACCCTAGAGACCTGCAAATTTCGCGGATTCTTTCCATGATAGGCTAGATTTCAAACACATATACCTCTTAGATAATTTTGCTATTGGCTCACTGTTCATCTGGACGAATCTCAACCAGTTATAAACCCTCAACCAAAGAAGGATCGAATCACAGACAAACCAGCTGAGACGACTTACAAGTCGGCAGCCAATGAACTTGCGTTATTTGCCCGAGTGTACAGGGGTGTGTGCAGTCTATCCTGAAGGCCATCGAAACCGCGAATTTTGCAGGTCTCTAGTTATCACCTCTTGCTAACAAATAACAGTAGTAAAATGCACTCATTTAAAAGCTGAAGTTTACAGCGATATGGACATTAAAGATTCACAGTGGGAAATATATATTGACAGCAATAAGCTTGGTTGTTGGTACCATATAACTGGTCTCGCAAACCTTGTAACTGTTATAAACTACTTTTATAAAGTTCTGTTTACAGATAACTTTTTTTCTAATCGTAAAGGTAAATTATTGCTACATTTTAAATCTGGTATTGTGTCTTTTCTCAGTATTATTTCTATACAAATTTTTTTTTATTGTTGAGTAACCGCACTATGATGAATGAAAATTCCTGTAAGTAAAATGCATTCAGAGTAGAATATGAATAATAAGTGAAATCTGCAATAAACTAGTAACTTAAAAAAAATTGGTTGCCTGTAAAGTCGGTTTACGGATGATAGTTTAACGTGACATCATAAAAAAACATTGATGAAATTATTGCATACTTTTATGAATATAATTGAATCATTTTTATTGAATTATCACTATTTTGTATGGATACAAAGAAGGAGTGAAATGAAATCTACAATTTAATTGATAAATTTACTTTTATTTCCACTCATTAATTCAATAATATGTTTATTACTTTAACGATCAGATTCTTTTAACTATAACTTTTATACATGTTTGCTATTTAACTTCTTTCAATCTGTGTTATTCTGTTAATAATAGGACGATGATAGGAAAAGTAGGAAACGAATGGGAGTGTTTCAAGTTTGATGTGCCTCGAAAAAGTCAAATGGATGGTTGTTCCAATCGAGTGGAAGAGAGATAGATGCGGTGCAAGCGTACAATGAGCGTAACGGGACACAGCGTAATGGGACAATGTGCGTAGCGGGACACTTTTTCGTGCGTGCAGCCGGCGTTCATCGATTTATTAGACGTTGTCACGTCAAAGAACGCCAGCTCAAGAAACCACCCCATCAGGCCGTCCCGTCTGAAGGATACGTTCCTCTGCTGCGGTGATGAAGTGCCGGCGAGTGTGTGTCCCAGCTGAGCGGCTGTGAAACAATTAACGAGTTCCACTTGGCACCGCGCTAACAGACAAGTGTTTAGCGTGCCGGTGATTGGGCAGGCGGAACGGTCAGGCCGGTGAAAACTTTGTTCCCCTCTGCTGTGTCGAGGAAAGCCATCTTCCCGGTGAAACTAGTAATACTAGAGACCTGAAAAATTCGCGGATTCATTTCGTGTTATGCTAAAATTCAAATAATTATACCTTAGTGCTGCTTCTGTCATTGGTTCACTGTTAAACTGGAGGACTGAGGGCCAATTAGAGACCCTCACTCATAGAAGTGTCGAATCACAGGCCACCCAGACGAGACGACTCACAAGTCAGCAGCCAATGAACAGTTGGCATTTGCCCGAGTGTGTAGAGGATATTGGAGTCTATCCTGGAGGTCATTGAACCTGCGAATTTTTCCTGTCTCTACTAATAATTTGATAAACACGCCATTTTACTGTGGCGTAATTTAAATGCCAATTAAAGATGTACAGTTCAGTTTTTTTCACATATGGAAAATAATGAATAGCAATGCTTGAAGTAGAAAATGTACTAGAAATATTTGAAAAAAAGGAAGTTATATCAAATGTTTAATAGCTTGCACCATTACTTGGCACGAAATAAAAATGTAATCACTGGTAAGATTGTGCAGATATGTTTATTTTTAAAATAACTTTTCCAATTTTATAACATCTTCAAAAAAAATCAGAAAGAAAAATTTTTAACTTGCTATCACAAAAATAAACCAGGTTTTTTATCTGGTAAAATACTCTGTTATGACCGTGTTTTGGCATCGTACCATAAAACAAAATAAAACATGTTCAGGAAGATATTTTATAATTTATTTGCAACTTATATTGCCAGTGATTAAATTTTAAATGGATACGTATGACCTCGAACAGTGTGATCAGGTTTGTTTTATTATTTTTTTCCTTGTAACTCATCTTTGTTCGGTGGGTGACCTGCGGAAGGGGTCACCACTTGTCAAGTCGACGTGCTGATTACTGACGTGATGTTTCTGTTCACCTTCAGTATTCTCTTACGTCGTTACTCACAAAAAACGTGACTTTCTTCTCAATTATCTTTTTATGTTCTTGCCCGTGCGCTATTAATGAAAATAATATATTTTTTAGGACTTGGGTAATATATTGGTATCAGCAAAAATACCATCTCATTCAAGTGAAAAAAATGCGTGTGATGAAATGAATTTTGACGGTGCTGCATATAAAAATACTGATCTGCAACTAAAGAAACTTAAGCACAGAATGACTCTTTAGGCCGTGCAGGGTCGCGCAGGGTCGCGCAGGATCACGCAGGGCCGTGCAGGGTCGCGCAGGGTCGCGCAGGGCCGCACAGGGCCGCACAGGGCCGTGCAGGGTCGCGCAGGGTCGCGCAGGGTCGCGCAGGGCCGCGCAGGGTCGCGCAGGGCCGCGCAGGGTCGTGCAGGGTCGCGCAGGGCCACGCAGGGCCGTGCAGGGTCGCGCAGGGTCGCGCAGGGCCACGCAGGGCCGCGCAGGGTCGTGCAGGGTCGCGCAGGGCCGCACAGGGCCGTGCAGGGTCGCGCAGGGTCGCGCAGGGTCGCGCAGGGCCGCGCAGGGTCGTGCAGGGACGCGCAGGGCCACGCAGGGCCGCGCAGGGTCGCGCAGGGCCACGCAGGGTCGCGCAGGGCCGTGCAGGGACGTGCAGGGCCGCACAGGCCCCGCAGGGTCGCGCAGGGCCGCACAGGGCCGTGCAGGGTCGCGCAGGGCGGCGCAGGGCAGTGCAGGGCCGCACAGGCCCCGCAGGGTCGCGCAGGGCCGCACAGGGCCGCACAGGGCCGTGCAGGGTCGCGCAGGGTCGCGCAGGATCACGCAGGGCCGTGCAGGGTCGTGCAGGGTCGCGCAGGGCCACGCAGGGTCGCGCAGGGCCACGCAGGGCCGCGCAGGGTCGCGCAGGGTCGCGCAGGGTCGCGCAGGGCCGTGCAGGGACGTGCAGGGCCGCACAGGCCCCGCAGGGTCGCGCAGGGCCGCACAGGGCCGTGCAGGGTCGCGCAGGGCCGCGCAGGGCAGTGCAGGGTCGCGCAGGGTCGCGCAGGATCACGCAGGGCCGTGCAGGGTCGCGCAGGGTCGCGCAGGATCACGCAGGGCCGTGCAGGGTCGCGCAGGGTCGCGCAGGGCCGCACAGGGCCGCACAGGGCCGTGCAGGGTCGCGCAGGGTCGCGCAGGGTCGCGCAGGGCCGCGCAGGGTCGTGCAGGGTCGCGCAGGGCCACGCAGGGTCGTGCAGGGCCGCGCAGGGTCGCGCAGGGTCGCGCAGGGCCGTGCAGGGACGTGCAGGGCCGCACAGGCCCCGCAGGGTCGCGCAGGGCCGCACAGGGCCGCACAGGGCCGTGCAGGGTCGCGCAGGGTCGCGCAGGATCACGCAGGGCCGTGCAGGGTCGTGCAGGGTCGCGCAGGGCCACGCAGGGTCGTGCAGGGCCGCGCAGGGTCGCGCAGGGTCGCGCAGGGTCGCGCAGGGCCGTGCAGGGACGTGCAGGGCCGCACAGGCCCCGCAGGGTCGCGCAGGGCCGCACAGGGCCGTGCAGGGTCGCGCAGGGCCGCGCAGGGCAGTGCAGGGCCGCGCAGGGCCACGCAGGGCCGCGCAGGGCAGTGCAGGGCCACGCAGGGCCGCGCAGGGCAGTGCAGGGACGTGCAGGGCCGCACAGGGCCACGCAGGGCAGTGCAGGGACGTGCAGGGCCGCACAGGGCCACGCAGGGCCGCGCAGGGCAGTGCAGGGACGTGCAGGGCCGCGCAGGGCCACGCAGGGTCGCGCAGGGCCGCACAGGGCCGTGCAGGGTCGCGCAGGGTCGCGCAGGGTCGCGCAGGGCCGCACAGGGCCACGCAGGGCCGCGCAGGGCAGTGCAGGGACGTGCAGGGCCGCGCAGGGCCACGCAGGGTCGCGCAGGGCCGTGCAGGGACGTGCAGGGCCGCGCAGGGCCACGCAGGGTCGCGCAGGGTCGCGCAGGATCACGCAGGGCCGTGCAGGGTCGCGCAGGGTCGCGCAGGGCCGCACAGGGCCGCACAGGGCCGTGCAGGGTCGCGCAGGGTCGCGCAGGGCCGCGCAGGGTCGCGCAGGGCCGCGCAGGGTCGTGCAGGGTCGCGCAGGGCCACGCAGGGCCGTGCAGGGTCGCGCAGGGTCGCGCAGGGCCACGCAGGGCCGCGCAGGGTCGTGCAGGGTCGCGCAGGGCCGCACAGGGCCGTGCAGGGTCGCGCAGGGTCGCGCAGGGTCGCGCAGGGCCGCGCAGGGTCGTGCAGGGACGCGCAGGGCCACGCAGGGCCACGCAGGGCCGCGCAGGGTCGCGCAGGGCCACGCAGGGTCGCGCAGGGCCGTGCAGGGACGTGCAGGGCCGCACAGGCCCCGCAGGGTCGCGCAGGGCCGCACAGGGCCGTGCAGGGTCGCGCAGGGCCGCGCAGGGCAGTGCAGGGCCGCACAGGCCCCGCAGGGTCGCGCAGGGCCGCACAGGGCCGCACAGGGCCGTGCAGGGTCGCGCAGGGTCGCGCAGGATCACGCAGGGCCGTGCAGGGTCGTGCAGGGTCGCGCAGGGCCACGCAGGGTCGCGCAGGGCCGCGCAGGGTCGCGCAGGGTCGCGCAGGGCCGCACAGGGCCGTGCAGGGTCGCGCAGGGCCGCGCAGGGCCGCGCAGGGTCGCGCAGGGCCGCACAGGGCCGCACAGGGCCGTGCAGGGTCGCGCAGGGTCGCGCAGGATCACGCAGGGCCGCACAGGGCCGCACAGGGCCGTGCAGGGTCGCGCAGGGTCGCGCAGGGCCGCACAGGCCCCGCAGGGTCGCGCAGGGCCGCACAGGGCCGTGCAGGGTCGCGCAGGGCCGCGCAGGGTCGCGCAGGGCCGCACAGGGCCGTGCAGGGTCGCGCAGGGCCGCGCAGGGCAGCGCAGGGTCGCGCAGGGCCGCACAGGGCCGCACAGGGCCGTGCAGGGTCGCGCAGGGTCGCGCAGGATCACGCAGGGCCGTGCAGGGTCGTGCAGGGTCGCGCAGGGCCACGCAGGGTCGTGCAGGGCCGCGCAGGGTCGCGCAGGGTCGCGCAGGGTCGCGCAGGGCCGTGCAGGGACGTGCAGGGCCGCACAGGCCCCGCAGGGTCGCGCAGGGCCGCACAGGGCCGTGCAGGGTCGCGCAGGGCCGCGCAGGGCAGTGCAGGGCCGCACAGGCCCCGCAGGGTCGCGCAGGGCCGCACAGGGCCGCACAGGGCCGTGCAGGGTCGCGCAGGGTCGCGCAGGATCACGCAGGGCCGTGCAGGGTCGTGCAGGGTCGCGCAGGGCCACGCAGGGTCGTGCAGGGCCGCGCAGGGTCGCGCAGGGTCGCGCAGGGTCGCGCAGGGCCGTGCAGGGCAGTGCAGGGCCGCGCAGGGTCGTGCAGGGTCGCACAGGCCCCGCAGGGTCGTGCAGGGCCGCGCAGGGTCGCGCAGGGTCGCGCAGGGCCGCACAGGCCCCGCAGGGTCGCGCAGGGCCGCACAGGCCCCGCAGGGTCGCGCAGGGCCGCACAGGGCCGTGCAGGGTCGCGCAGGGCCGTGCAGGGTCGCGCAGGGCCACGCAGGGTCGCGCAGGGTCGCGCAGGGTCGCGCAGGGCCGCGCAGGGCAGTGCAGGGTCGCGCAGGGCCGTGCAGGGCCGTGCAGGGCCGCACAGGGCCGCACAGGGCCGCGCAGGGTCGCGCAGGGCCGCGCAGGGCAGTGCAGGGCCGCGCAGGGCCACGCAGGGCCGCGCAGGGCAGTGCAGGGCCTTGCAGGGCCGCGGCTGGAAGGTTCAGGACGCGGCAGAGGCGTGGGAGCGCAGAGAACTCGCGGCAAAAAGCGCCGGCGCGCGGGACACAGTCCAGACGCCCGGGGAAAGGACCACTTAGCGACGTGACGGAGGCCGTCACTGGCACCGGCCGAGCGCTACAGCGGCACAACTCGGTGTTCCGTCCAGCGACCCGTGTGTCGCCCCGGGCAATGTCCACGTCTGTGCGCGATGTGGAGCTCACTGACAATTCGCGGTTTGAATGACCTCTAGGATGGACTCCACGATCCTCTATGTACGCGGGAATATTACACCAGCTCATTGGCTACTGACTCGTGACACCTGCTAACTGGGATGCTTGTGATTCGATACTTCTTACGTTGAGGGTCATTCTTTGGCTCACAGTCCTTCAGGCAAACTGAAGCGGCAATAAGTTACACGCACTCGGATTCTAGCCTATCCGAAATGAACCCGCGAATTTTTCCTGTCTCTACTGTGTACCACCCTTGTTTTAGAATTTTTCGCTGGTCAGAAAGTAGGTGCATGCTAAACAGAAAACATGTAACTGAACTTCCGTAGGGAAGTGCGATGCTGTTCGCAATGAGACACCTTCAGTAAGGGTTGAGTGGTGGGTGAGTGGTGTCGTGGTGCCACCTCGGCGGTGTCAGGTCCGGGCCTTCTTCGTGGTTGGATGAGTAGGGACAGGCATTTTCCTCGAATAAATCTAAACGCCTATTAGAATGCAACAATATATATCCGCACCAGCGGTTTCTTCCTTTCTGATAGGCGGACGTCTGCGAGAGAAGTCGTTGCCTCATTCGACCGAGCCACTCAGGACGCATTTGCTTCCGCAATGAATTACTGTGATTGGTAGAGACCCGGAAAATTCGCGTGTTCAATGACCTCCATGATAGACTCCAATATCCTCTACACACTCGGGCAACTGCCAACTGTTCATTGGCTGTTGACTTGTGAGTCGTCTCGACTGGGCAGCCTGTGATTCGACACTTCTATGAGTGAGGGTCTCTAATTGGCCCTCAGTCCTCCAGATTAACAGTGAACCAATGACAGAAGCAGCACTAAGGTATAATTATTTGAATATTAACATAACACGAAAAAAAACCGCGAATTTTTCGGGTCTCTATTGATTGGTGTTGTTACAACCGACATGTTCCTAAAAGTAGCTCACCCAATCACGAGACACAGACGTTGGTACAGTATTTTAACTCTCATCTAGTATCGGAATCTTTTCGCGAAATATGCATGCCCCTTCTAATAGGGTTATTTGAGATTATACAGTTAAAAAGGCGGTTTTTTTCTTCTGTGTAGCGTCTTTGAAGTTTAATTTGTCATGGGTAGGGACAGGAAAGATCTGCGGGTTCAGTGACCTGCAGGATGAACTCCATAGTTCTACGTACACTCGGTCAAATGCCACCCACTCATTGGCTGCTGTCTTGTGAGACGTCCCAACGTAGCAGCCTGTGATTCGATAAAGCTTTGGTGGGGCGTTTCTCATTGGCTCAGAGTCATCCAGGTGAGTTGTGAGCCAATAGCAGAGGCAGCACTGAGGTATAACTATTTGTATTTTAGCCTATCGCGAAATGAATTCGCGAATTTTTCCGGTCTTTAGTCATGGGTAGAGACCTGCAAAATTCGCGGATTAATTCGGTGATAGGCTAGAATTCAAACACATATACCTCTTAGATAATTTTGCTATTGGCTTACTGTTCATCTGGACGAATCTCAACCAGTTATAAACCCTCAACCAAAGAAGGATCGAATCACAGACAAACCAGCTGAGACGACTTTCAAGTCGGCAGCCAATGAACTTGCGTTATTTGCCCGAGTGTACAGGGGTATGTGCAGTCTAGCCTGAAGGCCATCGAAACCACGAATTTTGCAGGTCTCCTGTCATGGGACTGAGGTGTGTGCTCCGGAAGGTTGTGGAGACGTGTGTTTTGGAACAGGCTGCAAGCGGACATGCTCGAGGTAGGATAACTTCGCACAGGCCGTGTGGATCGCCTGCTTCAAACACACCCGAACGCTGTTCCGCTGGTTGTTTACTCCTCCAGGCCACAACATTAAAATACGGCGAGCGGCAAGTGCTAGCAACAACAAACAACTGGTCTACGCTAAGTTTATACGACGCAGCAAGTTATTGTTCTGGATATAGTTTCGCGGAACATTTTGGCGTGGCGACATCACGGACACATTGCGGAAGCCAAGGTTCGAACGCAAGCCTTGCCGATCGAAGGACGCAACGAGACCAACACGAACGCGAAGGCCACGCAGTCTCTTGACTGTTCGCTTATGAAACCAGACCGGTGACTTCGGCACTCAGCACGATCCGATAAGTTTCCGCGCACGAGAACGGGTCGTTACCACAGCGCCGAAATACCATAACGCCGAATGTCAAAATTGACCACAACGCCGACAGCTAGAGAACTGCTGTGTGCCACAACGCCGAAATAACAACTGAATGAATTTGTGTGTGTTTCTTAAATGTACCTTAACGCCGAAATACCACAATCAAACCTAACCTTACCTAACCTAACCAAACCTAACCTAGCGTAATATAACCTAACCTAACTTAACCTAGCCTATCCTAGTCCAACCTAACCTAGTCTAACCTAACCTAGTCTAACCTAACCTAACCTTTGTGGCAGTCCTGCAATGACATTTTTCGGCGTTGTGGTGCGTCCCCGACGGAGCGATGAACCCCAGTCACGCTGCTCAGGGTGAACTGCGTGCTGATCACGCACTTGGGGCCTTGTTGCATCGAGCGCGCCACTCGCAGGCGAGATCTGGAACCTCGTCCCAAGCGCATGTCTCGCGATATCACACATCTTAATACCAACAAAGTGAATAAATTAATGCTGGGAAACCGTATAAGAGATGCCTGTTTATTTAAAAACCCGAGGTTTATTACAAGTCACCTTTTTTCTACTAAAACGTTCCGTCCGCGGCCACTTCCCCCCCCCCCCTTCTTCCCTCTGCCCCTCCCTCATTTCCTCTCTGGGCGGGTCATCTTACCCGTTTGTACAAACACTCCGGCATAAGGCTTCACTTTCTTCGTTTCTAATGGTTACAAATACTCCCGGAGATAAATAATTGCGTGAAAAAATAATTAAGAAAGTCAGGCCTGAAACGTAAGAAACGCTTCTTTCATTCGCTGGACGGAAATGTAAAGCAGTGGATGCCACTCTCGTGTGATATATATTTCCAGCAACTTCTAAGTGTCCTGCTTTCTTTTATGTGGAAAAAAAACAACTCCTGAGCACTGCAAGAGTTCCAAAGAATCTATGCATCCATTAGCGTGACTTCGGCTTGATTATTTATTTCTCACAAATTGAAACTTCCACTGAATTCCAGCCAAATTTAAGTTGAAAGATCTTTCTTAAGTGAATGAAAACATCCGTCTTAATTATGAGCGATAAATGACAGCGCGTGATTAGCTGACATTTACTCTTCATCGTTTAAACAGCTGGTTTCAATAGACGTACAAGTAAAAGCAAGGAGTTAATTTTACGTGAAAATTTTATATGAAAAACAAATTGCTAATAACTTTGTTACTTTACATGTCAATTTTTGATCATAATTCTAATGAAAACTGTAACAGTGCATACATTTCTTGTGGAAATATGATTGTAAAACTACAATACGTTTCTTGCGGTGTTACTGACCATATCTAATGGTCTTAAGAGACATAGATATACTCTGTGTTTTGAAGATGTACTGTGCCGCCTACTTAAAGTTACTCGACTGATCGGAAACGCGTTTACGGCGTAGGCCTGCTTAGCAATTTTCACTCTTTAGTCGCTATTCCGCCGTTAACTTGAACTGTGTGGTGGGTAACTGCCCGCGAGAATGCTGGTGTGTTATGACAAACTGACATAGAAATATTTTTTTGACGTGACACAACGTCTAATTAATCGATGAACGCCGGCTTCACGCACGAAAAAGTGTCCCGTTACGCACATTGTCCCGTTACGCTGTGTCCCGTTACGCTCATTACGCTTGCGCCGCATCTATCTCTCTTCCACTCGATTGGAACAACCATCGATTTGACTTTTTCGAGGCACATTAAACTTGAAACACTCCCATTCGTTTTCTACTTTTCCTATCATCGTCCTATCCTTAACAGAATAATACAGATTGGAAGAAGTTAAATAGCAAACATGTATAAAAGTTATAGTTAAAATAATCTCTTCGTTTAAGTAATAAACATATTTGAATTAATGAGTGCAAATAAAAGTAAATTTATCAATTAAATTGTAGATTTCATTTCACTCCTTCTTTGTACCCATACAAAATAGTGCTAATTCAATAAAAATGATTCAATTTTATTCATAAAAGTATGCAATCATTTCATCAATGTTTTGTTATGACGTCACGTTAAACTATCGTCCGTAAACCGACTTTACAGACAACCAATTTTCATTTTTTTTTTTCGTTGCAGGGTTTGATTTCAAAGTCTCCAGCTGGCGAATACATCAAAACAGTGCTAAACCGATCTTCGAGTGTCGGTTACGTTTCGATAACATGATTAACACTCGAGAATGTCTAGGTTTTTTTAATCTTTCAGCGGATCAGTCTGGAGTCAGTTCGTCTGAACATTCCTGTAGGTGTGGTGAGTAGACAAGACGTGGAAGCAGCTGACACGAAGACCAGCCATTGTAAGCTCGTCCGGGAGACATAATCGCGCCCGTCCGTGTAACGGCAGTCGGGGAAAGGGGTTTGGCCGACGGCAGAATTCCCGCTTCATGGGAAATCCGTCCGGGGTAGCCTCCCCTTGTCGAGGAAACACAGAATCCGGGGATAATGGTTTTTACCCCTTTTTTCCCATGTCCCGGGGAGGAGTCCCGCGCGGAGAAATGTGTGAGAACCGCCGGTATCCGAGGGGCAGGTGACCGGGAAAGAGGTAACCAACCCTTGCCGCGGCGCTGCGACACCTGAAAAAACACCCGCCCTTTGTTAGTCCGCTCCTGATGATCCCTCGACACTCGCGCAGCCTCCAGGCCGCTTCTCTGCACATCTCCCAGCTTTCCAGTCCACTCCCCGACGATGTTTCTGCCGAACATCACTCCACCGTCAGTCGCTCTGCACCCAACACACTGCGAAGCGTGGTACCGATGAAGATTATTCTTGGCACATGAAGCTCCGCCTCAGGAACTAAAAACTTCAGCTTCGCCCAAAACAGATAACTGCAAATCATGACTTGGTGCTTGTTTTTCGGTGTTGGGACACGCTTGCGGGAAGTTCTCCAGTTAGGCATTAAACGATTCCAAAGGGGAATCATGCACGACAGCACTGTGTGCGATCGTTGTTTCGTGCATTCTTGGGCAGAGTTTCTGCCTGGCTCTGGCTCTTGTGTGGATTCGCATCGGGAGGCCCGAGGGTGACTTGGTTCCACTGTAATGTTGCTGTCGGCAAGCTTCGTTGCACGATGATGTCTGCTCGCCAGGGCGCAGTTGGCTGACGGGTCCGAACTGGGCGAGTCCCTGCAGAGCGGTTCTTGACACCTGCTCACCACGACACGGGGCAATGACATGGCTACCGAGCTGAAGACACTGCAGGTACACGAGCGAACAGAACACGGAGTAATAATGTTCGCAGGCTTTCACGGCCATTGTCGGAAGTAGCTTGGCTTCTGGGTTGTAGCCGCGTCCTTGGCGAATAATTCTCCGAAGTTTCGGTCGACATTGCAGTCGCCATCATCAGGGAGCATATACCTACTCGAGTAGGTAACTGATCCCTGATGATGGCGACTGAAATTTCGACCGAAACTTCGGTGAATTATTCGCCTACTCAGTAGGTAACTGCTCCCTGATGATGGCGACTGCAATGTCGACCGAAATGAGAAACCCTCAACCAAAGAAGTGACGAATCACGGGCAAACACCAGTTTAGACGACTCGCAAATAAGCAGCCAACGAACTGGCGTTATTTGCCCGAGTGTACAGAGGACTGTGTAGACTATCCTGGAGGTCATCGAAACCGCGAATTTTTCAGGTCCCTAGTCATCAGCATGCAGACTGTCAACTGAATTTACCTGTAGGCCTATGCGTGCCAGTGTCCAAGTAGGCCTACTTCACACGTGGTTGATTAGTAGGATCGATGTAAATACTCTTTTCAAACTTTAATTTTATATATATACATAGAGAGAGAGAGAGGCTTTAATCATATGTCAAGAAACGTCCTGAATTTTGGAATTTTAATGTGATATGAATGTATGTTTGTTATACCTATAGTATGATTGCTTCGACTTTTTATGAGTAAATAAAACGCAAGTTAATGCAAAAACGATAACAAAACCGGAATCACACACTGGCAATCCTTTTCCGATACCAATGTCTCAGGATACGACTTAAAAAAAATTTATTATGAAAATCATAATCGTGCTAATTTATGCAGCCAAGTTTGAAACCCGTCACGCAGTTCGTCCTGTGGTGAGCTACAAGGTTCTGGGTGACCACGTGAGATGCCTGACTGACTAGCACTATAGGCCTATCACTATAGGCCTGTCACTATAGGCCTGTCACTATAGGCCTGTCACTATAGGCCTGTCACTATAGGCCTGTCACTATAGGCCTGTCACTATAGGCATGTCACTATAGGCCTGTCACTACCGCTAGGCTACACCGGGAACTCCCGCCAAAAGGACAATGGCAACTTGTAGATTGAATTCGAAACATCTTACACACTCTCGCTTTGTTCCGGTGAAGAAGATGCATAAACCAATCACAACTACCTTGCTGGACTTTACAATAATGCAATCCTATGGTTGACAGCGAAAAAAATCCTCTAGTCTAATCCCAACAGTATTCATACAACTCATTTGTCCTTAAACACGTAGGAATGCGCAGCTAAAAGTTGTGAACTGCAGTGTAACAGATGCAGGCTATTCTAAAGAAAAATAGAAGAAACTGCATTTTTTTCCTGCCTGCCATATACTGATAAACACGTTATCATTATCAAGGAATGCGGTTTTACTTTACTTCCTGAAGTTTAGAATGTTGCAGACATGCAGTAGACAGCACTTGCAGTCTTCCAAGTTACATTGATGAAATAAAGCTTTAAAACCAAAATTAATTGAGAGCTGCATTCCAATTTAAAACCTACAATTCACACAATGCTATGAGACATGCCTTGTTAACTATCCTTTATTTCATTATTTCATATCTGATACGATATCTGCCGTACATATATGTTAGTAATTCGCAGTGGTCGCTAACGCGGTGCTCATTGGGCGAGATAAGGATGGGATCCCACAAACAGGACATGAAATAAATTTATGAGCACCGCCTCAGGAATAACAGTGGCTAAGAGCCCGAAATAATACTGGAGTACCCATCGCCTTTTACCAAAGTGCGACGTAAAACCCTAAATGTACATTTCTAAACAACTTTTTGGCACGTTTAACATGTACCAGTTATTTATAGAAACACAATAAAAAGTTATTCGTTTAAGTTTGTAAAACTTGAAAATCCAAGAAACACGTTTTACATATAGAATGAAACTATTTTGGTTAAATTACTAGAATTTTGTGTTTGTAGTTCTACGCAAATTCGTTTTCTAAATAAAAACTATGAATCCAAGGCAAATGTTTTTGAATGAAGTTGGAACGGTGTTTTAGAAAATATTTTCTGTCAAAAAAATTATTATTTGTTTGAATTTGTATCTGGGTAAATAACGCATCCTACGTAATTATAATCATAGTTTTTTTTCCCACATAAAAAAAATATTTAGTAAAATTTCAAAAGAAATTTTTCCCTCAGATTTGAGAGGAACTTCGGGAAAGATATCTGATACGGGACTTGGATTTATGAGTTGTATTGAGTGTATCTTTTTTTACCAGCCGGAAGATTAGCGGAGGATATTGCTTCAGTCGACTGGTGTTGCGGGAACACGCGGAAATTCGAGCCGAACGCGGCAAGGCGCAAGGGTTGTGTTCTTTGTCCTAGCGGCTGTGCTGTCCGCTCTCACGGTCGGAAGAAATCCAAAACCGTTGCGCCTGAGGGGTTTGCCCGACCGGTGCCATCACTAAGTCCGCCGTAAATAAATAAAATATAGATTCTGAAAAGGAAACAGGCGAGTTTTGGGGATGATATTTACAGGATCCCCGTTTTAATCTTCCTCCGCGAGAAAAGAAAATATATAAAACACAAATAAAAGGGTAGCGTTTTAAACTCGAGTGCATGAAAGAAATGACTGGGGGGGAGGGGGGTTTGGGAAGAAGAAGAAGGGAAAGAGTAGAACCCCTTTTTTCCCTTTATTTCCTTTCTGTGCGTCCTTTATTTCTGGGCGAGCGACCCGCGTACCTGCTCGCCCTATGCCAGGAAAGCTGATCCGACCGCACGATTGAGTCCAGGCGCGGGGTCGTCTTACGTCGGGAAATCGACCGTGCAGGAAGTGCTTCGACCATTCAGCGCCCCACTCGTCCTGGTCCGAGGAACAGAGTTTACGTGAAACTTAAAAAAAAAAGGGGGGGGGGGGTTGTCTGTATAGTCGGTTTACTACGGACGATAATTTTACGTGATAACGTCATAAGAAAAAAATTGATGAAAAATTACATACACTTTTTAATTTTCAAATATTATTTCACAGTTTTGCAATTTTAATTTAAATAATTTGTTTAAATATAATCACGAACAATTAGTTAAAAAAGCCCGCCTTAACCTGTTTGATATTACAGAAGATTTTCTCGCACGGTGGTTGGCCGTTTCTTGCACGCTCGGCTCAGGCGGAACGTGACAATTTTTCGTGCGTGCAGCCGGCGTTCATCGATTTATAAGACGTTAACACCTCAAAAAAAAATATATCATCCCCACACCCTCATACCTTCTCGTGATTTCTACGTAACATCTCCGCATTCTAGTCAGGATTTCCAGTAGAAATTGAAACAGTGATGCAGAAAATATGGCTAAATTGAAACAAATGATTCCCTCTTTAGCCTCATAAAAACTAATAATATGTAGGCTTAGAAATTAACATATTATTGTCAGGATGAGGGAAAAACATATTATTGTATGTAGGCGTATGTTTTTGTGATCAGTTTATAAGTTCAGACTTACTAACATTTGAAACAAAGCTTTTTATTCAAATATTTTCATAGATAAAAAGCATAAAGAGCCACTTTTATTTTGCCCAAGGTAAAAATGAGGGTTTATTTTTTTCGTCTAGCACTCTGTAAAATGTTTATTTGTTTAGAAAATTGTGCGTGGAAAAATTTTTATTTCGGAAATAGTGCTGTTTTCCACGGAAATCTGGTTGAACCAGGTAACCTTCCATTTGGGGAAAGGAAGGCATTTTTTTTTGTGAGAAAACTCCTTTTTTTCCCTCTCGAAGGACGGGAAAGAAGGGAAAAAAAAGTTGGCCAGTTAATATGTGGGATGCCTCTATTACCGATTCTTTAGTCGTCTTAATGCAGGGGTTGATATCCTCATTTGTCATTGTGAATGAAACGAGCGTGAAAAAGGTCGAGCGAGGGTCAGAACCGCTCCCTCCGGTGCAGGCGACAAAAACAGCGCACTGGAGCAAGGAGCAAGGAGCAAGGAGCAAGGAGCAAGGAGCAAGGACACTCGACGTGCGTTCGCTTCGACTGCTCCCTGCGACGGTTGGGCAAACCTCAGTTCGTGTTTGGGCTAACATATCATTAGAGACCGGAAAAATTCGTGGGTTCATTTCGTGATATGCTAAAATTCAAATAATTATACCGTTGTGCTGTTTCTGCTATTGGTTCACTGTTAATATGGAGGATTCCTGGCCAATTAGAGACAATCAATCAAAGAAGTATCCAATCACAAGTTACCCAATTGAGACGCCTCAAAATCCAGTACCCAATGAACGGGCGCCGTTTGCCCAAGTAAGCAGAGGATCGTGTAATCTATCCTGGAGGTCATTGAACTCGCGAATTTTTCCAGTCTCTACATATCATAGATAGAGACCTGAAAAATTCGCGGACTCATTTTGTGTTATGCTAAAATTCAAATAAATATACCTTAGTGCTGCTTCTGCCATTGGTTCACTGTTGATCTGGAGGACTGAGAGCCAATTAGAGACCCTCACTCATAGAAGTGTCGAATCACAGGCCACCCAGTCGAGACGACTCACAAGTCAGCAGCCAGTGAACAGTTGGCATTTGCCTGAGTGTGTAGAGGATATTGGAGTCTATCCGGGAGGTCATTGAACCCGCGAATTTTTCCTGTCTCTAATCATAGAGTCATTAGTTTGGCAGACGTAAAAAAATAAATAATTTTTTCCCTCGTGGGCAATGTTATATAGCATATATATTGTCTACCGTATGCGCTCCTCATAGTAAGTAAGTTTGTGGGTCTTATAAATTTGTAGATGTCATCAACTCCATATCTTAATTCTAGGGGGGCATATATTTTTCACGGAAAAAATCTGAATGCCTATCAGACTCCAACAAGGTACACCAACACCAGTGGTTTCTTCTTGTGATTGGCGGTCGTCTGTTTGAGAAGCCATTGCCTTATTCGAAAGAGCCATTCAGGACATGTTTGCATCTGCGCTGAATTGCTGTGATTGGTGTGCTGGCAGTAGACATGTACCTGAAAGAAACTCGACCAATCACGAGACACAGACGATGCTAAAGTGTTTTAACTCCCAGCTAGTCTCGAAGTCTTTTCGCGAAAAATGCATGCCCCTACTTATGACATAGTCACCACGTACATAGGCTGAGATCGAGCATCGCTTGCATGACCCGGGGGTTACTGAATGTGCTCGTCTAAAATATATTTAAATTTTCAGTGAAACTATTTTAAATTTTAATTTTTTCTGAATGAAACGCTGCAGTTTACTAGGGACCTGAAAAATTCGCGGTTTCGATGACCTTCAGGATAGTCTACACAGTCCTCTGTACACTCGGGCAAATAACGCCAGTTCGTTGGCTGCTGACTTGTGAGACGTCTCAACTGGTTTGTCCGTCATTCGATACTTCTTTGGTGGAGGGTTTCTCATTGGCCCAGAGTCGCCCAGACGAACAGTGAGCCAATAGCAAAAGCAGCTTGGAGGTATATGCATATTAATTTCAGACTATCGCGAAATGAATCTGCGAATTTTTCCGATCTCTACAAATTACACACACACATATATATAGGTGTATATATATATGTATATATATATATATTAAATCTAGGAGTTAACCGCATATAATGCCGAAAATTCAAATGCTAGAATTACTTTTGTTGTAAACAAATAACACGCGGGAAATTAGGACTGTCGGTTTATAATGGCGAAACACAAGCGCGGTCGTAGGGGTACAAATTATTTTGAAACATCCGTTAGTTTCTTGTTCGCAGTTTATTTTTAGTGTACTCGCGTGGTTGTAAAGGTACAAACCTGAGCTTAGTAGCAGCTGGATTGTCGGCTTCATTTATCGATGTCTGAGAATTCTGGCTAATTGCAGCGCTCATTTGGCAATCGGATCATTCATGAAACATCACTTTTCAACCTTAGATTTGAATTTGTGATTGCATAAAATCATTTTTCTTGTACGATTACTATGTATAAGGCAAATTGTGTGAGTGCTACTTGTATATTTGATATGGATATGTGTTACTTTTCAGTTGCCTATATAATAATGATAGATCGAATGTGAAATACATATTCATTTCAAAAAAATTAAATATAGAGTATAGATCCTACAAGAAAATCTTCCAAATTAAATTTAGAAGATTAGTTAAATTATTTATATATTTTATGAGATTTTATGTCCTTAAAAATTGCAGGTGCAATTTTTGGAAGCATAAATCGTATGGATCGGTTGTAAGGTTGCATTTTAAAGTAAAGAAAACTGTTACGCTTAGTTCAGTTTTAGCTAAGGATAATAAGTATTTGTTGTATAGCTAAACAGGTTTTTGCCTTCCATACAAAATTTTTATTCTTGCTCTAACATACAGACATGCTCTGAAATAATTTATAATGAAACATATATATTTTTTAACACTGTGCAAAAAGTAATATATTTAAAAGAAATAAACGGTTTTATGCGTATTAATGACCGATTGAATTATATATAATTAAATACTTAATATTTATTATATAGATAATAGTTATCACAGTTAAAAATATTTGTTCGCTAGTTTACGATTTTTAAAGCTTGCGCCGCATCTATCTCTCTTCCAATCGATTGGAACAACCATTAATTTTACTTTTTCGAGGCACATTAAACTTGAAACACTCCCATTATTTTCCTACTGTTCCTGTCATCGTCCTATCCTTAACAGAATAACACAGATTGGAAGAAGTTAAATAGCAAACATGTATAAAAGTTATAGTTAAAATAATCTCTTCGTTAAAGTAACAAACATTTATTTGAATTAATGAGTGCAAATAAAAGTAAATTTATGAATTAAATTGTATATTTCATTTCACTCCTTCTTTGTATCCATACAAAATAGTGATAATTCAATAAAAATGATTCAATTTTATTCATAAAAGTATGCAATCATTTCATCAATGTTTTGTTATGACGTTGTCACGTTAAACTATCGTCCGTAAACCGACTTTACAGACAACCAATTTTTATTTTTCGAATTCCTAGCTAATTGTAACAAATTTCCAAGATGGCAGCCAAGATGGACGACAAGATGGACAAGATGGCTGATGCCACGACGGTCTGGTGATTTGCACTGTAGCGGGTAAAAATTTGACCAATATGGTAGCAGCACCCTCTAGCAGATGTGTGTACTATGTGACACTAGCACTTCTAGTATCGAGTATTGAAAACAAGATGGCGATAGTGCCCCCAAGCAGACTATATATGCACTACATGACACTAGCACTCCCAGTAGCAAGTACTGAAAATAAAGATGGAGGCCTCTTGCAGACGAAAACAAGATGGCGGATCCAAAAGGGCGGACGTGACCACATACTAGCTGCCATAATATATTCCTTGATATTAGTGGTGGGAGGTCAGTATGCTGGAAGCCTCCATGGAGGAAGGATACATGGCAGTTTATTTTTGCTCTCACCGGGTTCAAACCGAGGGCTTCATGGTGTAGGTGCGTTATTTATTAAAATTTTATCAAAATTACAATTAATATATTATTTATTATTTTATATATTTTTTGCTATTTTTCTTATAATAATTTCGGGTTTTCAAGATGGCGGGCGTGATGACATTATACAATATGGTGGACGTGACATCATCCAAGACACACAATATTTGACCGCCATGTTTTCCAACCTACTGATTCACAACAGCGCATAGGACGGTCATGCGCATATAAGGGAAAATAATATATTTTATTTCTGTAACGGACGCATGGCGCAACAACCAATGAGAGTAGAGTAGGAAGCCATTTTGGCGGGACTAGAGAACTGTTTATAATTATCAATCATATTGTGGCAAGAAATTAAGACGCTCAGGAGTAATTCCTGCTTGAAAAATTAATTCATGCTAATACTTATAAGTCATTAGCAAAAATTGTAAATACAAAATGTGTCGTGACTAGAGTGGTTAACTAATTTTTTTATATAACCGTTATTTATATGTTGAATAACTGCGCTCACAAATTACGGGTGAGTTGTCACGGGATAATCATTTGGTAGATTACATAGTTACTTACTAATACCGCTAACAGATGTCGGATAGGTACATCTCAGAATTTCATTGGCTGAAATTAACAGTGATATGATATATGAATTGTGAACCGACTTATCACAAGTCGTTCGCAGTCGTTCGCATGGCCTGCTGTGCTGTCGCTTGTGTTTTTTTTTTAATTTGGGAATCCAGCCTTACACACTTCAGTAGTCCAGCTGAACGGTGAAACTAACACAATAGAGCACACGATCACATACTGAATGTCACCAGGAGACGGCCTGATGGAGTGTGTCGCCTTGTGTACAGAGGCAGTCAGCAGCGTAGCGCTAAATGCAGCACCGTGGAGTCGCTTCAATAACGCTTGCCCGAGAGTGAGGAGTGGGGTGTTCGATATGTCCCCTCCCCCTCTCCAGCATCGAGCGCCCCACTCCCGAGCGCAGCACTCTGATGAGTCATCTCTTTGAGATTCGTCCTACCTAACGCTTGCCCGAGAGTGAGGAGTGGGGTGTTCGATATGTCCCCTCTCCCTCTACAGCATCGAGCGCCCCACTCCCGAGCGAAGCACTCTGATGAGTCATCTCTTTGAGATTCGTCCTACCTAACGCTTTCCCGAGAGTGAGGAGTGGGGTGTTCGATATGTCCCCTCCCCCTCTACAGCATCGAGCGCCCCACTCCCGAGCGCAGCACTCTGATGAGTCATCTCTTTGAGATTCGTCCTACCGGCAATAAAGACGTTTCATTTTAAGAAACAAATGATAACGCAACGTAATACTAACACGATCACCTCTCTAGCAAGAGTTGGGCAGCACGCATCTCTTTCCGGCATCACGTTACACGCCCTGAATAAAGTTTGCTCTTTACATTGCCATTTACCTAAACGAGTTTACACCCCTGAATGTACTCATCGGGAACTACTTCATATTAGAGAGTTTATGAACTTCTGCGAAAATCATTTACCCGTAATTATTCAAAATCCTTTTATTAGATACTTCAGTGGCTCAATTTGACTGCACCGCTAACTACGCTTATTTATTTCAACTGACTACAATAACTCAAGAGCTTTCTACAGGGCATTTCACTTGTTCTGCAGATGGCGCAGGCGAAATAAGAGAACATTTAGTATGATTTAACAACCGGCAAAGGGACGAATGGCTTTATTTGCAAACATATTCCAACTTAAAAAAAACTACACGATCGCGTGGAACCAAGGTCAAGTTGAGTGACGACCCCGTTGAACGTGTCACGAAAGAACTTTTTTTTTTTTTCACGTTTTCGTACTGTGCCTAAAGGTTTTTTTTTTGTGTGCAAGATTGAAAATTTCTTCAGTTTAAGATACACTTAACCTTGAAGGTTAAGGCATCAGATATTTATTGTCGGCAGGTGCCCACGAGCGGAACCATTGGGAATGGTAACAATCGCTGTATACAATTCAGCGCCGAATGCCTCGCGCCGGTCGCAGTGTGAAAAAGTGTTCCGTGCCTTTCACCTCGCTTTCTTCGCACCGCCTGCGTGACCTGTCGCCATTCACAGAGGTTAGCGTTTTTCGTCGCACGTTTCACGCTAACTTTTCGACACGTAACTGGAAAGGAAGGAGACACACGCAGTGACATCTACGTATACATATATGTATTTTTTTTTTGTGTAAATCCCCGTCTCCCCTAGTTCTCTATTTATCCCCACGGCTCGGCTGGCGATAAAAAAACTTTCCCTTATATTCGTAAAAAAAGATTCTATGCTGGGAATCGTTCTTTCAGGGTGATTTCGCTGACCTTTTCTCAAGTCGTCATTGTGCGGGCCCCAGACTTACCCACCCTTAATGTAAGGGATACCTTCAGTTAATCTTGCGGCTATTTCCCCCCATCAAGAATCTTCCCCCCCCCTTTTTTTTTTTTTGCTCGCGCGGAAATCCACCCTTCCCGGGTTCCCAAATGTTGCTGTCGCAGGGGGTTCCATCCCCTCTGCCGACTAGACTCTGTGCTCTCTATGGCAACACGCACTAGCGTCAGCAATGTGTAAACAAAGGCTTCCGCCCATCTGAAGCCATGTTGAGTTTCTTTTTTTAAACGCTGACTAATACGAATCGGGTAAAAACAGAGTGCGAAACGCACTATTCGTACAGACCGGAAAATTTCCCGAATTCATTTCGCGATAGGCTAAAATACAACTAGTTATACCTCAGTGCTGCCTCTGCCATTGGCTCACAACTCACCTTGATGACGCTGGGCCAATGAGAAACGCCCCACCAAAGCTTTATCGAATCACAGGCTGCTACGTTGGGACGTCTCACAAGACAGCAGCCAATGAGTGGGTGGCATTTGACCGAGTGTACGTAGAACTATGGAGTTCATCCTGCAGGTCAGTGAACCCGCGAATTTTTCCGGTCTCTAACCATTCGATATCTCAACCACCTTGAAAACCTGCTGTGGGTAAACATTAATCTGACAATTCCGATCAGTAACAAGTATAAGCGAAAATGATTTGACTCCAGTCAAGCGCTACATCATATGTACATTTTTTATAAAAAAAAAAAATTAATGGGATGATTCCGTGCGTGGTAAAACGCACGTGCAAATTGTGTACAGTGAACATTTTGTGCAGAGAACTTTAAATTTTGTCTACCATAGGGATATCGGATATGATTGAGCCAATAACACTGATGCACTTATTTGTTTGCGTGTACCAGCTTTTCTGTGTAGCATTGAAATATATATATTAATTTTATGAGTAACACCATGCAGAACAAGACTGATTGACAAGTGTCTTAATTCACGATACTTAAAAAAAAAAATCACGCCGCTTTTATATATTTCTACTCTGCTTTTACTGCGAGAGGTTTACCTTTTTCCTACGTACTTCATGCCATTTAGAGAAGCCAAACAAAAAATCCTTTAAGGCAGTTTAATTTCAGCACGACTACGATACAATTGTATAATTTCACGGTTTCTAGGCATTGTCATCTAATTTGTGTTTCGCAGTTAGCACGTGAAAATATCTAAAATAAGGTTAACAATCCTAAGTGAAACGTGAATATTTTTAATTGAGTGCAGTAATTAAATACCGCAGATTGAAAAGTCTTTGCGCGACAGAGAATATTGTAAATTATTCCTAGCTGTCTTGGGTTGAAGTTTTAACCTAAGACAGTTGACAAGATGTATTTTTGCGTTAGTTAATAAAGTGCCACATCTCAGTTTATAATTTAGACACACTCTGCCATTCCATCTAGATATTCGCCCTTCAAGAATACACTTACTAGGTCTTCGATTTAACTGTATTTTAAAGTTGTGTGTTTTCGGGGTGACGAATTTAAAGAAAAACCGAGAAACAAAAAATCAGTAGTTAATAAACGATTGTATAAATGTCAGACAATTATGGGTTTCTAGTAATTTCTAAAGGTATTAATTTTTTAATAACTTCGTTCGTTAAGTTTAGATACTGGGTGGACTTAATAAAATCATATTTCATGCTATAATGCTAGGTTTAACTTCAAAAGTTAAGTTATCTGTAAAAACACAAAGTCTAACTGAAATATTTGATATCTTAACTTTCAGCGTTGTTCAGTAGTTTTCAAACAGTTAATTTTTTTAGTAAGTGTTAGAATATGCGTGTTGCAGCTAACAAGTGTTATACAATATATCATGCGAATATTTTTTTTATATAATCATTTGTTAGGTGCATCACTTGCCTCTATACATTGTAAAAATTGTTTTGTTTTTTTACAAGTATAGTCCTTGGAAACCCTTATGCCAACGATATCACTTTTAAAATTGCAAGTCAGTACTTTGTACTATATGCAATTTTACAAAGATCTACCTTGTAGTTTTAAATTCATATCGTTGGCAACTGGATTTCCAAGGATTTTCCTTGTAAAAAGTACAAAACTATTTTACAGTGTATGTGAGCTGCAATAATTACGTAGTCCGAGTATTTTATGTCAAAAACTTAAAATTCATTATTTTCAAATGACTGGGCTACTACTCTTTTAATATTCCTTTTGTTTTATCTTAAACACACAAAATGGGTGCAATTTTCAGAGTCATTGTGCAGTTAATGGTCTATTGTAAACACACAAGGTATTCAGGGAAGTTATTAACAATGGAATTTGTAAATAACCACTCCACATCTTATTTTCCAAGTCTGATTACGGAAAACACCTATTGAGATCGCGTAACGGTAAGCAATGGACTGACTTTTGAGGTGTGCCATCTTTTGTTTTCTGATTTTCGTGGTTAGCCTAAATCAAACCAGGCAGCTGCTGGTGTGGTTTCTGGATGCAGGTCTGGATAGGTTTCTTGATGTAATTCTTGTGGTTTTTGTTGTATGTCGCTGCCTCTACTGACGGGGTTCAGGTTGCACAGGGTGTTACAACACACCACACTCCAGTTTCATGTCCCTGTCCCACCCTGCTCTACGCTTGAAAAACTGCTCGCAGTAACCTACTGTTGAAACACGCTCACGGCATGTTTGTAAAAGTCAACACTAACTAGCCACACAACTTCCATCCTCGCGACGTCTTGACTGCATCCTGTACGGAATTACTTGTGCAGTAAGTAGTTACAGAAATAAATAAGCAATTTCAACACTGTTGCAGAACAACATACATCTTCGAAGAACAGTTGACCTCCGGGCTTTAACATGGACATGGGTGCGTTATTACTAATTATAATTTTTTTTTACTTTAATTCGTAAGCACATACTTTATCTCTATTTGCACGCAAACAGTATAATTTATTTAGTAATAAGCTGCAAATGCCAATTAAAATGACGATGCGAAGTTAAAAATAAGATATCCATTTAAACCTTAACTATAATTATTTAATTTTTTGTTACCATTGACTTGCAAGGGTATACACTTTTAAAGACACCCCAGAAACCTAATAAACTTACTATAGTTTTGTAAAACTATACTTTCCACAGTGATCTAAACTACCAATGTTACCTATTGTATAAGTAAAACACTAAGCTCAGAATACTATAATATACATTTATTAATATTGTAGAGACATAGAACACCATGAGCATTTTTGAAATAGAATAATGACCGCTAAAAAATTTAAAATAAAATGCCCTGGACAAAAATTACAAACTTTTAAGTATAGTAATATTCGATTTCAGATCTGTTAATATTGCCAATAACTAGAGACCTGCAAAATTCGCGGAATCATTCGGTGATAAGCTAGAATTCAAACATATATACCTCTTAGATAATTTTGCTATTGGCTTACTGTTCATCTGGACGAATCTCAACCAGTTGTAAACCCTCAACCAAAGGAGGATCGAATCACAGACCAACCAGCTGAGACGACTTACAAGTCGGCAGCCAATGAACTTGCGTTATTTTCCCGAGTGTACAGGGGTATGTGCAGTCTATCCTGAAGGCCATCGAAACCGCGAATTTTGCAGGTCTCTACCAATAAGAAATAGATTTTTAAAAAGGAGTATTTGGGGTGGTTATTGCGAGGTAGTTCCTCATGCCCCCAAGTATGTGTGTGTGTGGGGGGGGTCAGATGGTCATTACATGTTAATGTGAAGTGTTTGTGTGTGGTGTTCCAGGAAAGATCCTGGAAAGCCTGTCGACGAGGCACCTGGAGGGGGGCGTGTGTGTGATCACATGCTATGGTCACACGTGTTGAGGTGAAGTGTTTGTGTGCGGTGTTCCAGGAAAGATCCTGGAAAGCCTGTCGACGAGGCACCTGGAGGGGGGCGTGTGTGTGATCACATGCTATGGTCACACGTGTTGAGGTGAAGTGTTTGTGTGCGGTGTTCCAGGAAAGATCCTGGAAAGCCTGTCGACGAGGCACCTGGAGGGGGGCGTGTGTGTGATCACATGCTATGGTCACACGTGTTGAGGTGAAGTGTTTGTGTGCGGTGTTCCAGGAAAGATCCTGGAAAGCCTGTCGACGAGGCACCTGGCAGGCGCGCACCTCCAGGGCGGCTCCCACCCCCCGAGCCCCCCCTCGCAGCCGCCGACCCCCCCTCGAACGCCCCACTCCCCCGCCGGCAAGTCCTCCGGTAGTCCCGGCGCCGGCCAGCAGATGGCAGCGCAGGGCGGCGCCGGCGTCTCCTACCAGATGTCGTACCACGCGCACGGCCACGTCCAACATGGCGACTCCCAGGCAGCTGCTATCTACGAGAGCATACGCCACAAGATGGCCGACAGCATGGTCAAATTGGCCGGCTTGCCGCCGAACTCTCTTTTGGGAAACCCACGGGTAAGCGACAGTTTCAGATTTTTATTTTTAATACTGTTTTTTATCGTATGAATTTTCAAATATATATATATATATATATATATATATATATGGAATTAAATATTTGTTGTAAGACGTTAGAAAAAAATAAATATTTAACTTTTATAAATTTATTTTCTTTAAAATATATGATTGTATTTTAAAAGTAGGTAGGCCTACTTATAAAGTTTCCATACTTTACCAATCTTTTTTTTTTCAAAACGGAGAATGCAGAACAATAACTCTTCATGTATTCTCATATTGCATAAATAACAATATGACTTTTCAGTAGCGCATACGAGGAAGGGGAAATGGCTCTGCGTCTACAACATTTTTTTTTTTTTTTAAGTGAAGCGTCTCTCGATGCAACTACCGCGGCGGATCGCGGGAAAGTATTGGTTTCAGGTCATTTTGTAAGCTACATTCGTACGTAAAGTTATGAGTTGTTATGGTATCCTTAATTGGAAGCTGGTATTCGGCAACTACGTTCAGCCTAACATTTGAGATAAAACCTTAATATCGTAACACTAATTTTGCTCTAACTTAAAGGGGACATATCTGGTCCCCCAAGTTTAACGTTCCAGTACACTTTCTGAATGGAATTAATAAAATAAACACATTTCAAGTTTCTCTTAGAAAATTTTCTTTTCAATTACTTATACGAGCTAAGGGCTCTTAAACAGTGGAAACATGTTATTAGTATGATTTCGTCTCCTATGAACACTCTCTACCGTCTTCCACAAAGAGTTACTGCCAATAAAAGTGTTTTCCAGGGCCAGTTACGCCGTCGTGGGCTTACGAAGACGTTTACCGGAATGAACGCGTGAAACAGGGAGATTAGATAAGTAAAGAACTTACAACACAGCAACCCCGAGAAGTCTAGCATGTTTCCCAACTGTATGATTCTGGTAACGTGACATTTGGTAGTCTTGAGCCTCTTCAGGAGTAGGGAATGCTGAGGAATGGATCGGCTATCCGACGTGATAAGGAGCCATTCAGCACGAGAAGGTGATCTCGGTTTTTTTTTTTGGGAAACTGGAATCCGAGTGGATTCAACCCTTTCAGAAACTGAGTTCTGCTGAACGCAATGTGCCTTGTCTTGGTTAAGTATTTCACACCACTCAATCGGCTTTACAATATTTGTCTGCAAGGAGCGCTTTTTATCCAGACGTTGAACTGAAAGTTCACCATTGACTTTAAGGGATGCGTAACCAGTTAAAAAAAATTATTTTAATATTTTTTTAAATAACATGAGTAGTCCAGCAGCCCATTTTTGTTCAAATAAAACGTTTGATGGTCTTGCAAGTGCGTGGTGCTTCAGATAATCACTCACTAGTGTTTTGTAATGGCATTTCATTACTTGTTTCTTTTTTTCTTCTTAATCACCCATATATTCTTAGTTCGTAAGTTTAGTCAAAATGCAAGCTCAACAGTGTCTTAAGTGAAAATAATTATGGCACTACCTTTTGAACACATAGGTACATTTAAGACGCATTATGCCCGGTTAGAAAATGCTGATAATATAACCAGTTTTTCTAAATATTTCAGATGTACATAAGTATGTGTAGATAAGTTATTTAGATTTCCCTAAAGCTTAAAGTACATTAAAGCTCTCACATGCTGCAATTTATTTTTGCTTATCCTATTACCACTACCAAAGACAAATATTTTTATTTAATTCATTATATCAGTCATATAATTTTCTGGGTTTACATTTTATTCCCCAGTAACATTTGTGTAGTTACGTTGGTTTGAATGACTTAAAAGAGCAATATCGTAATCTTCATAGAAAACATTTCTCAGTGACTTGGGTTTTTCCTGTCGTAATAGTCACAAAATAAGTAAAAAAAAAAAAAAACATCAAATCCAAGTTGGTAGTCAATACGCCCAATATAATTTAAAAAAAACACAATAAAAAGGAATTATCTGTGTATTTCCAACACTTTCAGTATTCATCCACCAAAAAACAAATCGTATTTAACCTAAATGAAGCCGCGGCATTCTGCTTGCAGTTACCGGCGTTTTAGTTTGAGGTTTCTAAAAAGTACTCCACTCTGCATGCTTAAATTTTTTCAGGCAATGTAAAATTCACATTGGACGCGTCACAATTTTGTCTCCATTACAGTGTTTGAAATAACTATGGCCCTCACACTACGAAACAATAATTTTGTTTAAAGCATTTCACGAGGATGAATAATGCGTCGTGGTAGATTACCGTAGAGAAGAATGTCACGTGTCAAGATTGCGATAATCAGGAACACGTGAGACGATTTCAAAGGCGCAAACAAAAAAAATTCCAATGAAGTTGCAATAATCACTGACCTCCTTTCTGATATCTGAAGCTGTAGCAATCAGAAGCATTAACCATTTGCACCATTAAATTCAGTCCATAGTTTCTTGGAAACGGGATTTAAAAAAATGTTAAGTTTCTTTTCTCTTTTAAAATGAACTATTTTTTAAGATATCACTAGAGCCACTAGAAACCATTTTTTCAAACAAAAATAATTGAAGTGTTGGTGGAAAACGAGCGAAGGCAGTAATGAAACCTGCTGGCCGACTTTAATTCTCTCCGTAATGACTAGTTTGCATGTTAGTCCGCGCCAGGATGAAATACACGGCCACAGAAATGGACCCAACTGCTGGAAATGAGCACAAATTACACACTTTTTTGATGTTTTCTTTTTTCTTCCGTCGCTTTCGACTCCACAACGTATACTGAGGACTTTGAAGGTTTTTTGCTAAAGACTTGTTTATGGAAATAGGTATACTTGCGTGTGTATACCATCTCGCTTCCAGTTAATCTTCAGATTACGAAATATTCAACGTGTACAAAATTATAAGCATATAGGTAACGTGGCCTGTTTGGTGCATCTAAAATAACGTTATACTGTCATCGGTTTACCTATTGGAATAACAATTTTTACCGGCTTACTTATGATACACATACGTACCAGTGTACAGTAAGAATCTGTAGCAAAAAATTTCCCTTTAAGATGGAAAAGTTGAAAAACGTTTGAAGAAATATACAATAAAAGTTATTTATCAACTTGTTTGGTAAACACGAACCATTACTCTATTCTTAAGTAGAACGTTTTTGGTGAACTGTGGCATCAGAAGCCCCCAGCAGGGTTGTGTCCAGGCAATGACCTTGAACTTATCTTCGACTCTGATACCGCGGGGGAAATAAATGCACGGAAATTGACTCATGTGCACAACAGCAAAAATAATATAGTTTCTCTGAAAAAAAAAAAGCACACCTAAAATAATCTACATAAAAAAGGGCGCGTTTGTTTATGTACGCTCGTTAGAAGTTACACTTACATGGCGTAATAAAAAACTAACTTTAATTTTGCATGGAAATTATTAATATAAATAAAATAAAAAAGGACTGGAGTGATATAAATACGCTTGGGAAAGTATACATTCAATCAAAATAAATTTTTTAAATAAATACTAGGTATTAAATATTAATTTAAACACGTGTATATATAAACGATTTCATTTAGTAAAATAATCGATATGAATTTTAATTAGCAATGAAAATTATTATTAAATAAACTGAATGTTTATTATAGTTTATTAATTTTAATTATTTAATATATAATAATGCAATAATTTACTATGCAAATAAATTGTACATACGGGAACATAAACCCACTTATATAAATACTCTGGAAAAGGTTATTAAACAAATTTTCTATCACTAATATTCACAATATATAATGTTTTTAATTATATGAACCAGTATTCAATATCAGTCACTAAAGTATATGCTATAAAAGCACATAAATATTTTTATTTACATGTAGCCTTTTTCGTCCTGTCAGTTTTTGTTGCATGCTGCGCGCGCATCGTGAAAATTAATTTTCATCAATTTTTTATGACGCGCCTAAATAATTATAACCAAAACTCACTTATAGAAATATACTTGGAAATACACTTGGAAAACTTTTTAGGAACAATTCCTATTACTATTATTTACAATAAATAAATGCTGTTAGTGATATTTACCAGTATTAAATATGAATCACTAAAATATAAGATTTAAAAGCACATATATAACTTTTTGTATGTAGCCTTTTTTTCATTCTGTGAAAATTTCGTTACATGGTGCGCGCGCATCTTAAACATTCACTACACCATTTATTCATATCGCGTCTAAAGAAGTATCACTTAAAAACCGCATTACTATTCTACAACTCTTACCTGTTAAAACATCAAAACAGACCCAAAATTAAGGTATTATTGGGATATCTAGTAATATAAATAATATATTTAGTCATCCTACCTATAACCTATAACATAAGTCTTTAACTCTTGCGGCAAAGCAAAGCCATGTAATTATTTTTAATTGTAGCTACTATTTCAATTGTCTGTCGGCTTACAATACCTATGTTGATTTTTAAACATACATAATACATTTTTCACGCTTATATATATTATGGCCTCCATAGAGAGCTTGTGGTATGAAATTGTTTTTTGAAAACTTAGTTTATGGGTTTGAGTATTTTTAAATATCTTTACATAATTTGTGAGACTTAATTAATATTTTTGTGGAAATGCAACCAAAGAGCCAAATTTCACTGTAAATGTAATATTTGTACAGAGTTTAATTTTAATTTGTGGCCAAGGGACCAAACGTCTAATTAAAGTTAAAATGTGACTGTTGTGTTCACGCCACTGCCTGTTTCTTTTACCGGAACCAGCCAAAGGTATCGGTATTCCTCACATGCATCATATGTAGAATTACTCTTTTATAGCTCTCCAGTAGCCAAAATTGTATTTTAGTTTTGTGAAAACCAACGGGAACACGTGTATATAAGTACCATAAATTTTATCTCTTCAAAAAAAAAGCTAAAATAATAGTGGGACAAAACCAACAAGAACCTCAATAACTGGCATTTTCAAACACTTTGACGACCCATTCTGTACTTCACCTCTAGTTTCACGCTGATGCAACATTATGAATTATTATAGAACAATGATAAATGAGAGATGTTTTGACTGATATCACAAAAATCATCTTATAATAAATTTATATATATGTGACGTTTAAACGTTGTTTATAGTCTTCTGTTGTACGACGTATGTAGTCCTGTACTTTGCAAACGAGTTATTGCTTTCCGCATGAATTGATTGAAACCGTGGATAGAAATGATTTATTCACTAAAACAAAAGTAAATTTACAAATAAATACACCAAACCACTGTTGCAACTAAGACATATCGGAGACCGTAATCCGGGATTCCATACTGGCAGGAGACATTCTAACCAACTGTGCAGTAGTATAATAAATATCATCACAACCAGTGGATCTCAGATTTTTGTAAGATGACATGCAGAGTGTGTGAACAAAGACGCATACTCGCAGCGGTAATACTGCCATAGCTTCTCTTCGTGATCATCACACTTGAAAGGTTGCAAAAGCAAATTTAAAAAAAATAGTAGCCGGTCTAATGTGAAGCCTGCTTGCCAGCTATGACGTCAATGTAGCAAAAAACTCTGCGGCTTCCTGCTTGAGAATATCAAGGTTTTACAAGTCGAACTGCCCAAGTGTATTTATATAAGTGAGGTTATGTTGCCGCATGTACAAATTGTTTGCATTATAAATTATTAAATTTCAATTAAATAAATAATTAAAATAAATATTGAACATATTTTGTATTTTATTTTTATTATTAATAAAAAATTATGTCCATTATTTTAGTAAATTATCATTATCATGTTAATATTGAATAATGCTTAATTATTTACATTTTTAAAACTTTATTTAATTCAAATTTTATAAAACGTTACTATCACTCTAGTCATTTTATTATTTTATTTCTATTGATTATTTGCATGCAAACTAAAGTTAGTTTATTTTACTACGCCGGAGTAAGTATAACTTCTAAAACGCCAACACATTTTTGACGTGACAATGTCTAATAAATCTATGAACGCCGGCTGCACGCACGAAAAAGTGTCCCGTTACGCACATTGTCCCGTTATGTTGTGTCCCGTTACGCTCATTGTACGCTTGCGCCGCATCTATCTCTCTTCCAATCGATTGGAACAACCATCGATTTGACTTTTTCGAGGCACATTAAACTTGAAACACTCCCATTCGTTTCCTACGTTTCCTATCATCGTCTTATCCTTAACAGAATAACACAGATTGGAAGAAGTTAAATAGCAAACATGTATAAAAGTTATTGTTAAAATAATATCTTCGTTAAAGTAATAAACAATTTGAATTAATGAGAGCAAATAAAAGTAAATTTATCAATTAAATTGTAGATTTCATTTCACTTCTTCTTTGTATCCATACAAAATAGTGATAATTCAATAAAAATTACTCAATTTTATTCATAAAAGTATGCAATCATTTCATCAATGTTTTGCTATGACGTTGTCACGTTAAACTATCGTCCGTAAACCGACTTTACAGACAACCAATTTTTTTTATATATATAGCTCTCCGTATGTGAGGAAACATGTTTGCAGTATTGTTGCCCTGACTAGGACAGACACGTGTCTGCGCAGTGGCAGAACACACGCGGTTACCCTAGATGTCAGTAGGACACTGGACACCTCTACTATCTCTCTACTCACCTCGCTGCCAGGACACGTGAATACTTAGTTTAAAAAATTGGTTGTCTGTAAAGTCGGTTTACGGACGATAGTTTAACGTGACAGCGTCATAACAAAACATTGATGAAATGATTGCATACTTTATGAATAAAATTGAATTATTTTTATTTTAATAATAAAAGAATAAATACTTGAAATTATACTAGTAATCAGATTTTTTAAATGCAAGAATAATTAACCTTTTTTGCCGAAATTTTTGTTGTAATAAGCAATGAAAACCACATTAACTTTTAACTTCACTTTATAAACAGTCGAGTGGAAGAGAGATATATGCGGCGCAAGCGTACAATGAGCGTAACGGGACACATCGTAACGGAACAATGTGCGTAACGGGACACAGCGTAACGGAACAATGTGCGTAACGGGACACTTTTTCGTGCGTGCAGCCGGCGTTCATAGATTTATTAGACGTTGTCACGTCAAAAAGAAATGGAAATTATTGTTGTTTGTAGAGGCGAACAGAAACCTGCGAAATTGGCGTCCTTATTTGATTACGGTCTACATTGCAAACGTCCGTGAACAGAACTACCCTTGTCGTTTGAGCAAAAGTTTCATTCGACAAGCGAACCAAAATATGAAAAACCAGGAGAGAAACTGTATCACGACATCGAAATTTGTATTCTATCCTGTCACCACAAAACAACATTAACATTGCAGGCCTCTACAAATTACCTTAGTGTTGCAACACAAATGTTTCAATCATAAACATTCTTAATTATTAGTAGAGGGTATTATTGCACAAAAATGAAAAATGTGACCGCTCAATAGACTGCCAGCAGTTTCAACTTTGTTATTGGCAGCCATCCACAAGAGAAAGTAGCTCTCAATTATATGCCAACTTCAGTATTGTGCCTGAAAACACACACAGATGGTAACGCAGTGTCCTAGTTCACAGCTAGTAGCGACAGGTACATGTCTGTGGCGGTGAGCGAGGTGCTGCTGTGTCCTAGCACCCAGGTACATGTCTGTGGCGGCGAGCGAGGTGCTGCTGTGTCCTAGCACCCAGGTACATGTCTGTGGCGGCGAGCGAGGTGCTGCTGTGTCCTAGCACCCAGGTACATGTCTGTGGCGGCGAGCGAGGTGCTGCTGTGTCCTAGCACCCAGGTACATGTCTGTGGCGGCGAGCGAGGTGCTGCTGTGTCCTAGCACCCAGGTACATGTCTGTGGCGGCGAGCGAGGTGCTGCTGTGTCCTAGCACCCAGGTACATGTCTGTGGCGGTGAGCGAGGTGCTGCTGTGTCCTAGCGCCCAGGTACATGTCTGTGGCGGTGAGCGAGGTGCTGCTGTGTCCTAGCGCCCAGGTACATGTCTGTGGCGGTGAGCGAGGTGCTGCGGTGTCCTAGCACCCAGGTACATGTCTGTGGCGGCGAGCGAGGTGCTGCAGCATGCAGACGTGAGTCAGGAGGTGCTGCGGTGTCCTAGCGCCCAGGTACATGTCTGTGGCGGTGAGCGAGGTGCTGCTGTGTCCTAGCACCCAGGTACATGTCTGTGGCGGCGAGCGAGGTGCTGCTGTGTCCTAGCACCCAGGTACATGTCTGTGGCGGCGAGCGAGGTGCTGCTGTGTCCTAGCACCCAGGTACATGTCTGTGGCGGCGAGCGAGGTGCTGCAGCATGCAGACGTGAGTCAGGAGGTGCTGCGGTGTCCTAGCGCCCAGGTACATGTCTGTGGCGGTGAGCGAGGTGCTGCTGTGTCCTAGCACCCAGGTACATGTCTGTGGCGGCGAGCGAGGTGCTGCTGTGTCCTAGCACCCAGGTACATGTCTGTGGCGGCGAGCGAGGTGCTGCAGCCTGTGGACGTGTGTCAGGAGGTGCTGCGGTGTCCTAGCACCCAGGTACATGTCTGTGGCGGTGAGCGAGGTGCTGCTGTGTCCTAGCGCCCAGGTACATGTCTGTGGCGGCGAGCGAGGTGCTGCTGTGTCCTAGCACCCAGGTACATGTCTGTGGCGGCGAGCGAGGTGCTGCTGTGTCCTAGCACCCAGGTACATGTCTGTGGCGGCGAGCGAGGTGCTGCTGTGTCCTAGCACCCAGGTACATGTCTGTGGCGGCGAGCGAGGTGCTGCTGTGTCCTAGCACCCAGGTACATGTCTGTGGCGGCAAGCGAGGTGCTGCAGCCTGTGGACGTGTGTCAGGAGGTGCTGCGGTGTCCTAGCACCCAGGTACATGTCTGTGGCGGTGAGCGAGGTGCTGCTGTGTCCTAGCACCCAGGTACATGTCTGTGGCGGCGAGCGAGGTGCTGCAGCATGCAGACGTGAGTCAGGAGGTGCTGCGGTGTCCTAGCGCCCAGGTACATGTCTGTGGCGGTGAGCGAGGTGCTGCTGTGTCCTAGCACCCAGGTACATGTCTGTGGCGGCGAGCGAGGTGCTGCTGTGTCCTAGCACCCAGGTACATGTCTGTGGCGGCGAGCGAGGTGCTGCTGTGTCCTAGCACCCAGGTACATGTCTGTGGCGGCAAGCGAGGTGCTGCAGCCTGTGGACGTGTGTCAGGAGGTGCTGCGGTGTCCTAGCACCCAGGTACATGTCTGTGGCGGTGAGCGAGGTGCTGCTGTGTCCTAGCGCCCAGGTACATGTCTGTGGCGGCGAGCGAGGTGCTGCTGTGTCCTAGCACCCAGGTACATGTCTGTGGCGGCGAGCGAGGTGCTGCTGTGTCCTAGCACCCAGGTACATGTCTGTGGCGGCAAGCGAGGTGCTGCAGCCTGTGGACGTGTGTCAGGAGGTGCTGCGGTGTCCTAGCACCCAGGTACATGTCTGTGGCGGCGAGCGAGGTGCTGCTGTGTCCTAGCACCCAGGTACATGTCTGTGGCGGCGAGCGAGGTGCTGCTGTGTCCTAGCACCCAGGTACATGTCTGTGGCGGTGAGCGAGGTGCTGCTGTGTCCTAGCGCCCAGGTACATGTCTGTGGCGGTGAGCGAGGTGCTGCTGTGTCCTAGCGCCCAGGTACATGTCTGTGGCGGTGAGCGAGGTGCTGCGGTGTCCTAGCGCCCAGGTACATGTCTGTGGCGGCGAGCGAGGTGCTGCTGTGTCCTAGCACCCAGGTACATGTCTGTGGCGGCGAGCGAGGTGCTGCTGTGTCCTAGCACCCAGGTACATGTCTGTGGCGGCGAGCGAGGTGCTGCTGTGTCCTAGCACCCAGGTACATGTCTGTGGCGGTGAGCGAGGTGCTGCTGTGTCCTAGCGCCCAGGTACATGTCTGTGGCGGTGAGCGAGGTGCTGCTGTGTCCTAGCGCCCAGGTACATGTCTGTGGCGGTGAGCGAGGTGCTGCGGTGTCCTAGCACCCAGGTACATGTCTGTGGCGGCGAGCGAGGTGCTGCTGTGTCCTAGCACCCAGGTACATGTCTGTGGCGGCAAGCGAGGTGCTGCTGTGTCCTAGCACCCAGGTACATGTCTGTGGCGGCGAGCGAGGTGCTGCTGTGTCCTAGCACCCAGGTACATGTCTGTGGCGGCGAGCGAGGTGCTGCTGTGTCCTAGCACCCAGGTACATGTCTGTGGCGGCGAGCGAGGTGCTGCTGTGTCCTAGCACCCAGGTACATGTCTGTGGCGGTGAGCGAGGTGCTGCTGTGTCCTAGCGCCCAGGTACATGTCTGTGGCGGCGAGCGAGGTGCTGCTGTGTCCTAGCACCCAGGTACATGTCTGTGGCGGTGAGCGAGGTGCTGCTGTGTCCTAGCGCCCAGGTACATGTCTGTGGCGGTGAGCGAGGTGCTGCTGTGTCCTAGCACCCAGGTACATGTCTGTGGCGGCGAGCGAGGTGCTGCAGCATGCAGACGTGAGTCAGGAGGTGCTGCGGTGTCCTAGCGCCCAGGTACATGTCTGTGGCGGTGAGCGAGGTGCTGCTGTGTCCTAGCACCCAGGTACATGTCTGTGGCGGCGAGCGAGGTGCTGCTGTGTCCTAGCACCCAGGTACATGTCTGTGGCGGCGAGCGAGGTGCTGCAGCCTGTGGACGTGTGTCAGGAGGTGCTGCGGTGTCCTAGCACCCAGGTACATGTCTGTGGCGGTGAGCGAGGTGCTGCTGTGTCCTAGCACCCAGGTACATGTCTGTGGCGGCGAGCGAGGTGCTGCTGTGTCCTAGCACCCAGGTACATGTCTGTGGCGGCAAGCGAGGTGCTGCAGCCTGTGGACGTGTGTCAGGAGGTGCTGCGGTGTCCTAGCACCCAGGTACATGTCTGTGGCGGTGAGCGAGGTGCTGCTGTGTCCTAGCGCCCAGGTACATGTCTGTGGCGGCGAGCGAGGTGCTGCTGTGTCCTAGCACCCAGGTACATGTCTGTGGCGGCGAGCGAGGTGCTGCAGCCTGTGGACGTGTGTCAGGAGGTGCTGCGGTGTCCTAGCACCCAGGTACATGTCTGTGGCGGCGAGCGAGGTGCTGCAGCATGCAGACGTGAGTCAGGAGGTGCTGCGGTGTCCTAGCACCCAGGTACATGTCTGTGGCGGCGAGCGAGGTGCTGCAGCATGCAGACGTGAGTCAGGAGGTGCTGCGGTGTCCTAGCGCCCAGGTACATGTCTGTGGCGGTGAGTGAGGTGCTGCAGTCTGTGGACGTGAGTCAGGAGGTGCTGCGGTGTCCTAGCACCCAGGTACATGTCTGTGGCGGTGAGCGAGGTGCTGCGGTGTCCTAGCACCCAGGAACATGTCTGTGGCGACGAGCGAGGTGCTGCAGCCTGTGGACGAGTGTCAAGAGGTGCTGCGGTGTCCTAGCACCCAGGTACATGTCTGTGGCGGTGAGCGAGGTGCTGCAGCATGCAGACGTGAGTCAGGAGGTGCTGCGGTGTCCTAGCGCCCAGGTACATGTCTGTGGCGGTGAGCGAGGTGCTGCGGTGTCCTAGCACCCAGGTACATGTCTGTGGCGGTGAGCGAGGTGCTGCAGCATGCAGACGTGAGTCAGGAGGTGCTGCGGTGTCCTAGCGCCCAGGTACATGTCTGTGGCGGTGAGCGAGGTGCTGCGGTGTCCTAGCGCCTAGGTACATGTCTGTGGCGGTGAGCGAGGTGCTGCTGTGTCCTAGCGCCCAGGTACATGTCTGTGGCGGTGAGCGAGGTGCTGCGGTGTCCTAGCACCCAGGAACATGTCTGTGGCGACGAGCGAGGTGCTGCAGCATGCAGACGTGAGTCAGGAGGTGCTGCGGTGTCCTAGCACCCAGGTACATGTCTGTGGCGGTGAGCGAGGTGCTGCTGTGTCCTAGCGCCCAGGTACATGTCTGTGGCGGTGAGCGAGGTGCTGCGGTGTCCTAGCGCCCAGGTACATGTCTGTGGCGGTGAGCGAGGTGCTGCGGTGTCCTAGCGCCCAGGTACATGTCTGTGGCGGTGAGCGAGGTGCTGCGGTGTCCTAGCGCCCAGGTACATGTCTGTGGCGGTGAGCGAGGTGCTGCGGTGTCCTAGCGCCCAGGTACATGTCTGTGGCGGCGAGCGAGGTGCTGCGGTGTCCTAGCGCCCAGGTACATGTCTGTGGCGGCGAGCGAGGTGCTGCGGTGTCCTAGCGCCCAGGTACATGTCTGTGGCGGCGAGCGAGGTGCTGCGGTGTCCTAGCGCCCAGGTACATGTCTGTGGCGGTGAGCGAGGTGCTGCGGTGTCCTAGCACCCAGGTACATGTCTGTGGCGGTGAGCGAGGTGCTGCAGCATGCAGACGTGAGTCAGGAGGTGCTGCGGTGTCCTAGCGCCCAGGTACGTGTCTGTGGCGGCGAGCGAGGTGCTGCGGTGTCCTAGCGCCCAGGTACATGTCTGTGGCGGCGAGCGAGGTGCTGCGGTGTCCTAGCACCCAGGTACATGTCTGTGGCGGTGAGCGAGGTACTGCAGCATGCAGACGTGAGTCAGGAGGTGCTGCGGTGTCCTAGCGCCCAGGTACATGTCTGTGGCGGCGAGCGAGGTGCTGCAGCCTGTGGACGTGTTGCAGGCGATGCTGCCACAGAGCATGGCCACGATGCTGACCCTGGCTGCGCTGCAGGAACAGACTAAGGGCTTGCCTCAGTCTGCGCCGGGACCCGCCGACAAGCCCCCTGGTGAGTCGCCGTCACACTCTCCGCGCTCATTGGCTCCTTGCATGACCAATGCCAGAGGTCGGCACGGCTTCCACTGAGATCAGCGAAAATTATGTTAACAGATTCCCCTGTGTTTTAGAGAGCCACTTCATCTATTTGCTCAGTATCTGCATGGAATATTAAGACGACAAAAGAAGAGATTAAATTAAATTATGTTATTCTTTAATTTCTCATAAATTCTTAAAAATAAATGATGCTTAGGAAAGAAAACACGTATATATATATAAATATTATACATTAGTAAAGCTCTACTGATAAAACAAGAAAACTTAAATTATTTTAATTTATTAATTAAAATATTAAAAAGCCTCTGGTTTATAAAAAAAATAGATTACTTTGTTGGAACGGTGACCTTGCATCCCTTTCGAAAGCTTTGCTATGTCTGGCAAGTAACTACTTATTTTTAAGTTGAGGCATGATTGTAAGCTGTCGGTTAAGGTACTTCCAAACATTATTTTTTTTAAATTTATTAATTTCAGATAATTTTTGTTCACATGAATAGTTAGAGCCAAAGATTGTTAGAATAGCAAATGCTAGTTTTTGTTTCATATGTATCAAAAATGATTTGTTCTATTTGAGGCATTTGTTTTACAGCGCATTGAGTTGTAGAGTCGTAAAATCCTTTGCGAAGAGCCTGGCGTTTTCCACGGGGGTCCAATGCATAAACATCGCATTTCGTGTTCTGTAGAAAATTCTGTCGCCAGATGTGTGCCGCTTGTCTGCTGGCTGCAGAAAGTCAGGAAACTGTTCTACATCGTCGCATAGTCGCTCACTGGAAGTTAATTTGCATGGGGTTGTACAGATGGGTGACGCAAACAAATCCGCTAGTGTGATCTCATCCTCAAAACATTTCTTCGTAAGGTCAGCAAACAGCGAGGAATCAATGATCCGTCATGGCAGCGGAATCATAGCCATACTACTGTCTGAAACCTTGAAGTGGGGGCAAACGGGGGCAAAGAAAGTGCTGTGTAATCAATTTTTAGGTAATAAAACTGCTTAAATAGCACCATTTTCCACCTTGAAATACAAATTTTCCCGGGGGAGGACCCCCGGCCCCCCGCTTCAATAGGGGGGATCGACGATTCTTTATAAAAAGGTATATTGCCCCCCCCCCCTTTGGAAATTTAGTTGTTGCGTCCCTGCTACTGTCGTATCCCCGAGCGGAAAGGGATACTTCTGGGTGGGTTTGTTGGAGTGGAACTACCTTGCCCTTTATCACATATGTATTCCACAGATTACAGTTTGTTACAAAGTGAATACAAAATTACTCACCATCCCTAGAATGACTGAAACTTGCCAAAACCAGCTGGCCTTACAGACTTGAAAGTTTTGAACCATGTTGACGGTAGATCCATGCGCCTAGAGTGGACTCTAGTTCCTCTCCGTCCAAACCGATGTCTGTGATCAAAAAAAAATCCTTCCTTAAGGCCCCCGCCTACCCGGGCACACACACGGTGCGCAGAGCTTCAGGAAAAACAACGCGATTTCAAAACTACCCAAGATATCCGAGTGGGGTCTGCTTACGAAAAGCATTTAAGAGTTCGCTGAGGGCCGAAAAGTACTTTTGATTTTGGATTAAGTTTTTAAACTGTATTTTTAGAAGAGTTAAAATTTCTAAAACACATGTTTTCAGAGTAGTTTTTAGGCGTAAAACAAGGGACTTGCATTACACCTTTATCTTCATTTCTCCGCCATATAATGTTACTGTCACCGCTCATGTGCACTGGGAGAAGACTGCGCGCCAATACAGAGGAGACACCGCGCTAGAAGCACCAGCGAGCGTCGCGCTTATCATCCCGCCTCACTAACACACATACACCCCTGACGAGGCGTGTGTGTGCTGTCTGCTGTTTCGCGGGCCGATTGCTCCTCCTGGAAACCTCCGTTCACAGAGTGTGACACGGAACCTTCCCTGGCTGCACAAAAGCTTCCAGAACATTTTGTTTTCCTACTGCGTCGCTGCAGGTCCCAAAGTTGCTCCAGCAAAGTAAACTACATATCCATCTTATTTGATCTGTAATCACTCTTGTTGTCTGCCTGTACCCACAGACCGTTTATTTATCGGCAATAGCTGATCTGAATCACATGTCTCTTTTGATGTAAGCTTTTGGACATACGCCATTGCTAAGCTCATGTATGACTGTAGAAGAAAACTACAAAAAACACACATGACAAAAACACAAACTCCCATTGCACAAATCATTCAAAGACAATAATACCACATGTCTCTCATTTCTTGCGCTACAGGAATTTAATTCATTAATGTTACACCTGACTATGACACGTGGTTGGACCCACGCCTCGGTGTGAGGGGGGGGGGGGAGTTAATGTCCGGCTTGAATTGCAGTAGACATTTTAAACCACCGTTGTGAAAACATGGACAGTTTGTTTTTTATTTATTTTCGCATATCCTCAAGTCTACACACAATTGCCGCAGTTTCAAGGGTCCATTGGTACACATCGTGGAAAGCATTTGTCCCTCTTGATCGTCGTTCCTGGAGGGACATTCATTACCCTGGAGGCTACACGTGTGGCGCGCCCCAAAGCACTTCCTGTGTCTGTTCATAAGACCTCGCGGCCGTGACTCCACCGCGCTCTCACGAATTAACAGTCGCCTCTTCAACGACTGCCCCGCCGTAAGACTTATTTTTCAATCTGGGGCTCGTTGCTGCTGGGAATCTTTTCAACTGTTCACATTATGCAAATAAACCCAACTCTTTTGACATTTCTCTATCTCTCTCTCTCTTCCTTCCCCTTCTCTTTCATTCTCGCGTCAGTCCGAGCGCCTTCTTTCACTCCGTACTGTTTCCCCGCATGCAAACGCATCCCTTCCTCACCCGCACACTCGCCCAAGATGGCGGCACCCTTATGGTCCTCCCAGTCAATTTATATCAATCAAACGTTTCACGTTTATTGCCGGCCGTTGAAAAACAAAGAGCGGCACTGTCAGCGTGCAACATCGGAGTAGGGAGCGGCCTCCCAGACGGCCGCGAAGTCAGGACAGCCGATGTTGTCCGATGTTGTCCGATGTTGTCTGATGCTCTCTCGGCAGCTCCGCATCGGCTCCAGTGCCGTGGCAAGGGACAGTCGTAGCGAAGCACAACCGGGAGTTCCACCTACGAGGGATTTCCACAGTCAACTACCACTCGAGAAAAAAATAACAAGAGACGTTAGAACCCCAAACGTATCTTCCTTATTGCACATACTAAGAAATACGCTCTGTCTCTCTCTCTCTCTCAAAATGAGACTCTCGGTCTGCACTAACGTATGTCTTAATATCCAGTAACTGAGGTGACCAATCAAGCGATGGCTGAATATTTATTTAAGTATTTTTTTAATGTTTTAGTTTGAACACTTTTTGCACTCGTTGCGTTGCTGAGAGGGTTCCGAGTAAATAATGCAAGTAGCAGCTGACACTGTTATTGCAGTTTGACGTCGGCCGTCGAGAATTTAGTTGACGGTTCATATCGATGCTTCAATCAGTTAGTTTGTTGGTAAGCTACTTTACCTTCGTCTAGTTTATTTACTATTATACTTTAAATATAAATCTAATATTTAGTTCAAATTATTTCTAATATCATGTTTTAGTTACAAATTAATTTGTAGTACTTTTTTGTACCAAAAAGGCCTCAAGTTAAAAAGCTAATTAATACTTACTGTTTTTTTTTTTCATGCACTATGGTCTTGACATATCATTTTTAAATCTTGGGTGTATGAATTCACATAAAAAATGCAATATGGATGTAGAATTTTTACTTGTGTCAAGTTCAGTGATCAAGGTTATCCAAGATGACAATCAGGGTCAAAGGTCAAAGTTTATTGGGACCCTGGCTCCTGACCCACACTTAACGAAGAATACATTGCTGTAGTGCTTGCTCTGTGTAACTTAAACACAAGACTGGAAAACAGACTGCATTCTGGGAGTATTCCTTTGACTGCTTCTCGTTTGCTAATCGTAAAATTCGTTCACAACTCTGTGGCGTGTCTGGTACAACCAGATGACACCAGTGTCTGTCACACGACTAGCCACAAGCTTGACAGAAGGTAAATACAGTTACAGCTAAAATCCTTGCATTGATACAAAAAAATAGGCAAAAATGTGACCATCTTCGTCCCATTGTTGAGGAACGTGTGTCAGAAAGTTCTCGTTTGAAAATTTAGATGTGTAATGATCATTTAATTAGTTTTATTCTCCAGGAAGCTTTCTTATATCAGCCCATTGGACCAACCCCCTACCATCGTTCAGCCCATTGGACCAACCCCCTACCATCGTCCAGCCCATTGGACCAACCCCCTACCATCGTTCAGTACATTGGACCAACCCCCTACCATCGTTCAGCCCATTGTACCAACCCCCTACCATCGTCCAGCCCATTGGACCAACCCCCTACCATCGTCCAGCCCATTGGACCAACCCCTACCATCGTCCAGCCCATTGTACCAACCCCCTACCATCGTCCAGCCCATTGGACCAACCCCCTACCATTGTTCAGCCCATTGGACCAACCCACTACCATCGTTTATCCCATTGGACCAACCCCCTACCATCGTCCTGCCCATTGGATCAACCCCCTACCATCGTTCAGCCCATTGGACCAACCCCCTACCATCGTTCAGACCATTGGACCAACCCCCTACCATCGTCCAGCCCATTGGATCAACCCCCTACCATCGTCCAGCCCATTGTACCAACCCCTAACATCGTTCAGCCCATTGGACCAACCCCCACAATCGTCTAGCCCATTGGACGAACTCCCTACCATGGTTCAGACCATTGGACCAACCCCCTACCATCGTTCAGCACATTGGACCAACCCCCTACCATCGTTCAGCCCATTGTACCAACCCCCTACCATCGTCCAGCCCATTGGACCAACCCCCTACCATCGTTCAGACCATTGGACCAACCCCCTACCATCGTCCAGCTCATTGGACCAACCCCCTACCATCGTCCAGCCCATTGGACCAACCCCCTACCATCGTCCAGCCCATTGGACCAACCCCTAACATCGTTCAGCCCATTGGACCAACCCCCACAATCGTCTAGCCCATTGGACGAACTCCCTACCATGGTTCAGCCCATTGGACCAACCCTCACCATTCAAAAACGGTTTTGCTTCTAATACGTACCTCAAGCGGGATTTGAAATTTTTATTTATTTTGAAACTGTCTTGTTTTATTGTGAATGCAGGGTCACTATTTATGTTAAAGTTATTCACTGTTAGTATTGAGCACACGACTTCAGATTGCGAACGAGGCATGATATCGTAAGATAAAATAGGCTTCCAGTATGAAATTTCACGAGGATAATTATTTTGTTTTGAAAACTTGAAAAAAAGATCCAAAGAAAAGAAATTTAGTTTTAGAAAATAACATGTTTATTTTATGTTAATACCAATTATAATGATAAAATGATTTAACAAAAGTCTCTGATTCATACTACCGCTTGTGTTTGGTCGATTTGAAAAATACATAAGCTATATCCTGGTTATGGTGCCAAATGGAAAACAAAGAAGTAACGATTTTCATATGGCTAACGTGGGTACATGCTACAACTAGGAAACACAATCTAGCTGTTTTTGGTAATCTCGTGTGATGTAAAAAGGCTGTTATTTATGTTCTCTCGTGATGAAAAAAAAAAATCTCACTTATGTATGCATTTGCTTACAATACTTCAATGAGCAATTTCCTAGTGTTCCGACTTATTAAGTAAGACCTATATATCGCATAGGTTAACACATCTTCTTTGATAACTATAGATAGTCACCTGGTCTTTGCGCAACATGCAATATAGTTTTCTTCGCGTTTATTTCTGAAATGCTTATATAAGTCCCAAATATTCAAACAAAAATATTTTCTTTGTTGTATACAATGTATATATTTTGAAGAGATGCAGTTTTGAAGTTTTAATGTTCTTGTGTAGTTAAATAAAGATAGGCATTCGTAACAAATAAAAATCAATTTACCACATACAGAGTATTTCAACAAAATATTTTGCAGCGAAAGAAAACTGTTAGTTTTCTGACGTATTTTTTTCCACATGAAGGTTCACCAACCAATGAGAGATGGATTGTCTTCAACTATCAGACCATCCAAACCTGAAACAGGTACGGATATATGGAATGGGCAAGTCCAAGCGAAACAAACACGAAATTATAGTATTCGCACAAGTCAATACTAATTTATTTAATTTATCTTAATAATGATTAACTTATAACTTTGTTGAGACACACAAATTCATGGAGAGTCTACTTTAAAAACTTCATAAATGGGAAACATTTTAATGGATCAGTGTAAGTCGCTGTCATCTAGGACTTAAATGCACATTTTCGGTGGTGTGCACATAGTCGACTCTACCTCGGCGCAAAATTCAGCTGTGTGCATTTTCCGCAAGTTGTGGATTTTTAGGTCATCGTTTCCTGCGCGGACGGAACGCAAGAAAGTTGGTTTGGACCGGTTGTCGCATTACGGCTTCTCTTCGTGGCTTGCTTCCCTCTGTCCGCTCCAAGAAAAACTGTGGGGGAGAGAGATACAGATGGTTCTGCAAGACATTTCAGCGACGTACTGCTAGATGGCAGGCCTCACACGACTTCCCCTCACGCGAGCTGACTATAGTACATCATCAACAAGCAAGCCTTTATGAAGCAGATAAGCCCATTTTCTGCTTATTCTGAGGTGTGAATGTTTTTACCCTCCACCAATCCCCTTAAAGCTCTTTCGTTTGAAACATCGCCTTCTTACATCCATCTTTACTAGTTGCTGCCTAACGCGTGGTAGTGTGCTTGAGGTGCCAAGAACGACAATAGCTCGCAAAAAAAATGCATTTTAGTCCTTACGCACAAGCCACTTGAATTTCGTTTTGACCACTAACTTGTTTTTAGCGGAATTCGAAAATAAAAACTACCTTACCCGACTATACCTGCTATGTATCACCATTTTTGTATCTTAAAATCTCGCTAAAGCACACGTTTCAGATCTTTTTAGTGTTAAAAAAAAACTGATATATGACATTTCAGTAGGATCTGAAATGTGTTTTGTAATTAGATACCTAATGATAAATTATTCTTGCACCATGGTTATCCCCTACGCGACTAATATCGATTTCCCCAGAGTGAAAATTAAATAATACAAAAATGTTATTACCTATATAAAATTATTCAATCCCAAGGAGTAGGTACTTACATGAATGTGAAGCCTAACCTACGGAACTTCTAAAAAACTCTTCATAGATTGACACTTTGTGGTTTTTATTGCATTTTGTTTTCACGAAAAATTTAAATTATGATGTCAACATTTTCAGTGTAACTTTAATTTTTTAAAATATTATCCAAATACTGTTTCTCAATAATATTTAACTCTCAATGAACGCCAAGAGCTACCTGATTGCAGTCCGATTCGTGGACGAGATATCACATTAACGCTAGATTGATTCGGTAAAGATCGATCTAATTTTAAGTAATTCCATGGTAGTTTGTTAACACCATTCCCCCCCCCCCCCCCCTCCTCCGTCGCTTAAGCAATGTCACAGACCTAATGTGTTCGCTAGGAGATGACATACTTAGATCACTGTGCAACGCAAAACATTGCCCGCGTCCTTAACAGATCAACTGCCTGTCATCGTTATTTAAGGTCTGTCCGTAAATTGACAATTTTCCACTTGAAATGAAGGAATAAGATTTTTTTCTAGCTGCGTGTGTCAAACGTCCCTTGCCACCGAAGCACGTTTCTGTGCCTCTTACTCTAAATTTAAAATAATGATTCTTCCCCTCCTTGTCTCTCTATCGACCGGGCTTTTCAGCACCAATTGTAACCAATAAAACTCAGTTAAAAGTACTCACGTCTTTTTTTTTTATTTCTCGCCCGGTCTCTTTTAGGACGGAGACGGTTTTATTATTTTTGATTATTTGTTGGAATTATTCACTGGCAGGACGTGCGTCCGTAGGTTTTCGGAGGAGCTGGGAGCGGGCGTACGAGCGACGACCGTGGGAAAACAATTCTGTCGTCGCTGCGAGGCTGCGGGCAATCAAGGCCTCAAGTGCTTGCGGTCAGCCTAATCATCCGGCAGTGCATGGCCACCGGCTGGCCACCGGCTGGCCACCGGCTGGCCACCGGCTGGCCACCGACTGGCCACCGGCTGGCCACCGGCAGGCCACCGGCTGGCCACCGGCTGGCCACCGACTGGCCACCGACTGGCCACCGGCTGGCCACCGGCTGGCCACCGACTGGCCACCGGCTGGCCACCGACTGGCCACCGGCTGGCCACCGGCTGGCCACCGGCTGGCCACCGACTGGCCACCGACTGGCCACCTCGTGGTCGCAAGCACGCAAGCAGGCGAACGTCTTACTCCGCAAACAAACAAAATTGGGGTGTGGCTGTGTCACGGACACGGCCGTGTGCTATACAAAATATAACATAACGCCATTTTATTATCTTTGAAAGATTTGTGCAATGGGAGTGCATGACTTGACGTAAGCTTTTGGACATACCTACGCCATTGCTAAGCACATGTATGACGTTTGTTTCGTCTTTTCGTTTTTTTGTGTTTTTGTCTCGTTTCAACTGTTGTGCTGAATTTTTTTGGGGTTCAATTCATCATTTGTGGAGGTTTTTTCGTTCGCTTAGTCCATTTTTCTTTGTTTTTCTTTGTTTGTTGACCATATTCCTGTTATGGAATATTATGTGGTGTATATATCCTGTTGACAACAGCAATTTTTGCTTAATTTGTGTTTTTTTGTCTTTTGGTTTTTTGTAGTTTTCTTCTACAGACATACATGTGCTTAGCAATGGCGTGTGTCCAATAGCTTACATCAAGTCACGCTATTTTATGTATGTTATAATCATGTTTGAACACTAAGAAGTCGCGTATAGGCCGACATTATATATTTTTGATTATTTTTTGTATATTTTTAACACCATATATATTCACTATTTTACACTAATGTTTTATAAATGCAATCGATAGATTTTGACGAGAGCTGACGATTGAAACTCAAACGAACATCGCAGCTTCTCCGAGTCAAAAGTTATACTAAATGGAAATCTCGAAACGCAGCAAAATAACCTCAAAATGGCGGCGCTCCCCCCTCCACCGCACGCCATGCGTCACATTCCTAACTTACCGTAACGAATTCTTTGATCCTTCAGCTATCCAGTGGTGTAATTAAATTTTGGTTAAATAAATAAGTGTTGCTATGTTACAACGTTAAATGTATCGACAAGAAATTTTCCTTTATTGCAGTTTTTTAAAATTAATTTAAAGCATGAAAGCATGCGTTATAAAAAAAACTTTAGTTAGAAAATAATATAATTTCTTAACAGGTTTACTATTCTTGAAATAGCGACCTAAACCAATACAGGCTCATGCAGTTGGCGTGCAGTCAGAATATTACTAACTTGAACGATATGCGCTGTTTCAATGTTAGCACTGTTAGGGTGTTGGTAATTTCCGCCCAAGTTACGCGTCAGAACCATGTATCTCCTTGCTGACTTGCTCGCATACGTAACCAGGCTTCAGCCAGTGTCCTCCGTAACTGACTGTATTATCTTTGAAAGATTTGTGCAATGGGAGTGCATGACTTGATGTAAGCTTTTGGACATACGCCATTGCTAAGCACATGTATGTCTGTAGAAGAAAACTACAAAAAACCAAAAAGACAAAAATAGCAATTTTTTGCTTAATTTGTGTTTTTTTTTTTTTGTAGTTTTCTTCTTCAGAAATACATGTGCTTAACAATGGCGTATGTCCAAAAGCTTACATCAAGTAACTGGCTGTGTTCTGCTGCCGTGTGCCATCTGGGGCAGCTGTCCATCCGCATTACCCATGCGCCACTGTCCGTCACCATTCCGGCAGTGTACGTCACTCCGGGCTGTCATCTGGGGCGTCGCCTGTATCCACGACGGCTGTCCATGTCCTCCGAGGAGGTCTCTACCTCCTGCTGGTCTCGTGGTCCACACTGCAAGTCAGCGCCCGGTCTATCATCCTTGGCGAATAATTCACCGACGTTTCGGTCGACATTGCAGTCGCCATCATCAGGGAGCAGTTAGCTACTGATGTTACCTACCAGGTAACTGATCCCTGATGATGGCGACTGCAATGTCGACCGAAACGTCGGTGAATTATTCGTCAAGGACACGGCTACAATCCAGAAGCCAAGCTACTTCAACAATTTATACAGCCTTATATAACCAAAGCACATAAATGGGGAAAAGCTAAAATACACACACACCTTGGCCTGCGGTGTGACGTCACACGAACCCACGACCCTCGACACACGAGAGTGACAACCACCGAGACACGTGGACCGGCTGATGTCACGTGACAGCCGCCTGTTGGACACGTGGTCCGGAGTAGCTTACTTCGATGTTTCCATGTTCCCCGATCCTTCATTTATGTTGGTGTTTGTCTCCGCACCTAACAACTTCGCTGCAGGAGGGTCGGAAAACCGAACAAGGCCATTTAAAATAGTTAACGTATAGCGTATAAGAAGTTTAAATCCCATAATGCAGCCTACAGTATAACATTTCATTGCTATTTAATTGAAATAATAATGCATGAAAATTTCCTCAGAAGTTTGAATAAGGGAAAAGCTGGTCTGAATGCTAACAGAATCCACGATTCCATCTTGGCACGGGACGAAAATCTATTATATACTAGGGATTGGAACTTAAAGACTCGTGGGTCAAAATTACCTCATACACGTCTAAGGCCATCCAAGTTACTTACACAAAAAAAAGGGGGTTGTCTGTAAAGTCGGTTTACCGACGATAATTTTACGTGATAACGTCATAAGAACAAATTGATGAAAAATTGCATACTTTTTAATTTTCAAATATTATTTACAGTTTTTGCATATTTTATTTAAATAATTTGTTTAAATAAAATCACGAACAATTAGGTTAAAAGCCCGCCTTAACTTGTTTGATATTATAGAAGTTTTTCTCGCACGGTGGTTGGCCGGTTCTTGCACGCTCGGCTCAGGCGGAACGTGACAATGAGTCATGCTTTTTCGTGCGTGCGTCGAGTTATAAGACGTTATCACGTAAAAAACATTTTGGAGACTCTTTATTTTTATTACTTTCTTTCCGATTTAATGTTTCATTCCTACTTACCTGCGAGACAAACGTACCTAGCTACGTCCTGAACGCCTACTAAGATATAAACGACTGACATGTCTGATCTCAAATTTGGTGGCTGTGTGACTGTTGAATCTCCGCACAGGAGAGATCACGCGGTGGTTCAGATGCGGGAGAATGCCCTTTGTTGCCTCGGCATGTTCGTGCTGATCTCCGGAGATGCGGGATGTGCGGAGAAGCTACGGAGCACAAAGACTCGGGCTCTGCGCACGGACAGCCTTCCCGCATGGTCCACCGAACAATTCGTAGGAAAGTCCCCAATTTACAGGCATTGTAGCCAAATGAACAGACTCCGGGGGATGCAAATGAGAATAAGAATGTAAGAAGAAGAAATATTACTTGTGGACGCTTTGATAAGAGCTGCGGAAGAGCCAATGAAATGCGTTGTAGCGTTGTATTGTACAGAAACTGGGACTTGACGACAAAGTAAGGGAAGGCAACTGGAAGAATTTAAAACGAAGTGAAGTGAAGATTAAAATTATAGAGTTTGGATGCAACTACAGGAAAGAGTGGATGAAGAAAGACTATTAGGTTACTGGAAATATTCAAGAAATATTGTATGGGTTAAATGGAATTGCGGCAAAGAATAATATGCCTTAATATGAACGCGCTGGAAGAAATTATGTTGAAAAAATGTCGGCGGCTGTGTGAGGTACCAACTTATAGACAACGTTAAAATTAATTAATCTCTAGTTGATAAGTAGTGGATGGCGACAGCAGAATAGAGAAGAAGAGAGAAGATAGAACTGAGGAGTATAAAGTTTGCGGTAGAAGAACTGGTCAGACAAAGACCACAAATGAATTAATAATAACAGTTGCAGTTTATCAACAATTTTCCCCCATGCATTGCCCGTCGGACAGTTGGTTGTTACGCCATGAAGGTAAGAAATGTCGCTGAACTATCGCCATTTCCCCACCGTAGTCTGTTCATAGTATAAAGAAATTTTGATTGGCAATCATTGACTACAAAGTTTCCAGTTGTACATTTGTATACGGAATCAAACGGTTGCCGATTCAGACATGGCCTGTCTCTCGATCATTGTTGCAAACGTGTTTGCAAGTTGTTTTGTATTACACTGCAGATGTTTAAGCTCCTGTAGAGGGCTGTGATTGGCTAGACAAAGCTCGGTGTGCGTTCATTTCCTTCCTCGATGCAGTTCATAGAGGTTTAAAATGCTTGTGGTTTTGAATGCATTGCACCCTGAACCATATTCGTATTTATAAGCCCTACCTTTTAAATAAACAGGCTATCGCTGATGCCTCCTTCCTGAAACTGGAAATGGTCAGTATAAATGATTTGCTATGTTATTTTATGGAAATTAAAAATGTTCAATTGAGCAGTTAGGTATGCTTGGATATTTTAGAGCCGACGAGACCTTGAAGGTCATATTGATTATCGAACTACTTTGGTACAAACTCACAAAAAAAATTTTTTCAAAGCAGTCACGAGGACTGCCGACAGAAGTGAAAACATTTTCGCAATTTTTACGAAAGATATTATCACACAACAAATTTGTTTTATTACGTTAGTAAAATAACTCCTAAATTGCAATAAAATACGCATTACATAGTAATTATAGGTATTTAAAAAAATAAATAATGATGTTATTTATGTTTAGGTTATATTGCTACAAAGACTCCGTTTTCTTCGTTTTTCAAACTATATATCTATATGAGAATATTAATATATTTTAAACTCACTTTTTACTGCACAGTAATCATATACTTAAGATTTAAAAGCGCAATAAGTTATACTAATAGGAACATATATAGTGTTATCGTCAACACGTCACGTGACCATGTGGATGACGACTTACATGAATTTACTCCCTATCCAAATCTTCCCATAGAAGTTTTCACTTCAAAAATTGCGTCCGCACAATTTACATTTTTTTTTATTGGTGAAAGAAAAATCCTTCCTGTTTTTCAAATAATTTTTTAATGCGAAAACTGTTTTTGTTATTTTTAATTATGGGCTAAGGACCTACGGTATGTACAGAAATTCTTTTTTTTTTTTTTGTTTAAATTTTTTGTTGTGAAATATTTTTGTATCCATTCCCAAAGAACGAGATTCGAGTTGGGGTGCCTCCCATTTCAGGTCAAGATTTTATATTTACAGTAATTACAGATAAACTTGTAGACGTTTTCAATTGTTTAACTTTCACGAAATGAAAAATATATACAGCGCATACTTTTTGTATAATTAGCTGCCAAAGTTACATTTTTAACGTTTTTGGGTTGTACAAATAAGGATAATTTAATTTATTCCAGAATTGAAACTTTTTATATTTAACTGCAATGCCGCTGGCTACTTCAAAAAATGGTTTTGAATTATTTATTTCATAAAATATTAATTAATTTTACCTGGCATTTCAAAATTCTCAAATTTGTTACGATTTTGACAGGCAAGAAACATGAAATGAGTTTTTGTGATAGAAATACAAACCGTATCATGAAGTAGCCAGTGGCATTGCAGTTGAACCTAAACAGTTTCAGTTCTGCAATAAATTAAATTCTCCTTATTTGTACAAACCAAAAACCTTTAAAAAAAAGTAACTTTGGCAGCTAATTATGCAAAAAGTATGTACTCTATATATTTTTCATTTCGCGGAAAGTTAAACAATTGATAAAGTCTAAAAGTTGATCAGTGATTAATATAGATATATAATCATGACCTGAAATGGGACCCTTTTAATCTATTCTTTCACTAAGGTGGACAATTTAAATCTCAATGATACATGGATTTTGTCCAACCTTGAATGTGTGGGTTAAGGTGTACCATCATTCTAGTGGACATCATACTTTGTGGCAACAAAATACATATTTTTTTTTATTATTATAAAATAACTATACCTACATTCGTATTATAATTATAACGTAAGATTGTTACCACGCAAAAAAAATTGGTTGTCTGTAAAGTCGTTTTACGGACGATAGTTTAACGTAACAATGTCATAACAAAACATTGATGAAATGATTGCATACTTTTATAAATAAAATTTAATCATTTTTATTGAATTATCACTATTTTGTATGGATACAAAGAAGGAGTGAAATGAAATCTACAATTTAATTGATAAATTTACTTTTATTTGCACTCATTAATTAAAATATGTTTATTACTTTAACGAAAAGATTATTTTAACTATAACTTGTATACGTGTTTGCTATTTAACTTCTTCCAATCTGTGTTATTCTGTTAAGGATAGGACGATGATAGGAAAAGTAGGAAACGAATGGAAGTGTTTCAGATATATTGTGCCTCGAAAAAGTCAAATCGATGGTTGTTCTAATCGAGTGGAAGAGAGATAGATGCGGCGCAAGCGTACAATGAGCGTAACGGGACACAGCTTAACGGGACAATGTGCGTAACGGGACATTTTTTCGTGCGTGCAGCCGGCGTTCATCGATTTATTAGACGTTGTCACGTCAAAATCCAAAAATAGTTTAGATATAGTAAAATAATTAAAATGGTATATATGTTATGAATTTACAAAGTAAGACTGAAAGGGTTAAGGAATGGCACCTAGCTCACGTGGAACCGACGAGAGACGCTGTGACGGAACGTCGGGGCGTGTTCCGACGCGAGGTTGGCAGCACTGCGCCCAGCTGCGCTCGTCACCGGCGCCGGTTAAATAATTCCAGCCCTCCCCCTCCCTGGGTGCGGGACCCCGTCACACGATCATTCCATTCGCTGTGTCCTGCCCCGCCAGACACGCAGCTGGCCTGATCAACCAACTTATTTTCTACTTCTTCAAATAAAACTCTTCCTGCCCCTCCGCGTCGCTCATTCCCCTCCCCCTCCCCCTCCCCCTCACTCCTCCCGCTCCTCGACAGCGCTGCTCTCGGCCACTCCTGCCATCGTTTAACTAGATTAGCTTTGAAACAGAGATTTGATTGGCGCGCGAGGGTCGCGGGGCGCGGCCACTCGGCCACAACAATCCCCGAGCCGCGTCTTGTGCGCGCGAGGTGCCAGCGCACTGGTAACGTCCGCCACGTCTCTCGCTTGCGACGGCGAGCCGCTCGATGTTGGGTCTGCCTCCTCGGCAGCTGTGTTTCTTGTAGGCGGGGGACAGGAGAGGAAGGCAGAGGACAGGAGAGGATGGTTGAGGACGGGAGATGACGAGGAGGACGGTTGTAGACGGGAGAGGACGAGGAAGACGGTTGTAGACGGGAGAGAACGGGGGAGGACAGGAGAGGACAGTAGAGGACATGAGAGGACAGTAGAGGACAGAAGAGGACGGCAGAGGACAGGAGAGGATGGGGGAGGACGGTTGAGGACGGTTGTAGATGGGAGAGGATGGTTGAGGACAGAAGAGGACGAGGAGGACGGTTGTAGACGGGAGAGGACGAGGAAGACGGTTGTAGACGGGAGAGAACGGGGGAGGACAGGAGAGGACAGTAGAGGACGGCAGAGGACAGGAGAGGACGGGGGAGGACGGTTGAGGACGGTTGTAGATGGGAGAGGATGGTTGAGGACAGGAGAGGACGGGAGAGGACGGCAGAGGACAGGAGAGGACTAGGAGGACGGTTGTAGCCGGGAGAGGACGGGGGAGGACAGGAGAGGACAGTAGAGGACGGCAGAGGACAGGAGAGGACGGGGGAGGACGGTTGAGGACGGTTGTAGATGGGAGAGGATGGTTGAGGACAGGAGAGGACGGGAGAGGACGGCATAGGACAGGAGAGGACGGGAGAGGACGGCATAGGACAGGAGAGGACGAGGAGGACGGTTGTAGACGGGAGAGGATGGCAGAGGACAGGAGAGGACAGTAGAGGACGGCAGAGGACAGGAGAGGACAGGGGAGGACAGGAGAGGACAGGGGAGGACGGTTGAGGACGGTTGTAGACGGGGGAGGATGGTTGTAGACGGGGGAGGATGGTTGAGGACAGGAGATGACGGGAGAGGATGGAGGATGGTTCAGTTTCCAATACTTACTTGAATATCCTAATGTATTAGAACCAACTTAAAAATATGTGCTTACAACAACCAACAAGTTTGAAAAATTTTATTAGTCATTTAACTTTTTGTATTGTCCATTTAAAAACTTTGATTCTGAACGCATTTGGCTAAGTGGAACCCCTCGTAACTTAGCAAGCAACGATAGAAGGAACTGACGTATGCCTCAGTCTTGAATGTTTTGAGAACGTGTTATTTTAATTATATTCCGCATAACAGGGTTATGTTTACTGTTAAACCACTACGTGATGGACGTAGATATAACTCTGTAAGCAGTTCACTTGAGTTTCTTCCTGTATTAGAAAACAGGGAGGTGCTCATACGTAGCCAGTCCATTCTTGTAACTTGTCATACCAGCGTAGCTCCGATAAGCGTCCTTGTGAATCGTAAATTACTTGTTGGACTGAGATAGAAGGAGGCCTATATAATTCTGTACGTAGGGCCTAAATGTAACACTTTTGAAATGTGCAGCATTGTGTGAGTTAAATGAAATTCACGCTCTTGGAGGCCAGGAGAGCGATGAAATGAATTAAGGCCGTAACACGCACTTATGCCTATAAGGAATGCGGCTGTAGCATAGTAAACAAATAACAGGCTACTTACATGTTCTAACTTTATGAACAGCGATAAATTGTTTTATGAAACATCATCAAAGACATTTGTTTAATTTTTGGTGTTTTACATAGTTTTTTTTGTAACTGACATGTAAAGAAGTTCTTTTGAATTACGTTTGTTTGTTTTGGATTAATAAACACTTCAATTTTTGATTACCGTACTGTCAAAGCAATCTATGTACTTGTATTTATTCACTATGCTTTGGAATTCTTGTGAAATTTCTTACGAATATAATTTATTTTTCTCAGGGTTACAGTTGAGCAACATAAACTTTCAATGACTCCAGCATCATCCTGCATAGCGGCTACCTCACTACTTGCTACACGGAGGACGAACAGCTGATTTGACGTTCAAGCAATCACTAAAAATACCGCATGCGAAATTCTAAAAAATCATAAGAAAGTCACCTTTTAGTGTAATGATTTGGTTAGATTAATTTCAGTCCTTGATTCGATCTTGGACCTTATGCAAAAATTAACTTATGCTCTAAAATATTTATTTTATTAATCATCCTCACTGCAAACAAGGACTCCTGCCCGGCTGTGTATGCTACTTGATATCACTATGCCTACAATGGAGGCCGTATTCGGTGCACGTTTTCAATACTAGAGTGCCAACTTCAGGCATATATGCCAAGTGTCTCCGAATCAGGAAGTATTTTTGCAGTACTCCCAAGGAAACACCAATGCAAAGCATATAGAACGAGTGTCTCCAAAGCAGGAGATCTTCTTTTTCGTTAATTGAAATGTTTTTCAACCAAGTAATTTCCGATGTCAGACACATAGACCAGGCGTCTCCGAACCACGAGGCCAGACCATGTTCAATATCAGGCTATAGGCCAAGCGAATCCGAACCAATGGGTCCTTCTTTTCTCGATACTTGTCATAGCATTCAAACAACTAGGTCATATTTCAAGCCGGCAAACAATAGTCTCTAAACTGCCAGAACTTGGATATAATCTATCGCAAGAAAATAGGCCAACTAACTATATAGAACCGAAAATCCCTGAAAAATGTTATACGCTTACTACATGCCCAAGGGGTTTTGAACCATTAAATATTTAGTCCTGACTACAGACTTTACTACGCACATTTAACGAAAATGGCTTACATTTTGTACAAACAGTCAACTCGATAGGATACAACCGTATCAAAAGTATACGATCCCTTTGCCACGGTAAAGGTAAAGACCAAGGCCAAGGTCAAAGTCAAGGTCAAAGGTCATCCGATATGGCCGCCGTGACGTCTGATGGCGGTCGGTCAGTGACCCTATCCACTATCCACACTCCTACTCCCGCCGCAGGATTCACTGTTACATACTACTGGCATACATCAATATTTGTGAAAAAAACGGTAGGAAACATCACAGCCTGTATAAAGTGGGAATGTTAGAAGGCTGAGTTGTTCATCTTCTGGTATCCCCCCAGTTAGGATAGCAGCATATCAAGAAAAGTAGTTCCTTCAATTAACGTCTCATAAAATGTTGAATGGCTGCTAAGATTGGTTTGATTTGAATTGTATTTAGTGTGATGGCAACGTATTTATTTAGTGTGCCTACGGTACACCAGGCTCGTCACAATGTCATTAAAGCCTTTTTTTGCGGAATAATACTGCAAGCAGATGTTAAGAAGGGCTCCTGAAAAGTTTGGTTGAAGCCAAAGGTCCAGCACATGCTGATGCATGCTGATGCATGATGATGCATGCTGATGCATTATGATGCATGATGATGCATGATGATGCATGATGATGCATGCTGATGCATGATGATCGAGTCCTGAAGCGTGGTAGTCGCTGGGGGTAGTCTTCTTTTCTCTGTGTAGTCGGAGAGGTCAGTGAGGACGCAGGTAGTGTCCTTCGCCGGAGGTCAAGGTCAATCTCACCGGGTCAAAGGTTACGCCCTTTGCAGGCCGCTCTTCTGGACGCCGCATGACCCTCCCAAACACACACCACTTCATTGTAGCTGTCTCCACAATAAGCAACAACAGTAACTAGAAATTATGGGAAGTAAACCGTGTATAATTATCTTACACTTACGGTTCGAATGAGTAATAAGTAGAGACCGTAAAAATTCGCGGGTTCATTTCGGGATATGCTAAAATTCAAATAATTATACCGTTGTGCTGTTTCTGCTATTGGTTCACTGTTAATATGTAGCACTCTTGGCCAATTAGAGACAATCAATCATAGAAGTATCCAATCACAAGTTACCCAATTGAGACGCCTCGAAATTCAGTACCCAATGAACGGGTGCCGTTTACCCAAGTAGGCAGAGGATCGTGTAATCTATCCTGGAGGTCATTGAACTCGCGACTTTTTCCAGTCTCTAGTAATAAGCGCTAAAATGCCAGATTTTACGTAGTTTTTGTGAGTAAGCCTGCAGGTAAAGCGTGGACCACGGTTGAGAATTTTACTGCTTCCATTGTGGGAAAGGCCGCTATCCGTCTGCCGGAATACCTCCTCACACACACGCACACACACACGGGCCTCGGGTTCTTGGGGCTAAGTAAGGTAAACACAACCCTTTGTGTATTAGGGCCGGGGATCCCAGGAGAAGGAGACCGAACACGGAAGAGACCGAGAGAGAGAAAAAAATTAAAAACGGAAAAAAGAAATAGACAACTTAAAATCCACGCACTAAAAGAAAAGCGTACAAGACTAAACCTCAAATATGATGCCACATATTCCAAAGCGCTGGCATCAGAAGAAAAAAAAGTCTTAGATTTTGGTCGAGTGTGTGGGGATAAAAAAGTAGAGAATTTTTTTTCTTTCAGAAAGGACCACAAACTAAGCTCGCTTTTTCTATTCGACTATTTTTATATTTTCCACCCTTCCCTTAGCATTTCTACCAGTGTGAGAACTCTTTACAAAACTCTTTCCTTTTCACGTGTGTCCATTCAAGGAAGAAATCTTTTATTGAGATAAGACCTACGTACGAACGGGTACAAAAGAACCCATTGAGCATTCATTTTTCTTACCATTGTGCGAGTGGGTATGTGAGAGTGAGTCTAGAGGTCTGGCTGCCGCGGGCTAAAAGGTTTGTAAGAATCCGAAGAAAGTTTTCGTATTAAACTTGATCCTTCGGCTCGTATAGCTCTTAGCAGACGTTTAAAACCATCTTCCCTAGCAGTGAAATTTACTACCCACAATTCTTCGGCAGTGACTATGAAAATGACGATATGGTAATCAAATGAGAGGCTGCATTTTTAAGGCTGGAGGCCTAGAGGCAAATCGCGCAAGGACCTAGGTAAGTGATTCGCAAGCGGCGGCTTTGCCGCATGTTATTTAACCGTCACTGCTATATGACGTCAGCTTCGCAATATCCAAATACATCTACGTAAGTTAAAGAGTTTTTTTTTTCGTTAGAACAGTCGAAAATATCGCCGTTGTTTTCTTGGTCCTGTGTGTGTAAACTTTTTTGAAATTGTTTAAAGCTATCAAAATAGAGCGCTTTATGTGTTCTAACACAAACGAAATCAGTTAATAAAGTGAGACGTAAAATGCGTGTATTTACCCCAACATTCTACAAAACATTAGCTTGTAAACATCCGTGCTGCAGTAGAGTAATTATATACAGGCCCAACTGCTGTATATTTTTGTGTTCAAAGAAACAGTAAACACTACATATACTATGTTCGGAGAAAATAATAAACCATATTTAATTAACACTGACAGTGAGTTTGGTTATGTTCAGCTGCAATAATGTTATTAAATGTGAAACTTTAAACATAACGTATAATTTTATTGAGATATTTCATGATTAAAACCTAAATACATTTCAACAACGTAAACGTTACAAGCACATGCATGTGAAACAATGTACAAATCAGGTAAAATAGAATCAAATATTTTATCATTTACTTACAATTCAAAACTAAATTGAATTGTATTTTATTGCGTCTGTTTATCATAATTTTCACTTTGATGAAAACTTTTCAGCTTAGATGAACTGTTATTGTATACGTAATAAATGAAGTAATTTGCCATTATTTGTTACTTCAACACGAAATGCTTGTTCATTTTAGAAAAGCAATAACGAATTTAAGCCTTAAAATTATTAACAAACCAAAACCCGACATAACAAATTTCATATAAAATTATTTCGCTAAAAATATTTCTTAAATACCACAAACAGTCGTTGCCATGCTGACAATGTAATTCGAACTTGCGCTGGTTGATTTTCTTGTGAACCAATTAAATTTATGATATTAATGTTTACTAATGTGGTTGAAATTGAAGATGCCGAATAAGCCTTATCACGAAAGTGAATATTTATTACCCCTTGAATAAAACTATCGTCTTAGCTCTACTATAAAAGGTCGTGGGTAAGTATGTCACTAACATGTAGAAACGTCATTGTTAGTGGACGCATGTACGGATGCATCGGCATCCCTTGTGAGAATTCGGAAGCAATGCTAAGATGGCCGCGTCTTCTACGATGCACTTCTAATGGATCCCTTAGCTAAGGGATCCATTAGGCTAGTATTCGGATGCAGCTAGCGACAGCTGTTTCGAACTACGTCAAGAGAGGTCGTTCTCGCATTTCAAAAAAAAAAGAAGGGGAAAAAAAGGGGGGGGATAGTTACGTGTCCCTGAAAGTTGTCCTCCTGTGGCTTGACATTACAAAGCATTGCCTGCAGATCTCAAAAACTAGATTTCGAATAACATGTTTTCTTTGTTCCAGTTCCTGAGTCAAAATAATATACAAACACATTTATATAAATGTATCATTTTCTTGTATAGTCCCAAAAAAATACTGTTGAATTTACAGCATTATTATTGTACTTTTAGAAAACATTTCTTGGCAACTCGTTTCCAAATTTTTTTCTAACGTTACAAATTTTTTTTTTTTTAATGTTTGCAGTAACTTATTTTATGACATACTAGTGTTACGGACTTTGCCGCCAGTTTTGTCGAGAAGCAGGATATAGACGCGAATGTTCAGGAACAATGTGGTTGCTAATGTGACGCACACATGTGGAGTAGACCTGTAGACCATTGCAGCTCCATGACCGCGTAGCAGTGAGTGTAACCTGGCGAATTAAAGCCCTACTTTTAGCTCTACGTGAACAGTCGGTTTTGAGTCTGATAATATAGTGATTTCAGTTGATTCTGTTTCCTTAAAAGGATGAGCGAGATAATATTTACTAATTTGAGCATCTGCATAAGCCTCTCTTCCCGAGAAAATATGGGGACGCACCACAACGCCGAAATACCACAACGCCGAACGTACAATAACGCCGAAAACCATAACGCCGAATGCCAAATTGACTACAACGCCGACAGCTAGAAAACTGCTGTGTACCACAACGCCGAATTACCACAACGCCGAAATACCACAACGCCGAAATACAGTAACGCCGAAAAATGGCATTGCAGGACTGCCACAAAGGTTAGGTTAGGTAAAGTAAGGTTAGGTTAGGTTAGGTTAGGCTAGGTTAGGCTAGCCTAGGTTAGGTTAGGTTGTGGGATAAAGCGTTACTGTATTTCGGCGTTGTGGTACACAGCAGTTTTCTAGCTGTCGCCGTTGCGGTCAATTTGGCATTCGGCGTTATGGTATTCGGCGTTATTGTACGTTCGGCGTTGTGGTAACGACCCGAAAATATTATCACTGAAATGTTCTATCAACTGGGATTTGTTTATTTAATTAGTGTTAATGATTTTTTTTTCCAGTAAATCTGCTGGCAGGCCACAGATTGTCCCCCCTGAGCCCTATCCGAGAAGGTAGCGGCAGTTCCAAGTCTAGCGTGCCGATTGATTACTCTCGCTACGTGAAGAGGTTCGGCAGTGCCCTGGAGTGTGGCAGCACGTACTGCAAGGATCTCAACTACAGGTCAGCTCCTGGAAAGATTTTATTCATTTCATCTCCTATATGTTACAATTTTTTGGCCAGTGTTTGAATTGTTATGTGTTTGAATTTGGTGAAAGAGCTAAATGTTCCAACAGTGGAAAAAAATATTGAAAATAGTGTGGCATAAATACGTTTCATGTATTAAAATATATAAACCACTTATAAAACAAATTTAAAATTTAATGAAGTTGTTTAATTTATTCCTTGCAATATTCATCAAACATGCATGCAAAGTCTACGAATATATTGTAAGTAAAGTCATACATAATAATAGGTCAAGCAGCAGGGTTAAGGGTGTGGATTGTGTATTGTGTCCGCCATCTTGGATTCTGAGTCAAGGCGGCCATCTTACATGACCTTGACCTTCAAAATTGTCCAAAAGTGACTCGAAATTCCTTAAAATTTCCCAAAATCCGCCAAAATCCCAGTTTTAAAAAAAAAGTCATAAAATCTTAAAAACGAAAATTTCCCTATTTTGAGGGTAAAATTCTCGTCTTGAGGGAAAATTTCCCGTTATAGTCCTCAAAAATGTCAACGGCTTGAAAAATCCCAAAAAATGCTTAAATTCCCCATGAGCAAGCCGCACTAAGCTGCCAAGGTCATAACATCAACTATTAGATGTCATGGCTGCCATTTTAAATTATGACGTATCTGTTTAACTTTTCGTTACGGCCACCATTTTGAAAATTCGTATATTTTATGCTATAAACTCGGGGAAAATTTTAAAATTAATAAAAATGTAATTAATACAGTTTTATAATAAAAAAAGTCCTGCCAACTTGAATTATGACGTAACGTCCACCAACTTTAAAATTCATAATTTTATTTGAAAATCTCATAATGTTTAATTTACTAAAAAATTCAATTATTGAAATTTTAATTAAAAAACTCACGTCATGGAGTCTTCGGTTTGAACCCAGTGAGGGCAAAAATAAAAAAATGGCGACGGATCCTTCCTCCACGGAAGCCACCGGCAGACTGATACCCCACCACTAATGTCAAGGTATATATATCACCAGCTAGTATGACGTCACTTCCGCCATCTTATTTTTGTCTGCTGGAGGCTGCTATCTTGGATCCGACATATTGTTTTCGTCTGCTAGAGGCCACTACCCCCGTTATTAGTTTAATTTTCACTCGCTAGAGTGCAGTTATTATTAAGTGCCAAAGCGCCCGCCACTTATCGGCCATCTTGGCTGCCATCTTGGAAATTCGTAATTATTTAACTATAAATTCGGGATGAATTCCAAAATTCATTAAAAAATATCTGCAATTTTTATACTGCTTGATTCGATCGATCCCTCCAGCAGACGGAAACAGGTTGGCGTATGTGACATAATACTAGCTGGTTATATATATATATATACACCTTGGCACAAGTGGTTGGAGGTCAGTCTGCCGGTGGCTTCCGTGGAGGAAGGATCCGTCACCAGTTTTTTGGCCCTCACCGGGTTCAAACCAAAGACTCTAGATGTAAGAATGTTTTTTTATTTAAATTTTATTAATACATTTTTTTATATAATTTGTTTTTTCGATTTTTTGGATGAATATTACGAATTTTCAAGATGGCTGATGTAATGTTATAATACAGATGGCTTAGTTTTTTTTAATAAAAAATTCATTAATTATTTTTTAATTTGCCCCATTTTTATAGCATAAAATAAACGGATTGCAATGCAATGGTGACATCATAATTCAAAATGGTTGCCATGACATCCTAATGGTCAAGGTCATCATGATCTCCGTGGCTTAGTGCGGCTTACTCATGGGGAATTTAAGCAGCTATTGGGAATTTTCAAGCCGTTGACACTTTTCGGGACTAGAACGGGAAATTTTCCCTTTAGGCGGGAATTTTACCCTCAAAATAGGGACATTTTAATTTTTTTGTTTTTTGAAATTTTTTGCGCTTTTGCAAAAAGAAAACAGGAATTTAAGGAAAATTTTTAGGAATTTTAAGTAATTTTTGACGGTCAAGGTCATTCAATATGGCCACCATGACGTCAGAATCTAAGATGGCGGACACAATTCACAATCTACACCCTGAACCCTGCCGCCGGAACTATTATTATATACGACTAAGCAAAGTTAAAACATATAAATTTTTAGTCTGGTTTTTGAGAAGGAATTGATTTTTTTAAATTTGATTATAGCTAGTACCTATATTGCATTTTTCACCATCAAATGAAGTAAGCTAACATTTTTTATTGAATTTTAAACAAAAATATACTTTTTAACACAAGGTTAGCAAAACGATTTTGCATATAGTCACATTATTTGTGCATATCGGCATGCATTGATATGCTTTATATTAACTAATAACAGGAAAATACGCATGGTTTACGGTGCACAGAAAAAGTTGCTTTTGAATTCAATTGTACGTCAATCACGTAAAGAAAACTTTTTTTTTTTTTTTTGAAATCTGTTAAACATTCATTAAATCTGGTCTGTTAATAATTTTTGTAAAAAAAATAAAATGTTAGTACTATACCTTTGCGGGTATTTTCGTTTGTAAATGGTTTTTTTTTTTTTTTTTTTTCGTTTTCCAGAGAACACTTTCATTGTTTGGACTGCAACTCGAGAGTTTTCGTAAAAAAGGAAGAAATGATAAGGCATTTCAAGTGGCACAAGAAGCGAGACGAATCCTTGCAACATGGTTTTATGAGATATTCACCTATGGATGATTGCTCCGACCGCTATTATGGCTGCACGCACAACCGCAAGCAGACGCACTACCATTGCATAAAAGTAAGTTTTTGCCTTTGAAGCATTGCCCTACATACAGTTTCCCGTTTGAACAATTTATCTCATTTAACAGTTTCTATATTTTTTGTTTGAACTATCAGCTTGTCTTAAGGGGGTGCCTCTCATTTCAAGTCCAGATTTTATATTTGCAATAATTACAGATAAACTTGTAGACTTTTTCAATTGTTTAACTTTAACAAAATGAAAAATATATACAGCACATACTTCTTGCATAATTAGCTGCCAAAGTTACATTTTTAACGTTTTTGGGTTGTACAAATAAGTAGAATTAAATTTATTGCAGAACTGAAACTTTTTAGGTTTAACTGCAATGCCACTGGCTACTTCATGGTATGATTTACATTTATATCACAAAAACTCATTTCATGTTTTTGGCTGTCAAAATCGTATCAAATTTGATAATTTTGAAATGCCAGGTAAAATTAATTAATATCTTCTGAAAGAAATTCAAACCTTTTCTGTTGAAACACAAAAAAAAAAATTTTTTTAGAGTGTGACAGAGACACAATTGTTCAAACTAAAGGTTTTTATAGTAAATTTTTGGCTGATTTTGTTTTAGGAAAAGTAGATCATGCGTAGCATATATTTAGAGATAACATTTGCAACGAAATGCAGTAGCTTATATAGTGAGTGAAACATGGATGTAATTATTTTGACCTAGATAAAAAGTTATGATGATAATGATGATCATGATGATGATGATGATGATGATGATGATGATGATGATGATGATGATAATATTGTTACGAGTGGGGAAAACGGGTTCGTAAGGATAGTCAGATTTATTTTACACAGTTTTATTTGCTGCTAATATTTACAGTACCTACTAATTTAATCATCGCACTTAATGCCTGATCACAAATCACTAAATACCTGTCCAGTCCACAGTTCGCACTCCTCACTGGAGCTAGGCTCGACAGTGGTTCGCCCCTTACCAGGCGCCTGTCCACACACACATACAGTCTCGCGCCACTCAGTCACACACGCACGGTCCCGTCACCCCGCGAAAGCCGGCGTCGCCACTTTTATACCGATTGGCCATCTTTCTGGAACGTACTGGAGTGGTTTTGACGCCCGAAGCATCCAGAAACGCGCCGTAGCCTCGTCACGCCAAGCGCGGTGGCCACTAAGGGTCGGTAACAGTAGCATCCAGCATGCTCTTAGCAACATGGTGACCGCCAAGGCGTGCCTCACCATCACAGCATGGAGGTGGGCTGACACTGAGCCCGTTGTTGCGAGTGTTGTCGAGCGTGCAGTGGTCGCAGCGCCGAGTGCAGTCGGGGAGACGGGGCGTGGCGGTGTGTCGCAGGAAGGCTGCGACAAGGTGTACATCAGCACTTCGGACGTGCAGATGCACGCCAACTACCACCGCAAGGACTCGGCCATCATCCAGGAGGGCTTCCAGAGGTTCCGCGCCACCGAGGAGTGCCGGGCCGCCTACTGCTCCTTCTTCGGCCAGCGCACCACGCACTTCCACTGCCGCCGCGACAACTGCAAGTACACGTTCAAGAACAAGGCCGACATGGGTGAGCACCGCTGTCCAGCCCGCACGAGGCCCATTTCTCACGAGCAGTGGCGCGGCTGAGGGGACCGGCGCCCCTGGCCAGACTTCAAAATGGCGCCCCTGGCCTGACTTCAAAATGGCGCCTCCTCATGGACTAAAAGAGGGGGGAGGGTTCAGTAACCGCGGAACCCCCCTCCCTGCTCCGACGCCCCTGGCGGGGGCCACCCCTACCACGCCACTGCTCATGAGCACTGAGGTCAACGACCGCCAGCGATCACGGCACCAAGCTCTTGACGTGGCATTTTGAATCAGTGATGTTTGACTGGAAAACTGTCAACACTGCTCTTTTACGAATCAGTTCAGCACACTTTTAATCAGTTTCCCAGCGAAACCCCGCTAATCTGTTGCAGTGTTAACAGTTTCGTATCTATAGAGATCAAGCATTGGTGATGTAGACCAATTCATGTCTTCGCCATATGCTGCAATCACTCGCTTACTATTTTTCTTTCAGAACTATCCACTTAAACAATTTACAGTCATGTTTGTTTACAAATACTTTTTTTTATGTTAGTGAGAAAAGTATTAAATGAAAAGTTTTATTTTGAAGCAGTGCACATTTTAATGTATTAGTAACGTACCATCATACACTTACTGAATTGACACTTAGACATATACAAAGGGCTAAATGCTTTTTTTAATTAAAAAGATTTACCGCATCTGTGAGCCTTTGAACATGATTTCCGTGGTATAAAAAATAAATTTTGTGACATATCCTGAAAACCACACATTCGAGGCCCTCATGGCCCTAGTGCTACTTGTACGGTGGTTCCCTCTCTAAATAAGCTTATATGTATATTTTTTGTAGGAAATACATGTAGAAAAGTACCTATGTATCAGCTCTATCGGCATCGGTTTGGTTTGTGTGGTATAAAAAATAAATTTTGTGACAGATATCCTGAAAACCACACATTCGAGGCCCTTAAAGGCCCTGGTGCAACCTATGCGGTGGTTCCCTCGCTATTTTTTTATAGGAAACACATGTAGGAAATTACCTATGTATCAGATACATCGGTATCTTCGCACATTTTATTGTAAATAAATAAAATCTGATCCGGAATTCGCAGCATTTGTGTGAAATGACTTAGGCTGTTATTGTCCCAAGCTCTCTCTGCGTTGATGCACCCGGGCGCCCAAATATATCCAGGGGATAAAGCTAACTTCAGCACAGTTATTTACCAGTAGGTACATCATTTAAATGAAGCCAGGGGCGGATTGAATTCTTGGGAAGGGTGGGGGGGGGGCACTGGGAGTCTGGAATTCCACCCCCCCCCCCCCCCCAAAAAAATTCCGGCGACCGGTGAAGCTCCAACAGAATTTTCTTTTAATGTTAATGGGTAGCCATATAAATACCATTTACAGTTTTATAAAACTTATATGTTTAATAAAATGATAAGGGCATTAATAAATTATACAAGAGTAGTTTAATTCTTACATAGTAATTTAATCTAGTCTTAGGGATAGTTTTCTTTTATGCTTTCTGGCAGACACCTCAATAACTTCCTCAGCTGTCTTCAAAGATACAAGATCTTGGTGTATGTGTAGTAGTGCTAGTCCGTTTTAACCTCTCTTCAGTCATTGTGGCTCTTAGGTAAGTTTTATGTCGTCTTAAGTGTTGAGAATGAACTTTCTGCTGTACTGGGTATGACTGGGAGAGTGCAGATGATCTGAAAAAGTACTCTTAAATTTGGCAAATCTGTTGCCAGTTTGTATGCTTGAGCAGGATGTTTTGGCATATCATCGGGCTTAGATAACCACATTTGTTTCCAAATATTCAGCTCTCCCTTCACAGCAGAAAAACAAGGTAAATCATCCCGGTAAAGCTGAACTCCGCGCAGAACAGAATCTTCGAAGTCCTCTCCAAAGTCTGTTGACATAATTTTGTTTAGTTCGGAAATTCGCGTCATTTGTGATTTTGTAAATCTGGAAGAGAGTTCGCAGATTAGATAATCTAAGAATGGTACATAAATACTGATTCGAAAATACTCTTCATCAGACTCTGCCTCTACATTTGATCGGTTTCTTTGCAATTTCACTACCCTTGGCTTTTTAATATTAGTCCCTAGATCATGAGCTAGCTCTTCACATTTTTCGAAGATAGTTTTAAACTTTTTGTTGCTGGGATGTCGGTGCTCTTGCATGCTTGATATTGTGCCATTGTTTAGTTGCATTGCTCTGAATACATCCATGTACTCAGCCTGTAACATTCGAGACAGGGTAAAGTGATCCCTAAAATATCGCCTAGAACAACAGAGATGATAATTACCTCACCACAACACTGGATTATATCGTTTTGAGTGGTCTTGCTTATATACGTGCTGTTTTTGCTACATGACTCTATATGTGACAATAGGTTCTTGTCTCCAGCATCAACTCGAAACTTCAATAAAGCCCTAAAATTCCCTTCTCCATAGGACGACTCCTCTGTTTTTAAGTCTCCATCATCCCTGTGTCCTCTAAGTGGAATATTTTGGACACCATAAAAAATTACCGTTTTTATGATAGGTATCAATTTCTTTTTGTTTTCTTCGACAAGGGCCTTTTCTGCACTTCTGATTTGACAAATCACATCATGAGATTTTCCCTCCATCACTATTACAAAATTTTGGCTTGCTACTGCATTTGCTTTATGGTATTTGGTGTTCGAATTATGTTTTATTAAAGTTTCTGTTGCCCTTTTGAAAGTACTTAAAGGCTCTACAACTAGTTTACCTAAATGATCATTCGTACCACCCTCAGATCGTCCAAAGTGTACGCAATTTTTACACAATCCTCCGTTAAGCTTTTTGCTATACGCGAGTTATGGATAGAGTTTCAACCAGTTATACTGAAACGACCTATTCTTTTTTCCCTCAAGAATCAAAGGAAAGTTGTAGTCAGTTGGAGGTACCCACGAGTTCTTCATCCATTGGTATATGTCTTCATTTGATAGTGAAATTGAAACACTTTCACTGTCCAAAATATATCCAAAGTCACGATCTTGCCACGAAATTACTGGCACCGGCACCTCACTACTAATCAGGTCTGTTTTACTTAAAGTAGATTGAGAACTAGTAGACAAAGAAGAGGAAATTGTAGGCTTAATCTCATCCTGTTTATTCGAGGGTTTGGAGGAAATTGGTTCTGCCAATACTTCGTGCTTCTCTGATTCTTCTACTATGTCCTAAAAATAAAACATAACAATGAAATTCAAGTTTAGTTTTTAACCAAGAATCAAAATGTGGTACAAAGCATTTTAAGGCTAACCACAGTTTACAAAATGTTTCAATGAAATGGCTTGATTTTTGTATACAACCGCCTCTCGAAGTAACGCTCTAATTCTAATCCATTTCAAGAAAACAGAGCGCTCATTAAAACAGCTCTAATGAAATATGTTTTCCCATAAGAGTGCATGTTAATCAAAATAATTCGTTTTTCTATTAGGTAAATGATAGCTGTCTACCATTTAAATCAAAACACTTTTCCCCGTTTAAATCAATTTACAAAACTAATTTATATCTAAAGACATGTTAAGTACATAAAATTAAATTTAAAAACTTTCGCGTACCACATTGTCCACATAATAACGGCTTGGGCCACTTGGGTTTTAGGCCAACATTCCTAAGTAGGCGCAAAATAAATAATATTTTAACAAAAAATAACCGAATTCAAAATAACATATTTTAATAAAGAAGTAATAAAAAGTAAAAAAATAATTGCTTTATTAATTTACTTCTGTTTACTTTAATTAATTAATATACCTGTTAATTTAATTCCCGCGTCTGCTTTCTAAATGTGTATCTGAAATGAAATGACACACCAGCGAGATCTGGTAGCGTGAGGTAAAATAGCGCTGAAAGCTTCTTGTTTTTCTCACCAGAGCTGTTACTGATGTGGTAGACGGAGTGGCGTACTGTAAACATTGGCTGAACACGGAATGAAAATGAAGTAAGCGAGTAGCTATGAAGGAAAGAGCAAAATATTGTTAGTTGATTCGTCACATTTATTCGTTGCATTGTATTAACTACACACATGATATTGCTATTTTGTGCGCACAGAAATAAACATTATCATAAAAGAAAACAGCGCTAATTTGAATCTATAGTTGCGCTACTTATAATCATGACCTAATTAATTGGCGTCGTTACTTTAAAACAGCGCTAATCAAACCGCGTTACTATGAGGGGCTTGTGTATTTTGGAATTAATTTTCCGTTCATCATAGTGATTACGTTTCGCGGGTATCCCTTTTGCCTGGATCCTGGAACAATCTTGGCCATTCCCAACAGTTCCTAGCAATCCCTGGCGGCGTTAGCTGGAACTATGTGTACTACCTTGAATCGAGATTATCGATTATTAGAAGTAACTTTTATGTGCGGCTCTAATAAATAAGTACCGTTTAATGTAAACTACATAAACGTATTTTCATTAAATTACATAAAAATTTATTTCATGTACTAATTTATCCAGTGCGTCTTTTAACCTTCTGGGGGGGTACGTGCCCCCGTGAACCCCCTCCCCCCCCCCCCCTGCCAGGTTCCACTTCTGAATGAAGATGTCACAACCTAACCAACCTTTTACACACTTTAACAGTATTTAAAAGTAACTGATATAACCTAACCAACTGTTCAAAATAATAAACTCCCAGTAAACTATTTGAAATTTTGCAATGCTGTTTTACAGAATCGTTAGGTAAATATTATAGAAACTAAAAAATAACATTTTCAAAATGTAATAATTAGGTAGTTTTTAGGTGTCACTGTAGCTTCTTTGATTATCCCACACAAACACCGTCATTAATTCAGAATGGAATTTTGGTTATTATAGTTGATAATATGCACTTCCCTGTTTCACAGTGCATGAGTAAAGTAAGCATTGAAAGCACACCCAGCTAAGTGAAACATAACTTATTAAACTGCAGGATGAAACTGTAACTAAGCTTAGTTTCTTCCACGCTTACTCTATATATGTCCCGGGAAGTACAGTGATGCATAATTGTGTTAAAAGAAAAAAAAATTGTCAGAATCAAACAGCTTTGCTGAATAATCAACAAACAAGTAGCATCTAAAAACATCATCGTTGAAACATTTAATAATTTTTTCAGAAGAGTTTTTTTTAATTACTCAATAACCGGTCTGCATGCTCATAATTTGCCACATAGCACTTGCATGCTACATATTTACTACTAAGATGCTGCAGGTCAGTCCAATTTGGTCATAGTATGTACAAGTGCATTTACAAGTAGATAGTTGACTGATTTGTTTGTTTTTAAATAAAGAATGATAGAATTAAGGCTTAAAGTCTCCTCAACATGAAGGCTATAAGAGACTGTGAGAGATTATCTGAGAATAAAGTATTGTAGGAATGAATGGGTGGGCTTCGGGCATTCCAGAGTAGTAGAGAGGATGGAACTGGCAGAGACAGTGTAATGCAAATAGAATTTCCCTCTGTACTCCAGGTAAAGGTATTTGAGTGCACATTTTAATTTGTAGCCTACTTATCAATCAATTTTTGCATTGTCTACATTGCTACTTTGCTCATCCCCCAACATAAAACAAAATCTTTCTCTGTGACTACTGCTCGTGCCGGGAAAGAATTACCAGAGTCAATCAGACTTCAAAATTCCCTTTCTATGTTTAAGAAAACATTATTCAGGTACTTGCTTAGCTCCATTAATCAGGTTTAGCTGTGGTATCTGTATGTGTGATTAAATGTGTGTGAATGTACGTAGCCTATGTGTATTTGTATGATTTATTGTAAGAAAATGTATTGGTATAGATAACTTATATCTAATTTGTTTGTGTCTTCGTTAGTTTTTTACTTAAATATTTAGGTTATTAAATATCTTTGAATCTTTATAACTTTAGCATTAGATAGATAAAGAAAGGCCTTTTTATAGTATGCCTATAATACGTTATACTTCAGTTAGCTCATGTGTATCGTATATGCTAATTTTTTATTATTTTCATATTTGTATTTATATCTTAATTCAATTTATATTTAAATGTATTTGTGACAATTTTTGGTATGTGTACCTAGTTAGTAAAGATGTTTGTGGTTAAGTGTAAGACAAGGCCTTAACTTCGCCACTTAAAATAAGGCAATAAATAAATAAATAAATAACTATCGTGCATGTTCTAACAGAAAAACACAAAACCTACCACATCAAGGACGAGCAGCTGAGCAGAGACGGCTTCAAGAAGTTCATGAAGCACGAGGGCTGTCCGTTCGAGAGCTGCCGCTTCTCGCGCGTGTGCAACCACATACACTGCATCCGCGCGGGCTGCAACTACGTGTTGCACTCGAGCGGCCAGCTGTTCAGCCACAAGCGCAAGCACGAGCGCCAGGACTCGGAGATGGCCTACCGCAAGTTCAAGCTGGCCCAGAGCATGATGCGGTCGTTCAGCGAAGGCCCGCAGCTCAGCCCGAACATGATCCACAACTTGAACGAGCAGGTGTGAACACATAGGCCTACCCAGTACCTGTTGGGTGAGGTAGTGAACGCCAGCTTTCCATTTGCAACTGAAAATAATGTTAAATATAACCATAGGATGAAGCATTGTAGCGGACTACTTTAGCCCTAATTCTTAACTCTTGAAGTGATTTTTTTTTTAAATTTTGGTAGGCTTTAGTGTGGCACGGTTATGAACGTAAAGGGTGAAGGCAGTGCGACCTCCCAGATTATAGTGGACTCGGAACCCCTTGGGTACCGACTGAGTGCCATAAGTTTGGGTCATACTGTGGTTGTTAGATCAAACCCACAACTTATCTCACGAGCTTGGCATGTTAGCGATTATAGCCACCAAAGACCCTCCATAGTGTTTTCAATGAAATACCAGACACACACGCAAATTTTCTCCAGTGAACATAGTTTAAAACTAGTTCACCTTACGTATTCAGAATACAGCACATTAACAGCAAAATAAAAAAAATGTGATCGAGTCTTTCAGTTCTCACCAGTGATGTGTTAACATCTAGCCTCGCTAACGAGCAAACTCATGTGTTCTCATGTTGGAAATAAACTTAAAGTATGAAACTCTGACACAACATTTAACTTAAAATTCTTTAAAATAATTCCAAGTGTGATAAATATAAGAAAATTGTGTTTTCAACCACATTTTTTTTGCATGAATCACTTGTAGTTTCCACACCCACTGCTAGAGCAGCCATGCAGACTATCAAATTATTTGATTTGTAGAGTGAAAAGGACTTGAAAAAAATACTAAACACCAGATTTTCGACTAGGTAATTCATTTAAATACTGCCCATCTTGTTAAAATTCATTGTACAGTTAACACTATAAAGTTACCCTTTGGCTTTGTGATCTTTGGTTCATATCTTTCTGCATAGATGCCACAGTAACACAGTTCACAAAATGTAGCACTTAAAATCTGAAGATTTTGTTTTGAATGTGTAAGTTGGGCAGCATGTTTAACAACTGCCCGCACTTACACAACTACTTAGTGGCTGTCAATGCTAGATACATGTACGTTTCCGGCAGTAATTGGGACACCCTGTTTTGATCAATTAGACATCACCCAAATGCTTGGTGTTCCAACATAAATAGTTTCTTTATTATTTTCAACAAAGACCGGTTCAGCTTCTACTTCAAGGGTTTATTCCAGTCTTGGGAAGCACTTTTGACCTTATATTTAGAGACCTGCAAAATTTGCGAATTCATTCGGCGATAGGCTAGAATTCAAACACATATACCTCTCAGATAATTTTGCTATTGGCTTACTGTTCATCTGGACGAATTTCAACCAGTTATAAACCCTCAACCAAAGAAGGATCGAATCACAGACAAACCAGCTGAGACGACTTACAAGTCGGCAGCCAATGAACTTGCGTTATTTTCCCGAGTGTACAGGAGTATGAGCAGTCTATCCTGAAGGCCATCGAAACCGCAAATTTTGCAGGTCCCTACTTATATTGTATGTATGTTTCCAACTTATTTTTTCGTGGTGAACATGCAGCCTAAGTTTTTTGTTTGAATTCAGACTCATTCTGTATATTAGTTTAAGCATACACCACCACACATTGCAGCAGTTTGTACAAGACCTACCTAGTACTCTACATTATTAGTTACAGTTCAATTTTATTTTTGTGAGTGCTGGTATTGCAAAACTAGGTTTGAAATGTATGATCAGAAGAATTTTTTATTTTTTTCTGATAAATGTTTTAAGTTTTTATTTGTTTGGTAATTCATAAAAAATGTTAATTTTATCTACATTTATATGTGATATTTTCCTTTAAATATTTAATGTATTTTTTTAATTTTTGAATACATAATTTTTATCATATGTTAATGCATGTCTACCTGTTTTATTGGTTTTGATATTTTTCCATAATTTTCACCATAGTGTTTTTGTATGGTGTTCATAAGTTGAGCCAACATTCGGATACATCAGCCAGCTCCGTGCCGATGTCTGTCATCCAGCAAGGCCCCTTCTCGCTGGGAGCAACTCAGCAACAGAGCAATGGAGACAATTCAAGTGATGGAGGGAATTCACCTCCGTTGCACTCGGCACCGCCTCCCAAATACTCGCATTCAGTGACTAGTAAGTGCCACTAACCTTCCGATTAAACATCATTATACTAACTATGAGCTGGTTGCTGGAAAAGTTTCAAGTTAACCATCATCTGGTTTAGAATCGTCAAGCCTCTTGTCATTTTGCTTGCCGGCTGTTGTCCAAGTGCACAGCAAGTTTTACACTCTGTTAGTTATTACAAGAGTTAATCGATGCTTTCTTGCAAAGTTTGTTAGTTACCCAGAGTTCTCCAAAGCCTAATATACTATGTAACAACAAATATCTAATTAGTTATGACTTCAATTTGACTTACTGTAATTATACTGTAAATTGTTCCAATCCTTTCCAATATCTTCTTTGTGTTAAGTGCCAAATTGTATTTGATTAACAGAGAGTAACTATTGTTCTAAATTATTTATCTCAAAAATATAGTTATAAGTCATGAAACTTAAATGTCAGCTTTCTTTTGATAACTTTGATTTTATTTTTTCGACATCTCACTTAAGTTTAAAGTCACACATTAAATTTTAATATTTGGAGACTGTGCACTTAAATCATGTGAACATATCTTTAATTTAGATTGCACTCCCACCCCTCGAAGTAACACTGTTTGATTTGCGAGGTTTTGAAGTAATGATGCCAGTAAATTTTGGCATGATTTGAAGTAACATGGTCATAGATTCGAAGTAGCGCTGTTTTATTTTACATGAATTGTTATTTATGTGTGTGCATAATGGTAAAGGTACTTATGTAGCATTAAATACAACAAATCAATAATGTGAAGAATCAACAAACAATATTTTGCTCTTTCCTTAATAGCTATTCGCTTCCTTCATTGCTTATTTATCTCTGACGATGCCCATGTGTTCACGCCATCCCGCATGCCAGTAGCATCTCTGGAGAGAAAAACCAGAAGCTTTCAGGGCTAGTTTAAATTGTGCCACTAGGATGCACTAGTGGCAAATCTGGCAGACACACATTGATTAAACAACAGAGTCTGGAATTATGTTAACAGGTTAAATAGTCTTTCTAATAATATAAAATGTTAAGTTTATGCTCTTTTAAATCTTAACAGAACTGAAATATATTTCCTATATTAATAAAATTATTATTTGGTATCTCAGAAATGTTGATAGCACCTACTTAGGAATGTTATGCCCAAGGCCTATTATGTAAACAATGTGGTACATGAATTTTTAAAATCTAATTTTAGGTTTTTTAATCCCTTAATGTTATTCCGTATTTATTAAACTGTACTTCAAATTATTTAGACACATATTTTAACGGGAGCTGTGTCTTGATTTAATTGGTAGTCAGCAGGCACACTTACCTGAATGGAAAACAAATTATTTTGATTAACATGCACTCTTATGGGAAAAAAAAACTTATTTTATTAGCGTAATTTTGATTGCGCTCTGTTTTCCTGGAACAAACTTCAAGGGGCGGGTGTATATAAAAAATTACTCTGTGGTATAAATATTAATAAAAAATGTTTTTTTTTTCTTAATTCCTGGGATTGGTTCACCAGGTTTTTGTAGACACCTTGTTGTAGTTTCGTGATAATATTTTAACAATGACTTAGCATAATAGAGGCCATATTTTTATTGGATTTGCTATCGGAAACAACCATCATATTTGACTCTGCAAGTCATCCTTATTGGTCAGCTTAACTGACTTTTGCCCCTGGGGTTGTGGCTTTGAGTTTCACCAAGGGCATGGATGTTTTGGAATTACTTGGTAAGACGTCCCCACCAAGTCTCTTGGTATAAGGCAGGGTCATTAATATCGTATGTATACAAGTAACCGACTCCACACTCTGTACTTGAATTTACAAATTCAAATGTGACCTAGGTTTGATTACATTGAGTGAAAATGTGTGCATTTCAGGTGACGATGGCTTGGGGAGTGGAAGTCTACCGCCTCAGTACGGTGCCCTGTCTTCGGATTTCTCATCCGGAATGGCTGTGGACTTGAGCACCGAAATGGCATCAAACACATTTTCTTGGAACAGCGAAGACTTTTGGCAGAAATACTTAGCTCGTTATCAGGCTAACGAAAAATGTGTCGGAGGCGGCCAATGTGAATACATTTTCAAGGAACATATCCACTGTATGGCAGAAGGATGTGATGTAATTTTCAGGTATTATTCAATTTGTTTAATTATTAATTAATTTATTTGTTTCATCTACTGGACCATGTAAATAATTTTACACAATGGTATGGGACATATCAAGATATAATTTAAATGTCAAATATACAAAAAGTACAGACATTGAATTCAAAAACACGAATATAGGTAAAAATATAGCCTATAAAGATTCAAAAAATACACAGATGGTTGTAAAACAGTAATACAGGTCCAGTATAAAGGGAAAATATAGATAGTAGAATATAAAGATAAAATTAAAACAGTAATACAGTTACAAATAAATATATACTTTGCAATCAAAAATAGAAAAATGTTAGGGTACTGTAAAATTGTGGGTTGTTATATTCTTAAATGGAAATATTGGAACCAAAAAGACTGAAACATATTGATCTTTATGAGTGTGAGATCAGTGTGTAGAGCATTGAGAAAAGAAGATAATGTAGAAACTAGGGGTGTGCGGGAAAGGAAATTTAGCTTCGGGAAATATTTGGGAGGGAACATCAGATTTCACTCAGGAAATCGGGAAAATATATTATAAGCTCTATAGCATGCCAGTAAAATTATAATTTTTTAAATGTTTTTATCACAACAGCATTAAGTTCTACAAAAATACAGAACTGGTGAATCACTGCTTTTATGAACTAAACCAAAATAAACTATAGAAGATACAACATGACAATCTTTACACTTATGAGTTACACAAGGAAATGTTTGCAAACTTTTTGGAAAACAGATTTTTAATATTTATTCTGTTTTTGTGCAAGAAAACACTTTGAAGACACCGTATTTCCAGCAGATGAGAAAACCCTTTCACAGGCAGTTTCAGTTGCTGGTATTCCCAGAAATGCCACTGCTAACTTGCATAAATTTATCAATATCATCACATTTTATTCACACCACTTAGTGGGTTTCCAGTTCTCTCCAGTAGCAGCATGTTTAAACATGTCATCACCTCTGTGTTCTGATGAGCACCTACGAGACATTTTGCAGCTAAATTAGCAAATTCATGCCACAAAGAGGAGTGGCTAAAGTCATTAGCTGATTCAGGTTTTTGTGGTCCTGCAAAATAAAGAAAAAAATACCGAAAACCTTTACCAAACATCTGAGATGCTAACTACAAGTAACAAACCAGATTAAGTTAGCCTATTTATAGCGGAAAATAATAAAAGCTACACTGTAGGCCTACGTCAAATATACTGCTATGGACTGTAGAATACCACCCAATAAATTTTACCCCCAAATAATATTAAATTTAACAAAATCTGCCCACAGTAAGAAAACTTACTGGATACAGCTAACTCCTGTATAGAATGGAGTGCAAATCCTCCAACATGTAATTTTGTGTGCCTGGTAGGGTTTCTTTACTTAGTTACATTGTCGGATCCAGTTTTTTTCACATTGTGGGGTCGAATACTTTACTTGATAGACATTATTTAAATTTAGTGTTTAGTTCTGTCATAAATTTTCCATCGAATGATGTTTGTTTCTGTTGAACTGTTCTTGGTTGTATGAATATTTTCAAATTGATTTGCAGGTCAATAGAAGGGGTACGAGAACATGCTCGAAACCACGAACAACAGGAGCAAGTTACAGAGGCCTTCTACATTACCGAGTCTGGCCTGGAAACATCAAACTGTCAATGTTACGAGGATTGCCCTTATCAGAACAGAGAGAAACACTATCATTGTACTTGGGTAAGTGCTTAGTTGTTAAATTTATAATAAATACAATTTGTAACATAAGAAAATTACTAATGTGCATTTCCACAATCAGTTTCTAAATTTAGCTTTATTTCTTACAAAATTCATTTTTGGTCACGGATTAGCTTAAGAGTTGTAAATTTGCATGTTTAAGTTTTAATTTTTACAAACACATAAATATTTAACTTATAAACTGCAAAATTATTTTTTTTTTATATTCCACAGTTAGTTTTGTTAAGAAATTAATGAAAAACTATTAAAGCAAGTGAGTATATATTAAATAGTTTTGTTAATTGACTTACATTTACTTTGTGACACTCAAAACATCCGGCTAGCTCACAATTGGCATAGAGTGCAGTGAGTTGGTCGCTGAAATGATATTTGAGTTCCAAAATAAGGGTTACTGTCGATGATTGGTTATTGAAACAACGTCTCTCAGACACAAACTGATATTAACGTTTTTTTATTAATACTTGAAGAAAACTCAGTCATCGTGGCCACCATCTTCCGACCACGAGAACAATTACATGTCGAATATACAACCAGGTTGCACAGAACATCTTCACTGATTTCAAAAAACAAATTTACTGTTTGTAAGTACTGAAAAATTAATATCAAAAAACTGCTCGCAAGTACACCCGGTGGTTACTTGCAACCTACGGTAAAAGCCGAAGGATTCAAGTCCTCGTAGCAAAGACAAAGTTTCTTGACTCATTGCTTAGATATAATACACTAAAACATACGACTGTGGTCATTGAATTCAAAATAAAAGTTACGAAAGACAAAAAAGTTTAAATATAAAATTCTCTCTTCTACACCATTAAAGTGTTATTTGTGAGCCACCGCCCAATGTGTGACCTGCTCGGAAGCTTGTACAGTCGCTGACAGAAGACACGGCCGTCCTCTGTCCTGGAAGGACAAAGGGTGCTTGTGCGACTTAAATTTAAACCAATCATAAAAATACAGGAAAAACATCGGCCAATCATGACGCATGGCAACAGCACTCCCGACAAACTCCAGAGTCTTTCTTTCACAGTTCCAGAGCTCTTGTATCTCTAATTATTATGCAACTGGCTGACTATCACCTCAGCTCGTGGTAACTGACATTCAACAAAAATGAAACATTATTGACCAGCTAGACGTAAAATATTGCAGCGTAATGTACTGCTATGTTTTAGTGATATGTACTTCAACATTTTCTGTAAATTATCTCTAACACTTTAGTACCTTTTGCATACAGCCTTATACAGTGTTTGTCTAGATAGTCGGGATAAAAAGTTTTAACTGAACAGTTTTTTTTCCCGACTTTACTTTAACTGTGTTTTCTGGTTATTGGTGGATCTCTTGCCAGTCATTTCCCCAGATAATCGGGAGTTTTCTGTGCCCATTTTTATATCATGCAAGATGAGAAAAATGTAACGTAAACAACAATCAACTTAAAACTTCACACCTTTGGCTTCGACTTGCATTTCCACCTTCTATGTTTGAGGTGAAGATTCCCGAAAACTTTTAAAGATGCATATGAAAATGTATATAAGGCTGAAATTTTCTTTTCACCACACGCATCACATTTTCATTTGTTAAACTTTCGCTCAGTGAAAGCAAATGAAGCTTTTAAATCAAATTATTAAGAGTTTGACATGTTTTTTGTGAAAAACATTATTTATGGAGAGAAGCATGATGATTTATAGTATTGCAGTTTCAAGTTGTAGGTTGGCGATGTCATGCAACTTGCTTGTTTTATAAACTTATCTAGTTTACTTGTGTTTGTTGTTTGCGTGTTGCACTCATGCATTTCTTGCAAAGTTTATAAACCCCGCAGTTACCTTTATTTGTGTGACTAGCGAACTGATGAATTAACTTGTGTTTGTAGTTTAAGGTACATATTTTGTTTTACTAATTTCATGAGTTTCTGTAAAGTAAAATTTTTTCTCCTGTGTACAGGACAACTGCCGCGAGATCATTCTACCATCTGACAAGCCATTCCGAAGGTTAGACCACTACAAAATGCACGAGTACTCTCGCAAGTTAAGCCTCACAAAAGATCCCCTCACAATGACTCATCTGGCTACCTCTATCGATGGCATGTTCAGAAGGAAGCGAGGAAGACCACCGAAAAACAGCGTTATAGAGGTACATTATAAATAATATTTCACATTTAAGATTGCATATTATTTCTTTCATTCAATCATTTGAGTAAGACCAAAATAATTTTTATTTACTTATTTATAATGGTTACAAACATAACCATTTTCATTTTTAATTTTTTTTTCCGCTGATTGAGTAGTGTAATAATATATGACATCAGCTGTGGCTGACCGCCCTAGCTTATTTATTAAATGCAATAATTGATGTAGGCAAATTTATAGCCTGTTACCATCCAAACTTATCTTTCATACTATTAAAATAACTTATGAATTTGCAAACATTGTTACTAAAGTTACCTATCATAGATTTTTAACTTTTAGAACTAAGAGGAAGATCTATTTTAACCAAATAATCATTGGACAGAACAATTGAATCTGAACTGGGTAAAACTATAATTTTTTGCTGTTGGGAAGGATTAAATGGGACTAGTATACGTCGCAGCACCATAATACTACTGATAACGTCATAAAAACAGCGGCATGGGCATCGTTACCATTTCTACACTCAAACAGGGCAAGCGCGGTAATATGAGGGGGTTTTGGGCAGGGAACATTATATGCTTGTTTTTTTGCAAAATACACAGCTTTATGAAACTAACTTTTAGGTACGGTATTATATACTAAAACCCTACCTATTCTACTATAGAACACTATACTGAAGATATATTACCCACAGTATTGTATTATATACGTACTACAAACCCGCCTGGTTTAGTATATTTTGTGATGCCATTTTTTTAATTTAAATATTCATTGTCAACTATTATTATGATGTCTTGGGTATCCTATCGTATAGCCCACTGTACCATTAAATTTATTGGATACAAAAAAACACAAACTTTGTTCTGACTCATCACTGCAACACTCATTACCAAACCTATACAATTAATTTATATTACATACTAAATCTTATTGTATACTTATTTTAAAACTTAAATATTATTAAGACATTCCATTTCACTTATTTTCTGTTCAAATTCTATTCTGATTTTATTTGTTCAATCCTACTCATACCAAAACTGCTATTTTCACTCCCAAACTATCACTATCATTTGTTTTTATTTCCACAACGATATCCATTATCTCACCATTACCAATATTTCATTTTATAATTCCCTTTGTTCCTCCATTCAAGTCTGTTATCATTGGCCAACTTCAAAAACATCATATTATTGTCCTACATTTTTTTCCGACCATAAACACACTTATCGTTATTGAGATGTAGACTTGACCCAATTAAATTAATGTATACTTATGAATATTATATAACAAAACCACACTTGTATGTGTTTTAGGGATGAGTTTACAAGTCATGTTTATGTTGTGGTTAAGCATCAAAAATGTTTAACTTTGCATTCAGACTAAGTAAATAAGTGTCCTTAAACTTAATATAGTAAATTTACTTAAATACTTTTGGAATGCTGTAAATATTCAACAGATAAACTTTACATAATCCTGAATCAAGGTTGTTATTGTAGGTTAACACAGTTTGAAACATTGGCTCCAGTCAATAATTGACCCAATATTAATATTTAGTTTATGGTCTCATTGAATGTTTTTTTAAATTGCTTCATGAAAACATTTTCATGACAAATATTGGAAAGTAAAAGTATGAGCTGATAAATAACTACTTAGTCTCTGGCATCAATTATGATTTATGTGTACCAAGTTGGTTTTGAATTTCAAGCAGTCTGGAGCCAACTTAAATCTTGGGTTGTAGAGCCCTAATTTAACTTTCTGATAATTAAATATAATCTGAACACGAGGAAAAAAAATAAGCGGTATTAATTACTATAAAGCCAAGTAAATATTAAAAAAAAAATTTATTGGAATAATTTTATCTCTCATTAATTAAAGGTTTATGTTATCTAAGTTTCTTAATGTAATCGAACTCAAGTTAAAGTATTACTCAGGTCAGGGAACATGTGTAAATGACTATGATTTGTTTCTATGTTGCATTTTGCAAAATTTATAATCTATTTTCTCTATTCCTTTTCAGGTTTGGAATGATTATGTAAGTTTCTATTTTAATAATACTTGATAGTTAAATCACTCTTCGGTGAAGGGTGGAGTGTATTTTTCTGTATGCAGCAGTTTTGATGAATGAAAATAGGTGAAATTTGTGTTTATGAAATAGTATACCTAGTAACATTTATGCATGCATAAACAATAAAAAAATTCTATTAATTGAATCAGGTTATTCTTTTAAGAATCTTGTGTAAAAAGCACATTAACATTCAAATGGCACATTTTTGTATTTACCTACCTACTTACAATTAACACACTCACTTTTTTTAACAAACTTTGTGTGTAAATGTGTGTTAGTTCATTTAGTGGGACTTTTAAAACTTCATTGGCATTACCACTTTGAATATAACTGAAAGATACAGGTTATATAATTGATATATTCTGTATGTTTATTGTTCACAAAAATTTTTTTTAAAAAATAACTGCCCAAACATTTTTATCATTACAGTAAACTCTCAATTATCCGGGCCTGGATTATCTGGTTTTCAGGCTATCGTTGCTTGAATATAGTTAAACTTTTAATTTTTTATTTTCTTTAGCACTCCAGCGCATTTCTTCGCTAGGCCGTTATGTGCGTTAAAAACTCACAAGACTTACAATTCTACCTTATTTTCTGAAGAAAAAATGCTTATGAGAACACTTTCCTGTCTATACGTGTCTGTGCATGTGTGTGTATGTTTGTGTGTGTACATCCTATATTAACTTTTCTTTGGCTGATTCAGGCACTTATAATTTTTTGGAAGTTGTATAGAAGTATGAACTGATGAAATTTTAATTATTTAAAAAAAACTTGTGTGGTGGTATAATGCCAGCATTTGATTATGAAAGTAGCAAACAAGCAAGACACTGCTGTAGATGCATAACTTTCCATGTAAATATGTTTCAATTCATAAAAAAAAAAAAAATGGGTGCGTGTACTTATGTACGCGCGTGAGAAGTTATACTTCTTTGGCATAATTAAAAAATAGTTTTTAATTGCATGCAAATAATTAACTACAATAAAATAATAAAAGGGCTGGAAAAAGATGGTCAACACAGTCAATAAAGTTCAATTTAAATTTGAAAAAATAAATAAATAAAATTTAGAGAATAATAAATATATATGACATAATTTGAACTAAATATTATAAGATTCTTAATTTTAAATATTTATTATTGATTATTTAATATTTTAAAAGAAAATAAATAAATTTAAAAATAAATTCAAAAATTTAATTTAAGTTTATTCATTTTTTAAATATTTATTATTTTCTTAATTTAATATTCACTTTTCATTTTGACGTGACGTCTAATAAATCGATAAACGCCGGCTGCACGCACGAATAATTTTCTCCATGGTAGCGTTATTCTCCATGGTAGCGTTAAAAGTTTAACGCAACCTTGTTGGAAGTCGCAATAGAAGTATAACTTCAATAACACTTTTAAAGCATAGATAAACATAAATTATGTTCGTAACTATAAGAAACTGTTTTATTAACTCTTTTTTACAGTTTCCAATGGCTCCTGGTTCTACTATGGACTCTCCTCAAGCAATATTCACTAGCTTCAAGTTACCCAAGCCATCGATACCACCGGGAAGCATAAGCAATCAACTTTTCTCTCCATCTGTTGAGTCAAGCAACAGAACCAGCACTTCACCTTCTAGTCCTGATGAAAGTTCAAAAAGTTCTACTCCGGTGAGTTTTTATTCAGGATTTGTAATAATTTTCAAATGAATTAAAATTTAACTTGGTTTATTGGTATTCTTACTGGGATTCACAAATAATTGTAATGGCAAAACAATATTACTTTCTAATAGTTTTACATATGCTATGCAATATGCTACTGTTTACAGTAAGACTGAAATATCTTGTATTTGTACATAAGAGGAGGTAAGCACCAATACCAGTATATAAGTTGTTGTGACTAGGGATGTAAGGGAACGAACAAATGAAATGTCGGAGTGGGCGCCACCACGTGATGTGGGCACGTGGACCCGGCGGAGACTCCCTTCAGGGCGTGACGTGACCCGTGTAGGGCTAGGCTCGGTTCCCTTAGCACGCGATATCGTTACAGTGGGCTCTTCAGGCGTCCCACACGCCTCGAGGTTCAGGAGCAGGGACACGTGGTCACTCGACTAAAAATAACACGTTCGACGTACTCCTTTTATTCCAGCAACGTTACAACACGTCTCCAATCGCGCTACACCTACATACACTATGAAACTGTTAATAATGCCAATGGCGGGAGAGAATAAGTTTACAGGCTGACCAGGTCACCTCGTGGCGTGGCCTTGTTAGCTTAGGACGCGGTTCGTGGTTAAATGTTCGAATTGAACTTAAATATTTATTAAAACGAGTCGGCCACCCGGAGTAGGCCTCGCAGATACAAAAAAGGTTTAAGAATGATAAAAAGTCCGGCGGATGTTAAAAGATCAGTTGATTAAGAAAAATATGAAGTTGCGCGGTGCTCACCAAGCATCCTACCCCGGGTGACGAACGGAAGCGACTGAAGAGGCCAGGGCAGCATGGCAGCCGGAAAGCACTGGAATTACCGTTAGTCTCTCCTGTTATTTATTAATACATATTTTAACTAAAACAAATACACTAAAATTTCTATAATAAAATCATATCAAGGTTTCGTTAATTATTTCAGTTGAGTATTGATTATTTTAATTATGATTATGGTTCACACTAGTTACGGGTAGTTCCATTGCCTGCCGCGTGGGGTGCTGCGCCGTCCTTACAACTAGCACTTAAAACATAAACACTTAGGGAATATTATTTAAAGAAAAGACAGGTAGGTAAACATAAAAATTGAATGATAAAATAAAAAGGGTCGTGGCACAGACTCTACTCCCGCCTCTTGTTGGTGCCTCACACGCACACACACACACCTGCACACGGGGCGGGAGGTTTGAAATAGAGGGTGGTGATGGGAGGAGAGGGGTGGCGACGGCGTGAGGAACATCGGGCTTAGGGAGGGCGTAGCCCCGGTCGCTTTCAAAGTAAATAATTAAATACCTAAAAAAAATTTCAGATTAGTTGGAATATACTATACAAACTTTAAGATAAGCATTTTACTATCTATTTAAAAGTTTTTTTTTTTTTAATCATTGAGTGTGATATGTCATGGATTAATTTCAACAATTTTAATTATCAATGTTGCAGAAAAAAATGGTTTTTATGAATTCATATCTAAATAAGCTTATATAACACTGAAACCATAATTATATTTTATGTAACATTTATAATGTGATGTGTTTTAATGGTTACCAAACTACCTACCAGCCAAAATGAGGATTTAAAAATCAAAATATCCAAGTAAAATTTGTAAAAAATAAACACTTTCCAAGCATTTTCTGAAAAAAAAAAAAATTTGAACATTCATGCTGATAGTTTGCAGGGTTTTACTGTATAACGTAATTCCCTTAGACATGTCACCTTAACTGTACTTTCCATACACTGAGGCACCCTGTTTTCTTTTCAAGAAATAGTTTGACAGGTTTATTTGGTTGCATTTCTGTTACAAAATAAATACTGCTATCATTACTTGGGTCTTTACAGTAGGCGGACATTAACACTCATGCTTGGCTAATAAAGACTCAACAATATGTTCTATCCTATTTGATGGGCACTACTGAAAACACAAATATTGTAACTTTGTATGTTAGGTTGTGTAAAGATCCATTGTGTACTGTTTATCATACATACAGCTTGGACTCTGTTGGGTTAATAAAATTTCTCATTCTGCTGATAAACTTGTGGAAATATTCAAATTCTGTTCAATTTTTCAGCATCGTTTGGATATTCTGCAAGAGGGGTTCTATGCATTCTCCGAAGGCTCCCCTTGCCCCGATGCATTATGTCCGTACAACACCAGGTGTCAACATTACCATTGCAGCCAACCACGATGTTTCTACGTAACTGACAGAGAAGATATTCTGATCATGCACTCCAAAGACTTTCATGATAATATAGATATTATGGAAGGTTTTTTGTTCTTTGACAGAATGGTTGACTGTCGCTTACCCAACTGTCATAGGTGAGTGCCCAAGTACATTGATTTACCATTTTTCAAGCATATAGTCTATAATATTTAATTAGCTTAGTGAGAAATGTGGACATTTTGAAGAAACATTTAGTTTTTATGGTATTTTTTAATGATTTAGGGCTGTTACAAATGCTATGTTAGTTAATTTGTTTGCTTGCCATTACTATTAGATATTTAAGGGTTATTTGTTTAAATATATCTCATTATCTATCTTTCATTTCACATGGGGTCACAAATTTTTATCAGCGCATATTTACTAAGTGATAAGTGATCTAATTATGATCATCTGTTTTACATTTTACAGCTTGCAAATAACGTTTTGTAAATATCTTGTAAAAAATTTGTTATGAAACATAAAACTGTGCAAAAGCTATTGTGATGAAATTACTGGAATATCTCTTAAATAATTGTAATTACAAGAAAATGAAATAAGCAAATAATCAACATGACATGTAAGACAGAACCTCAAAATTTTTGTACAGCAGTATCTGGTATTCAAAAATAAATTTGACACACAAAAGGTTAGGTTTTATTTATCTATGTATTGTCTCAAACGTGCATCATGAACAGTTCCAAACAATTATATGAATCTGTTTTAGTGTGTAACATTTCATGCTCTCCTTAAATCATGCTTACCAATGGTTATTTTTTTTGTACGTAATGTAACTCTCGTTTTGCGTAAGTTGAAAAAAAAAAGACAACTGTAAAATTATTTGTACCCTTGAGCATGGAAATTAAGTAAAAAATTGATAGTTTTGCTCATTATTTATACTAAGTTGTACCTACATTACTATATTCAGTGGAGTCCTGATAATCCAAACTTATGTAATCCAAAGTTAATCTGAAACCGAGAGTCAAAAAGAACTAAGGTTACAATAAAACCACAGTGATACTTAATAATATGTATAAAGTATATTTCTGAATATTACGAGAAAATTCAAAGTTAGACAGTGTACTAAAATAATTATAACTGAACTACATTGGTTTGAAAAAATCTGTTTGACTTTTTATCAGAGAGAAGAATACCTCTCCCTTGAAGCCAAACTATGCCAGCACCTCAGAAAAATGAACCTTATAAAATAAACTGTGTATAATCACACATAATAATACATATTTATGTAATCACATTTTATTATGTAATTTAAGTTTATTTGTGGCACAAGACATGTTTGTGAGTAATCATTTGTTGTTTAGTAACTTAACAAAGATACCTAGGCATATTTAACTACGTAGGCATGTACCTACCAGTTACAACAATATCTCATAAGTAGCAAATATAGTTAGTACCTAATATGTATTGCTAATTTTAGCAAAAAGAAATAATCACTTATTGGCCTGACATGCAGTACCTAACCAGGCATATGCTTATAATAAAATGAGCAATGTTTGCTAAGGAAACACATAACATTTTAACAGGGGTAGAATGTTTCATTTGAACTTGTGTTTAAGAAGTACATACAGTAGAAACTCGTTTTTACGTACCTATTTTAAGGGACCAAATGGGGAAATAAAACTCTTTATATATCTATGAAATAGTATTTTAATAAACTTGTAGATATAATGAGGTTAACTTCAATTTTTCTGAGAACTCAAATTGAAAATAAACAAAGAAGCTGGAGATTTTCTTTAGATTTTTACTGTTCTTGTAGCTATGTGCAAATGAATTTCAGTGCATGATAAGCAATTAATTTTATCGTTACAGGAAAATTACTTAATTCAACTTTTTTTCATTTCTCTGACACTCTCAACAGTAAATAAATAATATGCTAAAGTTAAGTACCAGACAGCAAACCCTGCTAGTGCGTAAGATAACAAGTTAGCCACATAAATGAACAATAGAGCTGACTCTCCTGTTAAGTATTTACTTAAAGAGGGTTGATCCCAGATATTTTGGATTTATCAATTTTTTGCTTTAATTCATACATATTAAATTGTACACACAAAAATTTTGGCGCACCAAGCCATAAATATTTACCCCAAGATTTGTCATATTGTTACTTACAGTTATGTATCAATAATCTGATATTTGTAACAGCTGTGAAGAAATAAATGATTTTTTCGGACAAGTGTTAGAATAACTATATTAAACAACACACATTGATTACAAGTTGATTTTGAAATAAATACCAGATTACGCAGTTCTCTATAAGTTGCAGCAAGGATGGAGATCATTATTAAGATCAGTAATGCTTAATTAATTTTTTTTATTATTGAAGTGATAACGTCTTACAAATTGATGAACGCCGGCTGCACGCACGGAAAATTGTCACGTTCCACCTGAGCCGAGCATGCAAGAACCGGCCAACTACCGTGCGAGAAAATCTTCTATAATATCAAACAGGTTTAGGCGGGCTTTTTAACTAATTGTTCGTGATTATATTTAAACAAATTATTTAAATTAAATTTGCAAAAACTGTAAATAATATTTGAAAATTAAAAAGTATGCTATTTTTCGTCAATGTTTTCTTATGACATTATCACGTAAAATTATCGTCCGTAAACTGACTTTACAGACAACCCTTTTTTTTTTAGTTGGTTTGAGATTATTGCTTTTTGACTCTATGTAGAGACTTTAAAATACATTAGTACTTACAGGTTGTGTGGCATGTAATATATGAGTAATAAAACTTTCCAAACTTGCGGCAGTTTACTCTCCCTTTTCGAGTAATTGCCTTCCAAAGATAGGGTCCTGCCTACTGCAGACTTAACATTCACACTGGAAGCTGGGGATGCTTAACTATTCCTCACCAAAGGGCCAACCTATACAATTTGTTAAAGATGTAAATTGGTGAATGTTGTAGTTCTCGACTTAAAAGTGTGTGCAGTGAAATGGCATATCTTTTGCAGAACAGACTGACATGATTCTAAACACGGCATACCCTGGAAATGGCTCTCGCAATTGCCTGACCTAAATCCCATTGAGTTATAATTTTCTACTTAACGTCACATAGAATTGTTTCGTTACGTTATTGTTCCAGTAAGTTGCAGCATGTTATGGATTCAGTTGAATATATTTGCACCAACCACTGTGTTATTTGTAAGGGTGAGATCATCCATTGAAAATCTTATAAAAGGCTGTGTTGATAATGTGTGGTGTGACTTTTGAATCTTTAGACGTACCTTACATAAAACTTACTTTGAACAGTGAACCACATCCAAATTCCTGCCATCTGGCTTTGGAAAATATTAGGCAGGGAAAGCAGAATCAGCCATATGTTCATTAATTTTACTCATGAATTAGATACTACACAACCTGTAAGCGTTTATAATTCTTTACATGACTTGCCTCTAGAATGTGCTGTGGAAAGGCATTGCATTATATTTAAATTTACAGCAATAAAGTCAACCGACATTTCCACTGTGTGCGTCCGGGATGTGGCTACTCGTTTGTCCGCTACTCGACCATGGCATTGCACCAACAGAAACACAGAACAGAAGACAATGAAGAAATGATGCCGGAAATGGCTGTTGCTAAACGGAGCATTTGCAGTTCTCCTCCCGTGCAAAACTTGAAAATGCAAGAACAAGGTTGGTTGTATGCAAAGCATTTTACTAGGTGACTGAAACATTATAAATGTTAGTGTTTACACAGAGTGAAAACATTTTCTTTTTCATGAATAAAGGTGAGAAAAACAGTATAAATATATCTTTGGGCATTAAAATGTGTTAATTAAATTTATTCATTGAGCCCAGTAGATTTAACTATGCTAAGAGGTTACAGTTAAAAGCAATTTTTTGCTGCTGAAAGTATTCCAGTAAATAACATTTGTAGTTTTATTTGGTAATATGAGTAAGATTTGGGAGGTACATGTTATTGAACCTTAGAACTTGTCAGTTAACAAAACCCAACATAGTAATTTAGAGTGTATTTATTTATTACTTAAATCTTTTTAATTAAAATGAGTAGGCCTATTTAAATCACTGAAAAACAGTGCTGAATGTACACCTAAAAGTATCTTTGCAAAATCATTCTAAATTATAAAAAATTGTAAAAATATTAAGAATTAATAAAATTTATTGACATTTGCAACACTGATAACAGAGTTTAAATTTGTTTTTGACAGAGCATTGTCATTAATTGCTAGTTTTTACAATTATGTTCAGATATAAAATATTAATGTATACTTACAACCTATAAATAAATATTAGATAGAGTCTGCAAATTTTTGGGTCGAGTTGAGCCAAGTTCAGTGGTAATACCGTCTAGTCCACACTTGATAATGTTTTAGTTGAGTCCTTAAAAAACAAGTTGAGCTCAAGTAATTGTAGAAATTTTAGAGAATAATTTTATGTTGCTGATGATCATGCTAATGTATCACTAGCATAATATTAAATTTCACATTTGTCTTCAATGAGTTAGTCGTTAGTCATTTGTTTCAACTGAATAAGTAAAATACAAGTATAAATTGTACCTATTTGTGATTCCTGTTGAAATTTAGTATTTTATTCGTACTGGATTCTGGAAAACTCAATAGTCTTGAAGGAATTTGACATCAAGGAAAAATATGTGGTTTTGAAATTTAAAATTAGAAATTATTGATAATAATTTTAACGTTTTTCTCATTCTAAATGGTTTTAACCCTAAAATATCTCTAGATGGAAATCGTGAAGGAGACAGTCTTTTCTAGTAAAAAAAAAATCCCAATCTATTTAAATTTTTGACATATTTTCAAATTATTTTTTCAGAGAGCATTGTGCCACAAGTATTTAACAGTAGGTCCTACATAGTTTCAATGAGTGGTTAGGTTGGGTTGACTTCGTTACAAATGGTGAGTATGGTCATTTGGGTTAGGGTGGCTACATTTCAAATTCTTTAGAATAGTTAGGATTTTTGGTTAGGTTAGCTACATTTAACATAATTAAAAATAGTGTGAACTATAAAATAGTAAAGACAGTTAGGTAGGTTACAATACCTAAATTTTTAGTTTGTAGTTCCTAACTAACAAGATTTCACAGAATTATTAATGTCGCTTTACCTACCTAAACAACTGTTCTCACAATTTAAAGCTATTTTTAATGTTCCTAACCTAACCACTCAAAACAGTAAACCACTTAAAGTATCACAATGCCATCTTAGAGAAGGATTCTAAAACATGTCAGGAAATTTAAAAAAAAAAAGTTGAACCTTTAATATTTCATGGAAAAAAAGGTTTTCTTCAGAATTACCTCCTTAGACTTGCTAGCCCTCCTGACTAGGGAATTTGTTTAAGAAACCATTCAGATTTTAAAATTAGTTCTTTTCAACATAATTTAACAACATTACTACTGAAAAATGCATTTTTTAAAGAATTCTTTAATCTTTTTTCTTGAAAAATATTGTGCATGGCACTAATGTTACATTTTTAATTTCGTTCATTCTCTTAAAATGTCTACAAGTCTCATCCTCCTCAATAATGCAGCATTATCCTCTATCCAGTCTTATGCTAGACAAGAGGCAAAAATCTAGTGAATCTATAGAAGTCACATATTTTCCCATATTTTTTGGAATATTTTAAGTGTGTATATAGAAAACCAAAGCAATACAATATTAATGAAAAAAAAAACACTAATATGCTAATAAAATTGACAAATTTTGTTACTAAAGTTTATTATGTATTGTTGGCTAAGGGCCGGTTTCACCAAGCAGGTTTAATTTTGTTACAAAACGAGATTTACAAAACTAGATTAAGTATAATCGTAAGTTTAATTCCGACGTGTGTTTCACCATCGTTACACAAGTTTAAATTAATTGAGATTTCTAAAACTCGATTTATAAATGCCTTCCACATAAAAACACCCATTACCTAGCTAATATACCCGAATATCTGTCGGAGATACCCGAATATGTATTTTTTCCCCTCTTGTAGATGCAGCTTTTGGCCGAGCGTAATTTATGGTGGCCACATTAACCTAAAAAAAAACTTTATTATTTTAAAAAATTAGTAATATCGTGGAAATTGTCATATCGCATATAAACATGATTGGCAATGGTGCAGTTTCAGCTGTAATTAAAGAAAAGCGACAAATAAGTGGAAATATTTCGCCACATGAGAAGTCAGTTTTGTTAGATCAGTCTATGTGCAGACTGTTTCGACAGACGGAAATGGGTTCTGAAGTCCACTTCATCATAGTTTTCAAAATAATTACTCCTTTCGCGAATTGTACGAGGTCGACGCAAGGGAATAAAATCATCTCCATCCGAATCTTCTTCAAATATAACATTGTAAGCTGCTCAAACCATTTGTTTACATATGTTAAGCGAGATTAGCTGCGCAAACTGGAAGAACTTGGCCAGTTAATATAAAATCTCGCTTTACTCTGGAAAATCGAGATTACGCATGTGGTGAAACGCACAATCGACTAAACGAGTTTATATTGAAACTAATCGAGATTAATTTGCTTAAACTACTTTGGTGAAACCGGCCCTAAGTAGGTACCTAATCAGCCTAGCTCTTATTTATATCCAGCTAAATAAGCCATTAACAGTTCTGAAACATTCTGTTAACTGTTTATATTCCAGAATGCTTGCCTGTTAACATGAAGACAGAAACATCAGAAGCGTCTTCAAAACCGGTTTCACCCAATGCTGGTTCACCACCAGGACAGTTGAGACACCAGTCTGTTATGCTCTCAGTGTCTCCAGACCCTTCAGCAAACAAAACTACAGGTAAATTGAAGAACATAGACTGTGATGATGTAGACTAAGTCAACATTTCATTGTAAATATGCACATTTCATCTCTTCTTTTGTTAAGATTGTGTAACATTATGTGGTGTGAAGTTCAAAAATCAAAGTACATATTACTACCCTATTTGATTTTGGGCAGTAGACACAATATCCTTGAAAAAATACACTACCGGTATGTATTTAGAGTATGGTGATCATGTCTCATCAGCATAAGTTCCAAGCTTGCTGATCCAGACACAAGCACATAGCAAACGAACCTGAATAATCCCTTCTGGTAGGCATACTGGAAAGCAATCTAGCGTGAAAATTTATTAACAGTGAACTCCAGGTACATGAACTTTTATTAACAGCAATGATTTAAAAGTTAGGGAGTAAACTTTGTAGTATTATTTTATACCTTAAACTCTTAAGCTGAAAATCCACACGTGTCAAAGATTATGAGAACAACTGTGTGTATACGGGTCTACTAAAGTACACGATAACACAAAAGGAAATCATGTGAAATAATGATTATGTTAAAATTTTATACAAACAAGGGATTAAATATTATAAAACTAGCAACCATTCAACTTAACAAAATGACTAGAAAACATTCAAGGACTAGCAAACACGCATGATTATACTGCCCTAATACCCAGTGAGAAGTATAAGTAATTAAGGCAGATGCAAGGCCTTCCGAACTAAGTCAGTGATATTAACCACAAAAGTTAGTCCCGTATTACAGAAAATTCTGTAAAACCCCAATGCCCTTAATAGCATGCTCAAGAATTCAGACCTGTGCAAGGTTTGAGAATCTGATCATGGTGCCAGTCAAAAAAAGCTAGAAAATAAAATGAAAAAAGCAAGAACTCCAAATAAAATTTAGAAGGTGGCCTCAGAAATAGAATTTAACATTTAAAAATAAAAATCAACGTGAAATGGCATTGCCACCAGATACAGTGTACATATATAACAATAAAAACATCAACATGTGCTCGTGATCAGACCTTGCCCTACTTTTCACACAGTAACTAAACTCCTCGGAGAGTTCCAGCTTACGAACAAGGACGAGATAAGCGTTGCGCCCGATTAAATGCTAACAGAACTGTAAACAAATTGTGCAAGCACATAACTATCCCTACTCCAGGGCAGGGCAATACAAGCAAAACACAGGCAATTTTGATGGATTAGGGGGGGGGGGGAAGGAGCGGGTCGTTACCACAACGCCGAATGCCAAATTGACCACAATGACGACAGCTAGAAAACTGCCGTGTACCACAACGCTGAAATACAGTAATGCCGAAAAATGTTGCTGCGGGGAGGGGGGGGTCACAGGAGCAAAATGAAAAACAACTGAATGAATTTGTGTGTGTTTCTTAAATGTATCTTAATGCCGAAATACCACAACCTAACCTAACCTAAGCTAGCCTAACCTAACCTAACCTAACCTCACCTAACCTAACCTAACCTAACCTAACCTTTGTGGCAGTCCTGCAATGACATTTTTCGGCGTTAATGTATTTCGGCGTTGTAGTCAATTTGGCATTCGACGTTATGGTTTTCGGCGTTATTGTACGTTCGGCGTTGTGGTGCGTCCCCGAAATGAGCCAGGAGAAGGGAACGAGTCTCAGACAATCGCAGAAGCACCACGAGGCAAAACCAGCACTCAGCGCTAGCGCAAGAGGCCTACGTCAAACTTCCATGGCTAATGTTCAATGGCTTATTTTCTTCAATACACAGTTCTATACAACTAAAATATTTTCTTTAAAGACTCAGTTATTCAGTCTTTGATGTGACGAACAATATTGTTGCTTACTCTATTAAAGTATAAATACAAGATTCTACAAGATGTAGAAGTTAAACAGAAAGTGTGATTAATGTTGCAGTAACTGGCAAATAAAAAAAAATAGTTTTTATTATAAAACTATTTAAATAATTTGTATTCATATAATTTATTATAATACAGTTTTATAATCCCAGTGTATATACATAATGGGATAAAAATATTTTCCCCGCTGAGCTAACAATTTTGTATTTTTTTCCTTTATAAGGTAACAATTTTGTGCTTGAGCATTAATAACATTGTTTTCCTGTTGCATTTTTTTTGGTGTTCAGTTGTCATTATTTACTTATATTTTTCTGTGTTGTGTTCATAGTTTTTGCAATGAATTGGAAAATTCTAAATGGTTTTGCATGCTGGTTCGAATACCATTGGCAGCATCTGCTGTCATAAAAATACCACCAAATCCTCCATACAGTGTATGAATGTGCATAATTGCATGTGTGAATTATGTCCCTATGCATGCGTAACTAAATGTACTTCTTTTTCAAATGTCTAAAGAAATGTTTTTTCCTAACACCAAAACATTTTAGCTACGTATGCTATGTTTTTAAAATACTACAGATGAAGTTATAAATGTGCTAACTATAAATATCAGTGTCTATTTCTTTAAAGTAGGTACAGAACCTTTTAATACACATTGAAATGAGCATAACAGCATGTTAAATTATAAATTTTCCCATTTCAAAAGTATTCGATCAGGTGAGGTTGCAGGATTCATGTAGCTTGGACGCTGAGTATAAAAATGTTTTGCATAAATTTGGTACACACAACTTAATAAGTATTTTAATAATACTTACAAAACTTTTTGTTAGTTTATGTAGGTATTAAAATTTATGAAATCCCACAAAATCCATATTTAATTTCAGTAGATTATCTTACATATATGAGTAAAAATAAATATCCATACAAAATGAAACTTGTAGCATAAATCTCCATTGTAAATTATTTGTTTGGGCATAATTTTAGGTTGTGTTTTTGTGCATATGTTGTCTTCTATGGCTTGAACAATCAATGCATGGCTTGTGCTGTATGTAGTTTGTAATCTCTATGGTTATGTACATTCTGTAATCCTGGTAGATCTAGCTGTTGACTTGGCTGCTGGCATTTTTAGTTCACTCTGAGTGTATTGTTTCTGCCAGTTTTCATTTCAGTTTAGTGTTTTCTGTTTTTATAGCTGGTTACATCTCACATGTCACTGGTTTATATCAGTAATGATGTTTTGCAGAAGAGTGATGCTCATCTGTATTTAGTCTTTCTGTAGAACAGCCTATTAAAACTTGTTTTAATTCTATTGTACTGTATAGTAAATTTTCTTGGGTATTCCTGTTAAAACTATATTGTAGTTCGATAATCCAGGATGGCCATAATTCTGAACGTGTGGTTCATTTATAGTGTACTCCAATTATACCATAACACTGTCACAAAAATCTTTTACTAAAATGGTGTGAATTGAGTAAAAGCAGGAGCTAAATTATTACCAACATAGTATGTTAGAACTGTTACTTTATAACCTCTATTTCTGACGTGATAACGTCTTATAAATCGATGAACGCCGGCTGCAGGCACGAAAAAGCATGACTCATTGTCACGTTCCGCCTGAGACGAGGGTGCAAGAACTGGCCAACCGCCATGCGAGAAAATCTTCTATAATATCAAACAGGTTACGGCGGGCTTTTATAAAGCAGCAATTTAAAAATTTTTATTTATTTGTCCAATTTCGTTATTTCAAATTAACAATTTATTGACATTGATTTGATTTCAGTTTATTTCTACAACTAATTGTTCGTGATTATATTTAAACAAATTATTTAAATTAAATTTGCAATAACTGTAAAAAATAATTGAAAAATAAAAAGTAGGTATGCAATTTTTCATCACTGTTTTCTTATGACATTATCACGTAAAATTATCGTCCGTAAACCAACTTTACAGGTAACACCCCCCTTTTTTAATATTGTTTTGAATGCAGTACAAATCAGTGTAGTTACGTGCTCAGAAATTAGTAGTTTCTTTCTGACATCACAAATCATGGTTGAGGTTAGTGGTGAGCATATTGTAAGCGGTACACAGTTCACAGCAGAGTTTTAACTCAGTCAGTGCGAAGTGTGCACTGCAAACACGTGGAGAATATCGATCACCATCCATCACAACGTACAAACTCAGCCCGCTGGGGCGAGTCAAGACTGCCGCAGCCTGAACAGTCCGCAAACACCGGCAGGGCAGCGTATGTTTCCGCCGTGTTGCTACCGCAATGGGGGTTGACGTGTCTGTCGAGGTTTAGGGCGCCACCACATGTATAACGGGCATGTGGACCCGGCTACTCTGTTCCCAAGGCCTTGACGTAGCCCATGTGTGGCGAGGCCCGTTTCCCCCTGTAACACTGAAAACCTCAGCGGAGCACTGACGTCACACTGGCGGGCGGGCGTAGAGGGTGGGGGTGGAAGGAGGGAGGTGGGGGCACATCGGGCTTAGAAGGGCGCAGCCCGGGACCATGTCAACGTTAAATGATTTCTTGACCAAAGAGAGGGCAGGAAAATGATCACTTAAATAAAATACTTTCCCCAACAAAACCAATCACACCTGAATGCGAAAGCTCAGGCCTTTGCAGGATTTCACCGTCACATTAATGTTTCATCTTAACAATAAAAATAATTTGAAATTGGTTACTGCCATGTTAAAAATAATACACAATTCTGACATTTTTCAGTACTCTATCCATTAGTGTCATAAATAGCAACTGTCTTGATTTTGATGGAACCACTAGTAATGTTTAAGTTTCCACTTCAGTTTAGCCCACACACTGCATTGATAGTACCACAAAATCCCTACAAAGTATTGAACATGTGTCTAGCATGTGTTTGCAGTTTTCACATTTTTTGTGGTGAAACGTTAAAATAGCACTACATTTTTTTTAAATTTAGGTTATAAACTTGCATTATGCTGGCATAAATGGCTTCTCGTTTTAGTATCTTTTAATGTGGCATGCCGCAATTACCAGGGAGTGTTTTTAATCGGGCTTTGGTGAGGTTTCATGCTGCAATGCGGAACTTATGGACTGGAAATGGAATAGAAAAAAAAGCTCAGGAGTTATAAGACAGCACAACTCATATTACTTTTTTTTTACCTACTATTATAAAGAATGATGAAGATATTTAAAAAAAAAATGGTTAAGTGTGTTAGAATATGAGAAGGTAGACAAGACTAAAAGTCAAAGACAAAAAGTTACATAAAAGTTTCATAGGTTGTAGGATTGATGGTTTATCATTGTGTACCTATTTTAAAGCTAGTTGTAAATAATGTAAACAGCTTTATAGTATCCACTGTGAAAATTTTAAGCATATCCTATATCCACACCCACAAACACTGAACATTATAACTTTATTTTTCTGCCAGTGATAGTATTAATACAAATTAGGTAATGCAAAGTTTATTAAGTTTACCGTGTTTTCTCGCATAATTGTCGCACATTTCATATTAAAATCAAGTTTGAAAAGAAGGGGTGTTAGGTAAAGTTATTCATAAAAACAAAACCCGTTCATGGAAAGTACGTTTATTTAAAAAAAAAAAAAAAAAAAAGTGGAGTATACAAGAGTACGCCAAACAATTTATATTAATAAGTCATGCAACAGAAACCTTTCTTCAACTTTATATAGAAAAAACAAAATCTGTGACGTGAACTAACGTGTAACTATCATCGTAGTACACACTTACCACAAAAGAGTGCAGGCTATCAAATGTAGTTAATTCGGCACTTGACACAGAGCGCGCGTTGCATGAATCGGCGAGATATCAATATTCGACTACATGCACCCGCTCTATATGGGAAACAACATAACCAAACATGAATGATGCCAACTAACGCTGGCTACATTTTTATAAGCTGTACACCGCGGCGACGCAGACAAACAGATAGTGGTTATAACGTTTAAAAACATCTTTAAAAGAAAATTTACACGTCAGACAACTTCGTATTTCCGTTAATAAGTAAGTGGTAATGTTCAAATGAATATTAGATTTCTACTTTAAAATACATTGTTTTATACGGAAAAGATATGTCACAACTGTAATAAATAAATAATAAATAAATAAATACACAAAGCGCTCGGGATCTAATAGCAGGACCAAAGACATCAAGCGACGTTTACGCGTGAGTTTTTTTATCCAAATTTTGGCACCATAAAATATGGGTGTGACGATTATGCGATAAAACAGGGTACTTAGTGTCTATATTCTGCACTGTCATTCTTCTGTAAATAATGACTTCAGAACAATACTTTTAAAACCTTTTTACATCCTGAAACATTATAAAATAAGAGATACAGTATTTGGTAGTACATTTATGCAAAAATGTTTAAAAAAAATCTTTATTGTAACTTTTGCAATGACACACTCTTATGATCTTTATTGGAGATGTTCTTGTGTATTGTTTGTTCAAGATAGTATGAACAGCATTTATATTTAAATCATTTATAATGTATTTTAAAGTGTTATTGTAGCTAAACAAAATATTTGAAATGGTTCATGTTTATAGTTTCCATTCATTAGTACATCAATTGTGCATGGATCTGTATGCGGTCTTTAAATTTTACAAACATTTGCTGTTATACTTGTGAGTAAAACAGCAGAAAACTATTAGTTATAGGTTTATAGCACAATCTAGCTTCTGTTCTAAGTATCTTGAGACATTATTTAGTTTTGAAAATGTTAAAAAGTTATCGTTATTGTGCTTCTGATGTCTAGGGTATTGGTGCAGGTAGACCGAGTGTGTACGCACTGTGTTTTGTTATGATTGGTTTTGGTTTTCTCATAGTGGTGAAGGCTTCCGGAACTTTTTATCCACTGTCTGCGTTTTCGTGTGGTCCAGGCCCCCAGAGCATGGGGAAAGGGGGGGTTCCCAAGTCGTCCCGGGGCACGTCTCCCTCCCCTCCATCCCCCACACGAAGTGATGACACAGCGGGGGATCTGAGGCCGAACCCAGGTAGGTTTCTAGGGGAAAATGAACCACTTCTCCTGTGCTGCTGTGCTCCCACGTGTTCCTGGTCCCCTCCCGTTGCCCGACAAATAACGCATCACACCTGCTTCGTCACTCTAACATTTGGTACTTCTCCGGCCTGGGTTTGTGTGTTTCTGCTAGAATGCATGCATTAAATACATTCAGTTGTAGAAAGACGTGTACAGAAATGTTTAGAGTTCTTTGCTTATTGTACTTTAAGTGGTATTTGTTAACTTAAGGAGGGTCTGCAATAGCTCAACAGTTTTTGGTATTTTTTTATTTTAGTAAAATAAATAATATATAATATTTTGCAATTACATACCCTGTATTTTAAATGCATGTACTTATGTAATTCTATAATTACCTGTCAAAACACTGTTTTGGTTAGTGTGTTGAGCAGTAAAAATATGAAACTTTTGAGAAACTATGGACATAAGCCATTGCAGACTATCTACCATTTGCATGTCACTGAAAACCAATCCTCTATGTGTTTGGTATGTATTTTGACAATATCTAATCTGTACTTGTTTTACTGTGTAAACTTCTTATAGATTAGTGTTGATTTTCGACATCCACAAAAAAAAATGGTCTCATGGTGTTGGCTACCTCCATTTCAACAAACTTCCAAAGAACACAAAACAGCACTTTTTAAAAAAATTTAGTTTAGTATGCAATTTGAAAAAAAAAGGTCAAATATAAAAATTTGAATATTTGTGTGTGTTTTATATGCTAATTTTGGTCCTTTCTTTTACAAAAATTAGTTTGCTTTTATGGCTAAAAAAATTGCTTGTCAACATTATTTGCAAGGGGGATAGTTTAATTAAAATACTACATATAACAGTTACAGTATTATTATGATTTTTGAATGTTAATTGCAATCAAAGTTTTATAATAATAAAAAAAACATATAGGCAGAAAATTACACAAGTTAAAAATTTTACAGCTTAAAACCATCTGCCAGAATTTTTATTTAACCTAAAATTTTAATAACTTCAATTTTTACGCTTTATACTAAATTTTTTTATCTGCTATTTTCTAATTTGAGCACCAGTTTGATCTATTTTGGGTATTGACAATGGGAAGTTTCAGTGTGTATTTTCATCACTGTTGTCAGGCATTTTTATGATCCTAATATCATGAAGTATTGAATCATTTTCAACTTACTTTTAGCCATGCACCCATTAAGGAAGATAAATATCACGACTTGTCCGTGATGCAATCATTCAACCTGTAGCCCTCACTCTGTGAGCCTTGGGAAACATTCCTGTCTGGCCACATAACAATGCCTTTTATATGAGCTATTTCTCCTTGTAGTATTCTGCAACATGTGCTTCTGCATTCATTACCCCGTCAACGTTACCCAGCCATCTCTCACACTCAGCACCCGGAGCATACTTCCTGCAGTCATTGTGCAGTGCCCGCCTGGCCTTCTGGGGTCTTGTCGGGCATCACTCAAGCATCAGCACACTAGATGTTGCTGGACATGTTAATGACCGGTTCTGGTACTAGCAATGCAAGTGGCCAACTTCAACTGGCAAATTACTACATTGACTGCAGGAGTGTCAGTCACGATCAGCTCAGTGTGCAGATGTGTGATTGGTCGTTGAGTATGTGGCCAAGTATAGCAAGGCTTGTCTGGTTAACTTGACAGGTGCAAATTGGACCGGCTGGGCTACTGTCAGAACACTGTCGCCTGTCAAGAACTACATAAGCACCGCTGCAGACAGTACCAACACCACTTTGATTTTAAGTTGCATAGTTTGAGCTCTCATACTACTTAAGAAACTTCTTTGTGGTACACAAAATCATCCTCTGTTTGTTCCATCAATTATAAAATGTCTTGAAAACAAAAATGTTTACCGTATGGTTAGGGGTAATGCAGATTTCGCGAAAAGATCTGAACACTTATTAGACTGTAACAAGGTATACCCACACCTGTGGTTTCTTCCTTGTGATTGGCGGCCGTCTGCGAGAGAAGTCAATGCCTTATTTGACCAAGCCACTCAGGACGCGTTTGCTTCCGCACTCAATCACTGTGATTGGTGTTGTTACAATTGATATGTACCTGGGAGAAACTCACCCAACAACGAAGCACAGATGATGCTACAGTGTTTTAACTTTCAGCTATTCCCGAAATATTTTCGCGAAATCGTCATGCCTCTACGTATGGTACTATAACCTTAAAACATTGAAATTTTTAGGTGGATGAACATGTTCGTTAATTTTTTCAGACATGATAAAACTGGAGCCTGAAACAGAGGTTCAGCAAAAGCATCATCAGCAACAGCAACAAATGCAACTTCAACAACAGCAACAACAGCAACAACAGCACCAACAACAACATTCACTGAGCCACCTGTTGCAACAGCCGCCACGTGCTTCTCACGACTCGTCTTCGCGACCAGACTGGATGATGCTGGAACGACACATTTGCTACGGCCGGGAGCAATCCTGCAGCCGACCATTCTGCAAACTGAAAAGGAAAGAGCACTATCACTGCAATGCATGCAACCAGGTAATAAAGCAAGAACAAATTTTTGTAGCACATTCTGTTAATCTTATTTTTATATATTCTAATTCAAGAACCAGTGTATTTTTCGGACAATTCTGAAAGTAGTTCACTGTATGCCGTTTCACTATACCAATGATATTTACTGTTTAGGTTGTCAACACCTGTTTTTTAATGTGAAACATAGTGGTGGCTATGGCAGTTATGTTCTAGATTTACACAAACATGTTATGTACTAAAATAATTTTTTTTTTTTTTGGCCAGCTACGTGTTACATATTCCTGGCATACTGAACTACTTCAGCAAACATTTATTAATTACTGGGACAGTAATCAAACTTCACTGCAAATACATTTTATTTTACATCACTGAAATAAATTACAGTAAACTCTCAACTATCCGGACCCGGATTATCCGGTTTTCGGGTTATCCGAGCTTCGACTAAGTTTAATTATTATTTTTTTATATTCTGAAGTTGTAAAGAGACGATGGCATCCCTCCGGCACACTTCTTCGCTTGGCAGTTCTATATTCTTAACCACCCTGTTACTGTGTCAGAAAGCTGTTTGGTCCAACCCTTCTTATCTTCCACTCCCTCAGCTGTCGTATTTGTCACACTTTAAACCCTGAGTGTTCCTTCACGTCTCCAGTCTCAATCTTGTTTCTTTCACGTGTGTTACACTCCTTTCCGCCCGTCCATTGGCCCAGCATGCACCTGGTGGGATGCTTGACTGGCTGTACTGGAAAAACAAAACTAGCCAAAATTTGTGTGAGCACGTTTTGTACGATTTTATCTTGAGCAGTGTTGATTTAACTTTCCCTCTTCGGTCATTGTAACTGACCATGAACTAGAAACATCGATTTAGGAAATCTTCACGTGTCTATCAAAATAGGTTTTCATGACGCCAACAATATTGTTTTCTCGTGCTATTTATTTCCCATGCTTGTAACTGCAACATTTCACAACAAACACTGCAGCCACGACTCCGCAAGATGTCCACAAATTGCTGCATCCATCTTTGATTTATGGTAACTTTCCTGCGTTAGGCATGTGAAAAGCATGCCTCAGAGAATTTGTGTATTAAAGTGCTAATTATATAATCCTCCAGCCTGGCACTAGTTTCTCAGCATGCTATTTTTAAGAACGGACAAGGAATTGAGAAGAAAGAATAACATGCCGCTGAGGGATAGAAAAATAAATACTAGGAAAGGGGGGGGGGGGGGACTGCCGCCTCTTTAGCAGACGGAGGAAGACCGCGTGGCAACACAGTGCCGTATTGTTTATATTCCATTAAACCTAGACACAGTACACAAAAGATGTCACTTTGTTCAGAATTCTACTGAAGACAAATATTTGGTGCAATCCAAACTCTTGAAATGGATCATCCAGGTTTTTTTTTTCCACAGAATTTCAATTATCTGGGCATCAGTACTTAGGTCCCAATTAACAAAGATAAATGGGGGGTTTACTTAGTTCATTTTTCCTGAGAAATATAACCAACAAACATGTGACAGCATGGCATTTTGCTGCTACCACTCGCACGGCACCCATGAAGCTTCCCACACGCTACATACAGCAGCCATATTATGAAGCATTAATATAGGTTTTGAGTATGTAGCATTTCATTTTGAAACACTAAACAACCTGTGCTCCAACATTAAATAGGTAATTTACCCTCTCCCCTTCTACTAACCTCATCCTATTTACCTCCCTCAGTGTCAGGAGCATTCTTCCTGCGGTCGTTGTGCAGTGCTTGCATGGTTTGCAGAGCTTCCCGCCTTCTGGGATCTTCTGGGATCTTCTGGGGGCAGTCATAACACATCGACATCAAGTATCAGCAAACTTACTTTGTGCTTAATATTACTGGACAAAAACATGGCCTGAATTTGTGTAGGCATAAGACAGAACCGTTGTGCTAACACAGTGTTACAATTTTTTTATACTAAGTCATTATTTTACAGGTTTTTCTCTGTGCATATGAAGAAAAAAAAAGGCCTTATTACAATTTAATTTATGTACCGGATGTGAATGCTAAAGTTTAAATTCTCACTTTTGTTTCAGGCTTTCTCGGAGCTAGACAAGCTGAGACCTCACATTGTAAAACACAGCAGTGGTGCTCTTAGTCCACCGACATTTAAGAAAGAACCTGAAGACAACAACAATGATGAGAGCAATGATTCCTCAGCCAATTTGGGTAAGTATACGTTTTGTTGAAGCAACAATCATTAAATTTTGTGTTGGAAACTTCTGAAAATATATAAATCAGTTTTGGTGGAATATATTAATATAATGTTTTTTATGTAAATTTATCGATCAATATTTCTTTATACTAAAAAAAAATTATTACCAGAGTTACTTAAGATACAAATGCAGGCACATTTGTTAAATTTAGCATCTAGTTCTTACTTTGGTGTGTGATCCGTATATTTTGACTCAATCCGCCACAAAAGAGATGTAGCAGAAAATTGGGCATGTATGTGCTATTTAATTTTGCTGTAGTTAACCTATGCTTACTTGAGGCATCACAAAAATAAGTTAGAGTGACATCTTTATTGGTGTGGCGTCCACAGCTGGCTCAACTCAGTACGAACATGCCAGCCCCAACGCGGAACTGCCGCCGTCTCTACCCCCGCCCGGAGTCCTCCACCCGTCGTTGTTCCCGCCCCACTCGTCGGCAGCAGCCAGCTTCAACGCAGCCATGGCTGCCGCAGCAGCTGCAGGACAGCAGTTTGCCCTCATCACCTCCCAGGGAATCCCTTTCATCCAGCCTGGCATCTCGGCCATCTACTCGTCGCCTGCCGGTGAGATTACAGCTCTGTCTGCTAGATCGTAAATTAATTGTGTATTTTTCTCATGCTTGTTTTAATCATGTTATTGTGAAATGTTTATCTAAAAAGTTCACGAATTTCAAATATTTTAATTGCAGATATTAGCTTTATGCAAATTTATTATTTTCTTTGTCGTAATTTTTTGTTCCAATTGCATATCAAGATTTTTCCACGTACAATAAAACTAGAGCCACTGAATTTTCGCGCATTCATTTAGTCGCAAGCTAGAATACAAACCTCCACACTGTCGCACTTTGTTCGTGATTGGACCACAGTTATCTGGACACGCCCCTCTACGACCGTGAGCCAACGATGTCCAGCTAGGAGAGAAGTAAGCGAATCAGGTAGTGCCAAATAACAAGGATAAAAATGTTCTCGCTAAGAAATCAACCAATGGGAAAGTAAGCATGGGTCGAGCACACCTATAACTTTTAATTCTATCCTGAGGCCAGAGGAATCCGCGAAATTTCCGGGACTCTAAATAAAACCCTGTTAACTGAGCACATGAGACGCGTCCGGCCGTTAGGCCCGCCCCGGACGAGCGTGGTTCGCCCGAGGGAATGAGTACTCTAAGAGCGGGGAGTTGCGAGCGAGATGGCAAGGCAGACATAGTGTCACCTGAGAGAGTCGCCGAGAAGCAAGTCGGCTGTTGTTGCGTTCGTGATGTGTGGGTTCACGAGCTGCGTGTTGAAATTCATTTCCGTGTGGCTTAGCACGCAGATAGTGGAGTTGGTACATTTTTTGCGAGCTGCGATAGACCGCGATGTAATGATACGTGTAAGCTTTGAGCAGCGGGGTCAACTGCGAGTCAAAATAATTATGAGTTTTGTGCAGAAGAGCAGCTGCCTATAAACTGTGATTGCATCTACAGTTAGCCATGGCTAGCTTTACTACCATCTAATATTTTTTAAGATAAGTTTTTGTAGTAAAACTATTAATATAATGTAAAGCAATGTACAGTCATGCCAGTGATCAAAGTAGGTACATGCCAGTATTTATGACAGCCATTATGAACTTTTGGCAGAGGTGAGATAAATTAAAAACGGGACATGCCTATTTTTGTTATTTATAATAACTGAACATAGTGTTTGTTCTGTACCACTACATGGAGCGAATGATATACATCATGAACATAGTGTCAACTCATTTCATTAAAAAAAAAAAAAATGGAAATGGTGTTCATTACCTCCAGGGTACAGAAATATAAACTCACTTCCAAGTTTTCTGTAGTTTAGAGCATCGCTAAAACATAACTAGAGACACGGAAAATTTGCGGGTTGATTTCGTGTTATGCTAAAATTCAAATAATTATACCTTAGTGCTGCTTCTGCCATTGGTTCTCTGTTGATCTGGAGGACTGAGGGCCAATTAGAGACCCTCACTCATAGAAGTGTCGAATCACAGGCCACCCAGTCGAGACGACTCACAAGTCAGCAGCCAATGAACAGTTGGCATTTGCCCGAGTGTGTAGAGGATATTGGAGTCTATCCTGGAGGTCATTGAACCCGCGAATTTTCCGGGTCTCTAAACATAACATGAACATGAAAATGTGGTAAATTGAACATACAAATATGGCAACTTAAACGATTATAGCATAATTGCATGATAGTAGTTCTGAAAATGAAGATGAAATTCAAAGCAGTTAAGCGGAAGGAGACGTGATGCTGTTTCTGTTATCATGGTTTCTCTGTGCAGGCTTGATGTTCGCTGCGCCACCAACTCTGCACCCCCACCACCCACACAATACTCATCACCCTTCGCTGGCCAGCAACGGGCTCTTGGATCATCACACCTTGATGACAGGAGAAGACATGTCCTTGAGCAAGTGTTCCCTGTCACCGCACCACGCACCGCCAACTCTCGACATGAGCCCCGAAGCCAAGAAGGCACGAGTGCAAAACAGTATGAGGATACTGAAAGATGAGCCAGTGCCCGAAGGCTACGTACGTTTCAGGTTAGTATCTGTTGTTGATTTGGGGCATGACCTATGAGTAGGGACCTGTAAAATTCGCGGATTCATTTCGCGATAGGATAGAGTCCAAATACTTTTGACGTTATTTTGCTTCAGTGATTGGGCCACAGTTTATCTGAAGGACTCTGGGCCAATGAAAAATCTTTAACAGAAGAATTAGCGAATCACGATAATTCCAGTCAACAGGTGTTACGAGACGGTAACCGATCGGCAGATGTAATTTGCACGAGTGCATAGAGGATCATGGAGTCTATCCTTTAGGGATTTGAAATCGCGAATTTTACAGGTCTCTACCTATGAGATCTTAAAACTAGCATTACAAATATTTTGACTATTAAGGAACGTGTTTTAAGAAATCTTTCGCTAGATTTAATTTTGGAGATGGTCTAGAGTTCATTTATCAAGTACCGTACATGAAAGCATTCTGAATCTGTTTGTTGTTGCCTTTCTAAAAATGGGCCACTTAAAAAGAGCCTTGATTATCCTGTATTGGAAAATATGCACACTTGTCAACTGGACTGGGTTCATCCTGAAGCCGATATCACATGATTGAATAGTTGCTCTTCCCTAAGCACACACATTTTCACTGAATTTTAAATAGAAAACTAACAGCTAAATGTATTTAAAATAGCATATTACTTTTAATTGACAAACCAATCTGGGTATGAAGCAAAACCAAACAAATAGTCAACAAGGAATTTTCCAAACGCCTCATAGAGACTTTTTAAGGTTCATTGTTTTCAGTTGTGATTGAGTAGTGGCTCAGCAGTATGAAATCTCCTAGCAAGAATACAAGAGATGGTTGTCTTGAAATGTTAGATGACATCCACATAGCCAGTTTGACAAAAATAACATAGGCAATGAGTTACAAAAGTAGTTGCAAGAATAGACATAGCTGTGCTGTGAATGAAGGAAATTAAGTGGTGGGGCTTTTGTTGATTATTTTGATCTCCTCTGTGCAATTCACACATCTGGCAGGTGACACAGGTTCGGATGAACTAGTACACATTGACACAGGTTCGGATGAACTAGTACACATTGACACAGGTTCGGATGAACTAGTACACATTGACACAGGTTCGGATGAACTAGTACACATTGACACAGGTTCGGATGAACTAGTACACATTGACACAGGTTCGGATTAACTAGTACACATTGACACAGGTTCAGATGAACTAGTACACATTGACACAGGTTCAGATGAACTAGTACACATTGACACAGGTTCGGATGAACTAGTACACATTGACACATGTTCGGATGATCTAGTACTCATTGACACAGGTTCGGATGAACTAGTACACATTGTGCTCTATGGCAGTGCAGTGGTGGTGCTCCACACTTAGCTTCATGAAACTGCATTGGATTTCACCACCTCACCATGAGCTGCATGCAACATTTGCAGCATCTTCCTAACACTGCTGGCATTATCAGTTTCCTCACAGGACACAGCCTTTGTAGAGCAATAGTTATGTTCACAGTCGAGAACACATTGTGTTCACTTACTTCACCCTTGTGGTCTGCATAGAGACGTACAGTCCCATCTGCTTTACTCTCGACGGAAAGTGGAGTAGCCTAATTTGAATAAGTTACAGGCTCATACACACCCAGCTCCACCAGTCTGTCTGTTTCCTTACACACACTTTCACCTAGCGCAAAAGCTACCGAACAGCATTTCCCGAACACTGGTCTTGCATCAGATTCCATTTATATATTTAATGGTGGTCCTTCTTAGTGGCCCAATTCCACGCTAACAAACACATCTGGATGTTGACTCACTATGTCTGCTACTACACTGGTTCCTTTTTGGTTTCCTGTGTGTATCCTTGACATGGGTACTGTGCTCTTTTTGTTTATCCATGCTCTTTCCAGATGAACTGATTCAGAACAGAAATTACACACTGTTCGGCAATGTTTACAGTTCTCTGAGTTGTGTAACCCATTACAACGCCAACAGGGTTTCTGTTCTTGAGGTGGATTTGAACTATTCAACAGAAAGGGCCTTCTGTGGACAGGGCAACGTTTCAAAACACTTACTTGATTTACAGCCTCGGCTAACTCACATCTTTCACCTTGTAAATCACTCACATTCCGAGGTAGTAATTTCTACAGCAGTAGTCATGTCAATAACTGCCTGGAGTGTGAACTTATCAGATGAAGTTTTATAACTGTTGATAGGCATGTTACAAAAATAAATAAAGTATATAAATTCCTTTTCATGCAGATTGTGTAATGCTTTATTTTAATTATATTGTATGTAATAAGGCATGCTATTTTATGCAATAATATGTATATGAAATTTTTTCAGGTTTAACGAGGATTGTAAATATCCTCATTGTGGGTACCGGGAACACCAAACACATTTCCATTGTATGAGACCGGACTGTGGGTATTCTTTTTGTGATAAGACACGATTTGTCCAGCATACAGCTCGTCATGAAAGACTGGACACGCTTATGGGAGGAGATTTCCAACAGTTTCGTGCAAATGTATCCTGTGGTAGACAGGAATGTGTATATACATCTACTCTTGGTAAGATCATATAATAGATTTCACTTGTGATAAATATATTAAGATTGTTTCATATAAGTGTAATTTTGTGTGTGCATATGCAGAATGATTTACACCCTGTTGCACCAATCTGTCCTTTGATTCCAAATTATTGAGCTTATTTAGAAGATGTCTACTCATTTGGCCTAGTGGCTGGCATGTCTGACTGGTGGGCCTAGGGACCCGGGTTCAATTCCCGCCCGAGGAGGGGATTTTTCAAACTTTTTTCCGGGGTTCAATACTGGGTGGTTGTGAAGTCCCTTTCACCTTCATCCCTCGGAAGGCAATGGCAAACCACGGAATCATCCCGCCTTGACTAGAACAAGGACGTCATGGCTGTCACCACTGTGGCGTTGCATGTGCTCATGACATCGAGTAATGGGCTAAAATGATTCATCATGTCATCATCATTCAGGAAATAATCTTTATATTAACGCTACAAACATAACCGCAACTTAATCTTGGCGTGACGACTTTACTTTTTCTGTAGGGATACGTTAAAAACACGGTGTACCCTGAGAAGGTAACTAACATCCAGAAACTTAAAGATAGGGTCACTTCAGCAATTGCAGCTATGACTGTGGACATTATTTGGAAGAAGTGGCAGGAGATTGAACACCAGAGCTGAAATGACACCCATATTGAAGTGTTTTAATATCTAAATATAAAACTTCAAAATTTTCTAAACATTTTGAGATGTCACATGCATATATCTATTAAATACTACCTTTACTATTACAGTTTATAGTTTCCACGATCACTTTCAATGACCATGTGTATACAGTTACATAAATATTTTACTGATATTTGTATGACTGTAAGGAAGCAGCATCAGCTTAAATTCTAAATATTCATGATACAGTATTGAGACATGAATATGATTATTATTTTTTTTTTTTTTACAATTTAGACAAAAAAATTAGCATTCATGATCCATGAAATGGTTATTATAGGCTATGTTTTAGTTGCTTCTTATGTATAAAAGGATATTTCTTCTTTAATCTGTTATGATGGCTTAAGGTAAAAAAACACAGAAAATAAGCGTAGGGAAATTAAAAGTTAACCTCTATTTTCATAGCCTTCCACACATCCTCATATTAAAATATGGTCTTATCTAAACATCACTCTTTGGCAAATAATCATAAGAAATGTGAAAACCTTTTAATGAATGCCCTGCTTCAGGGTGTAGCAGTAGTGGGACAAAGATATTTCATTGTTGCATAAATATTGCATCTATGCAATATCTGGAAGGTGGATGTTGAGAGCAAACTAATTGCAGTTCACTATTTTATCATGTCTGTTTTGTGTATAGTATTGTTGTTCTCCAATCATAACCTAATATCTGGTTTTTGGGCATTCTTGTTGTTGGTTTATGGTTTATTTGCATGGAAAGATACAATGAGTTATCCAACAATCAACAGATCTCCAGCCCATTTTAAAATGTGGATACATTCATTTAATCTTGTTAGTTCTTACTGTTATTTGTAAATAACACATGCTCCCAAATTAAGCTTTAATCACTGCCAGCATGTGTTACTAACTATCCATCTTTGTTTTTCACTGCCACTTTTTTGAAAAACTGACTGTTTCATTATCTTGCCATAATTTACTCAAAATTTATGAAAAGTGCTGGTTTACATCAAACTGAAGAAGCTTGAAGCTGATACCAGTTATGTTTAACAGTAGAGTTAACCAATAGGGAAGCTGGGATGTAGTGGAAAGATTCCGTCTGACACTCTGTTTAACCATTTTAATGTTACCGTTAGTTACAGTATTAGTTCCAACAACCAACTTATAATTAACTTTTACAAGAAGGGGTAAAACTATCTGTTTGTAAAAGTTCTTGGCCTGCTCATTATTTTCCTAGTTCTCGTGGAGTACGCGTTCCGCAAAGTCTTGATCGTGAACGTGTTAGAGGAGCATGAGGGATTTCGCCCACAATACTGGGAGAGTAGTGTTTAATTATTTAAATTAGTGAAGCTACGAAGCATACAAATATGACGTGGACCGAGCAGGGCATTCAAGGCCTTATTCCTGGGACTATGGTTCGTACATCTAGGAGTAACTGCTGGTTTCACTTTCACGACGATCAAACTGTCGAAGACCTTTTTGGTTTTAGCCTATCACATTACCCGTCAGCTTGTATCCATTGCAACCTGCTGACACAGAGTGCGTGAAGTCTTTGCTTGGTTGCTGTCACATCTGTGCTTGAATCGTTAAAGTCTCACCGCAGGACAGTCGTTCACCTGGGTACGATCACGCCTGGTCGCGTTACACAGTCATAGTTATCGTCATTAATGTTAGGCTGCTCGCTGGCTGGTATCGCGGCCCACGCGTTCGTTCTTTCAGCATACTCTGACGCGCCCGTTGCCTCACATCGTCGACTGATCCTGGGGACACCTCGCTTCTCCTCTTGTGCTGCCCACGTTTCACCCCTCATGTGGCGCCTAGAGGTACCGAGCTCACCAGGCTAGGTACACTTCTCCACTCACGGCACACACGGTGACACAATCCATTATGTCCTCATCAACAATTACTTATGATAAAAAAAAATTGGTTGTCTGTAAAGTCGGTTTATGGACGATAGTTTAACGTGACAACGTCATAACAAAACATTGATGAAATGATTGCATACTTTTATGAATAAAATTGGATCATTTTTATTGAATTATCACTATTTTGTATGGATACAAAGAAGGAGTGAAATGAAATCTACAATTTAATTAATAAATTTACTTTTATTTGCACTCATTAATTCAAATATGTTTATTACTTTAACGAAGAGATTATTTTAAATATAACTTTTGTACATGTTTGCTATTTAACTTCTTCCAATCTGTGTTATTCTGTTACGGATAGGACGATGATAGGAAAAGTAGGAAACAAATGGGAGTGTTTCAAGTTTAATGTGCCTCGAAAATTTCAAATCGATGGTTGTTCCAATCGAGTGGAAGAGAGATAGATGCGGCGCAAGCGTACAGTGAGCGTAACAGGAGACAGCGTAACGGGACAATGTGCGTAGCGGGATACTTTTTCGTGCGTGCAGCCAGCGTTCATCGATTTATTAGACGTTGTCAATTCAAAAAAATATAACAATTTAAACACACATACTAATTACTACCCTAATGTAAACAATAATTACGATAACTGGGGTCAGACGGACCAGAGCCCCACCTCATGTACAAACAGTGAATCCAAGTTTCAACTACGCAAAGAACTGTCTGTTTACTTTCACCAGCTTCTTAATTTTTTTTTTTTATTTAAGTATGGAACCAAATAATTTTTTTTGCAATGTGGTCATTTGGCAGAATCACCTTTGATTTAAGGGTTTCTTTGTAGAAATAATTTTGCAGTATAACATTCTATGACTGTTTAGAGTTCTTAGGCATTAGGAGCTTTCAATTAACCATGCAAAATTTTATATGGCTTGTACAAAAAAATCACAGATTATATCAGAATATTCTCTAGACATAATTTTACTCTTTTGAACAACAGGTATTAGTAATTTTTTATCCAGCCTATTTTCTTTTTTTCCTTCTAATTTTGCATGTAGTAATTTCATATTTTTCAGTTGCTGCTGCCCATTTGAATAGTAGATGAATAAGTTGTCCAGATGCTTCCTCATATCAGTAACTAAATACATTTCTTATCACTCATCTCTACTGGCTGTGAATTGTTTGATAACTTACCTTTCTATCTGATAAAATCATTTTTAAATACAGTCTTTGGGCACATTCTGAAGTCAAACATACACATACACATTTACATTCAACCCTCAAGCCTACAAGGTAACAGTAACGCTTTGCAATGAGTTATGATCACTACTGTACAGCACTACCATCGCCTTCTTGCTTCTCACTGCAGAGTATGTGTAGAGGCGGAATGGGGAGATTGGAGAAGGCTCTGCTTTGTAGTCGACGCATCAGCTGCACAGAATTGTTGTTGAGTAATAGTGTTGAGTTTGCCCAGTGCTAGAAAGCTGTCAAACCGATGAGACCACAGAGGTGGTAGTGGTTGATGATTTATTTCGGGAGGTTTATATTGGATGAATTTTTCAGGTGCTATGCAGAACAAGGCTTCACATTTCCACTGTTTGAAGTGTGACTTTGTGTGTACTGACACGAACAAAGTGGTTGCCCACCGTCGCCAGCACCAGAAATTAGATTCGATCATGGCAGCCGGGTTCGAGAAGTTCACGCCGTCCCAGCCCTGCAACCAAGAGTCGTGCGCCCACTCGGGGAAACAGACACATTACCACTGCTTGAGTTGTCAGTACGCTGTGTTGGGTCTGTCGCAGATGTCCGCTCACAAGTATCGGCACATGGAGTGAAACTGACCGATGGCTGAGGCAAGCTGGCTTTTTACCATACCAAAAGATGTTCCTTATGTGAAATGACACTTCGGTTTGAGTTTGAAGAGGAAATTTTAAGTACTGTAAAAAAATGTGTTGTCTTTCATTTAAAATCCAATGACTTGATGCTTGGAATATAGAAACAAACACCAAATCTGTAGCTTTATCTGTTAATTGTGTTTGTTAAACTGAAGAAACAACAATGAGTGATTGGTTTCCGTGCTTTAAGCAAGTCTTGCATTTATTTTGCCCAGCAAATACTCTTGACTTGCAGTTTGTGGAACTTGTAATATATTTGTAATGATTACTGCAATGGTATGGAAACAATTTTTCTTCTGTAATTGAGTGATTTTGTTATGCTACAAGAAATTTCCTTAAATTGCATAATAGTCATTCAAATTCATAAAATATATTAGTGATAATGAAATGTAGTGTTGATGTTACAATATACATTTCTTTAATACTGCTTAAATTATGTTAAGGGAAGTCTAAACATTTTGCAGTATTGTATTATTTTACAGATAAGCAGAAATAAATTATTCAAGCCCCCTGTTACATAAAATAATGGTGTAATTTATGTTGTTTGTTTAAGAGTAGGCATAGTTTGATTGGATTTGGTACCAGCAAAAATTTTCAATTGGTGAATGTTTCTTTTTTAATATCATTGGAACTACAAGTTCATTTACTGGTTTTCATTTTGAGAGGAAAAATTATATGTAATAAATATGTAACTTAAAATCACTTTTAATAGTTGGATCATGAATACAAGTGAGAGCAGGTATTTGGATATACGAAAGCTTCGATATACATGTATATTAATTAATTTGAACCCTTAATGCTGTGTGTATATAAAAATGTATAAACAAAATGTTTGTTTCTGTAGAAGTGTTTCGTTTCGACATGCACTAATTTTCAAGCCTTCGATGGGATATATTTAGGGAAATTCATGATATCATTCAGCTAAGTACATTTCAATTCATGTGCTCAAAAATTAATCTCAACCTTTTGAAAGAAATATATCGTGGTTATTTTTTCTATAGATTTTGATTAGGTAAATCAAACTGTCAAATTCAGGTGTGTATTTTACCAAGAATACTTCACATGTTGTGGTTAAAATAAACTTCAATTATACTTTCGTTTCTATGCATATGCAAATTTTGGATTGACTTGCCAGTATTTCAGTGTAATGAGTACAATAAAATTTCTGTAGAAAATTTTTTAAAGGTGCTATGCAGAGTTTATTTAGTATAATTAGTGATCTAAGCAGCTAACTTACCTCATTATTTAACTAGAGAACATCAAGTATTTTAAGTACTGTGATTATCAAAGAATTAAGTATAGTTCAAAGAAATCATATAACGTAGATTACAAGTAGCATGTAATACCAGCAGTGCAGTAGTTGTATCACTGCAATAATATTTCCCTTTCTTTTATTTATGTAATTAATTTGTTCTTAAATGCAGTAAAGTGTTATAAAGTATTACTTTAAAACAGTATTTATTGGTGGACAAAATACATTAATAATGTTGAAATCATGCAAGGAATGTGTGTGGATAGTCAGGTTGAGAAAATATAAAAAAATGTTGTTGTTTAATAATGAAACCAAATAGTTTTTACAGGTAAAAAGACAGAATTATTTTATTTTTAATTTCATGAAAGTATTGATCATTTTTACATCTGCTACCTGTGAGAAAGCTTTGATTATTGATTTCATCAGCATAGTTCCGTTTGTAAATGTGTTATGTTTATCAAAATATACATTTAAATAGGTAGTAATCTAATTATCTCTTTAAAATCATACTTCATCAGTACAGACTCAATAACATATAACATGAAGAAATTAGAAAAAAAATTTTTAACTGTATTAATGTAAATTAAACTGTAGGAGTGAAAGACATTAAAAAAAATCAGTCTTAGTAAAATATGGCATTGTATTAAACATGGTAAGCCTAAGTCCCTGGCATAGAACATTTAGAATAAACAGAGCAGCTGATATCATCCTAAGTCTTCTCCATTCTTATAGTTTTGTGTAAACAAAATTGAGTGAATGATAGTTTGTTATTCTGACAGAAAATTGAATGACATGGGTGAAACTGTGGAGATGATGTTCAAAGAAACATTTTCCCATTAGTTTCTGCAACATTCTACCTATAAATAAACAAACAATTGCATGTCTTTTACTAAGCATAAGGCATGAGGTAAAATACCAAGGTCATAGCTTCAAGCAACTGTTAAAATTAATATGCTAAGTTGATAGATCAAGCATCCTTGCTTATAGTGGCCAGCCTATAAAGAATTTACATTACAAAGTCTATGTAAGGTGCATGTCATTAGCTGAAATATTGGCAAGTTCATTTATCAAGACCAGGTGAAGTTGTTAAAATCTGATTAATTGAATACTAATATGCAAGTCACATATAAGATTTTTATAAGTTCTCTATACTAATTTTAGTAACACTCTGTCCCACATTATAAAATATTTTTAAATTGTTACCAATGTTTGAAACCAATTTATATGCATTACTAGAAAGAGAGTTTATTGTAGTTCATAGTTTCATAAATTTACAGTTTCTGTTTGATTGTAAATCATTTTTAAAATTTAGCATTAATTAACAATTTACGATGACCCCAAATAAAATGTTTTCTTAAATTATTGGTGTACAAATAATTTTTTCTTAGTTTACTGCTGCACAATTATATGGCGAAAAAAAATAAAACTATACAATTTAAATTCTGGTTGTACACATCAAAATATAGAATTCTTAACAATATCGATAACTATTTAAAATTTCATGAGAGTCAAATAAACTTGTTTAAATAAGCTTGAATGCTATTACATTGAAATTTATGAAACAATTACTATTGTAGTGCAATGACATAACACTAAGTATCTCTTTGATTATTCGTTAAAAATGGGCGTAGCCCATATTATTGTAAACTAGTGTGGTACATTTATAATGCCATGTAGGGTTAATTAGAGCATCACATAAATGGTTAGAACATAATGCATTCGTATCAAATGAGTGTTTCCTAAAGATATGTTTACAAATCTTTACTTATAATTTACAAAAAAAAAATATTTTATTACTTAACACTGTTGGTATGTGACAGTTCTTCAAAATATAACATACATTGGATGTGCTATTTTTTTATTTTTTTAAATGTGGTTCAATTTAGCTATACTGTAATAATTGGTTTTTATAAATAGCATTATCACAGTCATAATGTAGTTGAGTCACTTACATTTGTGCCTTTAGGAGCAGGTTTTGTAGAAGTTGAAAATTTAAATCAAGTTTGTGTTACTTTTTTTTTCACTGTGTAGATTCGTGCCTTATGACAATGTTGTTTCACGTAATTGGATAGTGCTTGAAAACTACTGTACAGGTACCTCAATCAGAGTATGTAGTAGTTTTTTTGCTGATGAGTATTGGCCATTTTAGTTTTACGTACAGCTAAATGGTGTAGGTAATACAGTTTTTTTTTAGTACAGAATTAGGTTTTTGCTGTTTTAAAAGTTTTTAAAAAAAAATTGAAATGATTTTACTTTAAAAAGTATGAAGTTAACATAAAATTGCATGTGGTACAATGTCATTACATTAAAGTACTCTGCTTCAGAAATTATAATTTTTAATGTTTAATATCCATTCTATATTGTTTGAATACAGTGTTGAGTTAGATTGATAAATAGGCCAAGCGTTTAAGAGGAAACTATGGATGTAAATTATTTCACATGTAACGTATAAAAAAAAGTTAATTTGGTGTAAATCATGTTGTTGTGTACGTGCATTGTCACTTCATTGAATCAATAAACTGCTTACTTACTGCCTAGAGTATGGACAACGGCTTACTATAAATGTGGGCCATTGGGAAGGCTCTAAATCTAGACACTGTTTTGGCCATAAATATGGTTCCTTGATAACATATCTAGAATTCACTTCTAATCATAACTTAATATCTTACAGAATTAGTGGGCAACAAGTAAAATTTTTCAGTGACACTTCTGAAAAAGGTTTTTAACTGTTATATTTATGTTGACATAAAAATCTTCATGATTAACATTTTTTTTTTTTTTTTTAATGATTAGCTCTGTAATTAGTTTTTGGACCTCAATATTCAGTTTGGTGTGATGACTCCATTTAACTCAGCTATCTAATTAATATACAATGAAAGATGATGTCGAACTTTCGCAATCTTGGCCTCCGGGTCGAAGCCACATCATGGTGTTGGAGTGATACAGCATTTCGCTATGCATTGCAGTCAGCATCATTAGGGTGGAAATTAAGTGATGTCTTTAATTCTCACCCTGATATTGCTAAATGCAAGGATCATCAAAAGTTGGATAACTCAAACACCATGACATAGCTTCAAGTAGAAAATCAAGACTTTCATCTAATACACAATAATAGTAGGGAAAATAAATCTTGGAAAATTTTATTTTCTGCGATTCAATATCATTGAAACAAAAAAAAAAAAAAATTCATTAATTTTGAAACAGTAAAAAAATATATACTGCGATATTCATGCATGCTAGATTTTTCTCTCTTTTTTTAAATTTATTTAGTTAAAAAAAATTGCAGTTTTATCAATACCAGCATTTTAATTATGTGGTTCTTGCTATTACTACAGTATTTTTTAACATTTTACATTTTCATCAATTATTTAATCAGCTATTTTGGTGAAATTTAAATTTTCTAAAGGACATAAAAAGTAGCTCTTAGAAAATTTTTTCTAAAACAGTTTTGCACTTCTTCATTGTATTGTACACTAACTGTAGCAATGCTTGGAATATCTATGTAACAATTTTCCATCCTTATGCACTACGGAGTACAATTTTGACAAAACATTTGCAGTTTTATTGTTCATGCTTAAATTTAAAAACTCCACAATGGAATGTTAGTTTTAAAAATGAATGTTACTTTACTGTGAATAGTTTTAAATTTGTATTTTGTTATTTACATAAAGTAAGCAAATCAAACAAGCAGAAAATAAGTTTTAAACACTGTAAAAGTTGTATTGTTGATATGTGTTGTGATAAATTTCCCTGTGTTAGTCACCATATTGTGCCATGCAAAGGCATGTACGTATTACAGAAATAGGTAATTTAATCAAATTTATCACTATGTAAAAGGGGGCAAATTGCACTGATGTAGATCTATTGATATATTTGTGTGTTGTAGTAAATAGAGAAATTAGCACCTATAAAATTATTTTAATAATATTAATTACAGAGGTAAAATATATTTTGAATTTTTGAGTGTTGGCAGAAATTTTGAAATTCGATTGAATCCAAATTTATATAAGTAATTTTTAGTGATTCAAAATGTAGTACAAATATGAAGTAATATGTTTTATAGTAATTTATACTAAATTTTGATAGCAATATATTTATCTTTCCCAGTTAAACGCACCATCTCTTGTTAATGAGTGAAAAAAAAAAAGGCTAATGTTGACTCAAAAATTTTAGTGCCTTAAATTTGTTTCACTAAAGTATTAAGTACAAGAAATAATATCAAATAGGGACGTAGTCTGAATTGAAATTATACTTGTTTAGATCAAAATTGCTTATAATCTGATCTTAAATTGTAGCTGGTATGTTAAATTGAAAGTACACTGAAAATCACTTAAGCTACAATAAAAGCTTATGGCATGAAATTATTTTTTTTCATTCACATACTAAAAACATTTTCCAGTTATAACCAGTGGGAAAAATTACGTAAGTGTGGAAAGGGAAGCTTAATAGTTAACTAATTAACTATGGAAATATTTTGCCTATATTTATACGTATAAAAAGAAAGTATCATTCCACCTCAAACAATTAAAAAGACAATAACATGAGTAATCTAACTTTTATAGTCCTCTTCATTTACCAGCTAATATTTAGCTGTGTATTATATGAGATATGTTTAGTACTCGAAAGAAACATATCATGATATTTATTGAAAGTGTTTGATAAGTAATGGAAATTTTTAGGTCATGTAGCATATAACACATACATACCTGCATAACTTTTCCAATGGCAAATTGTGTTTTTCTTTATCTTATTGATTAAATTATATTTAAAATAGCAAGATTATATGTTTAGATGCATTCCAAAGTATTATGTTTGTTAAATGTCAAACAATTAAAATCTGGAAAACTGCAAAAAATTTGCAGAGGCTTTTTTTTTATCAAATGTAATTATGCCTATGAAATTTGAGATTTGAAAAATAACATTAATTTTAGTGTGTGCCATATACTTTTAAGCAAGATTACAATGTGCAGAGATATAAGATATTTGTCTTATTAGTTCTATAAGGAAGGTAAATTACCTACAATGTATACAAAAAACTAGTCTGCACTTATTATTGCTGTTATAATAATTGTTTAATAAGTGAATATTCTGAAAACAACTGAATCTGTAAAATAAATATTGTACAAAAATAAAATAATTCTTTCATGTTCACGAAAGAGATAAAGAATGTATTTATTGTTTCTAACAAAGGATTTTTCTATTTGTTTTCATTCCAGCCAAATTTTATTTGATATTTCAAATACAAATAATTGTATTGCACAGAAGTATCTTTCCTGAAAAGTTAAAATATATTTTGTTGTAATTATTTTTCACCTCCTATTTTAAAGTATCGAATTATTTAATCTCTTTTTAGTGCAAGATGACATGAGCGAAATAAATCATTTTAGGGTAAATTCATTGTTTTTATTAAAATAACTAACTTCTGACTATTTGACATATAGAAACTCCCAATGTACTTATTTTATCCTCACATCACTTCCAATTACAAACAGAGTTGGCCTACGCTGCTGGCCATGACAATCACATCAAGACCAACGTGAGCTAACATAACCTATATTGGGTGAAGTTCTCATCATACACAGATCACACAATTACATTTGCAGCTCTGTATGATTACTACTACATGGCTTCACCATGGACTGCAAAACCTGCTGCTACACGAAGCTTCGTTGCGAGAAAAAGACTTTGGATGTCATGCTGCTTTGACGTGAGCCCACACGTGTGGCAGGCCGGTTGCGTCAGACCCCGGACCGTATGTGTTTGATCGGCGAGAGATCTGGTGTCTGGTGTACGCACAAGCCAAGGAATCTGGTATGAGCACCGCAATTTTTTTTTTGGTGGTGGATGAACATGAAATTTTTATCAATCTTTCAAGTTCACAGTTATCCTGCAACATTTATGTCAAATTATGGCATATCTGTGATGAGTTACTTTCAACGTGGTCAGCTTAACAATATTGTTTCAAAGTCATCTGTATTCTGTTCATATTTAAATAATTAGTGCATACAATAATTTACTGTGAACAAAGAAATTAATTTATGCCTAAAGTAACAAAAGAAACTTGTAATGTAACTCATTATTTTAATTCATACATGTCAATTATTTTTTTAAGAATTTTCTATAGTTACAGTACAGTTCATCCACTACAAAATGTAGAAGTACGTACTTACATTTTCTTGGTTTCAATGGCGTGAGATTCACATCCTATACATTAAGTGTTCATTTTATTTGTCACGACTGGTCGCATGCAACTCAACGTTTACAATTTGTTATTTGACTAGGGTGGTCAGATTTATCTTTTATGGTATGATATTCAGGCTTGTGTGAATATCATTTTTTTAGTTTGAATCGAATATGAGTATGAGTATCAAATTATTCACGAATACAAATATTGAATTCGAATAGTAAGAAAATTAGAATCCCACCAATTTTTTTTTTCAAGTCATATAACAACTTTTCGAAAATTATGCAAATAATACTAAAGTGAAAGGCTGTTAAAGATAAGTCTGTACAATAATTATATGAGAAATTTTTGTTAAAAAATATAATTATGAAATAATTTTTTTTTGTTTTTAATTGTGCAGCTAACTTAACTTAACCTAACACACCAACATTTCATTTCAGTTCCTATTCGCCTATTTTCCACAAAGTGCTACTCTACATATTGATCCAGAAAAGTTTTGCGAACCTCAAAATACAGTGAAATCCACTGCAATCTATTTTACAAAATAAACATGAATTTTTTTTTAAATCTTGTATTTTCAAATTAGTGATTGAAATATCTCATATTTAAATATTTAAACCCTAGTTATTCCCGAGGTTTCTTTGTTAACAGAAGCCAGGTAAATTGTATTTTGGTTAAGCAATATTATAAATAAAAACAATTTTTACTACTTTCCTCTGGAATCTTAAACCATCATTCACAATATTTTTTTTTTTAAATATATTTTTGAGTTGCAAAGTCTGTTTTGTCTCTCTCTCTATATTATATATATATATATAACACTTTCTGAGTTTTGTTAAATATTATGCCTTACTTGGTGCTTTTGCTTTATTTTGGTTTAGCAAAGCATTAAAAATAACCTTCTGTGGTAAATTTTGCTCAGAAAACATTTGAGTAATTAAATTAATATTTTGACAGTAAAACTTTTTATTTTGTTTCAATAATTTGCTTATATTGTCATTGAAATGGACATCATGCTAACAGTTTTGCTAAATATAGTTCATTCTTAATAAATGTTTCTCTCAGCCAAAACAAAATTTAGGACATGAATGGTTATTTTTTATTAACGAGACTTCTACCTACTGATATAAATTCGTAACTCGAATATTTATAAACTTTTTCGTAAGAAGCTGCTGCAGTGGTTTACCTTTTTTTGCAACATTTATAAAAAATATTGTCTGGTCAAAGCAGATTGTCTGGTAAAATGCAAATATAAATAACTTTGTATTGATAACTGCAATTGTTAACTATATGCAAAATGTAAACATAAATCTATATACCTAGAATCATTTAAGCGTCAAAATAAATCATAAATATTTTGTCTGGATTGTTCATGCTCTTGCTTGATATTTCAATACATTTTGCTTAGTGGGAAAAAGGTTGAATAAATAAAGGCAATATCACATTTCAACTTTTTAAATCACAAACTTTATTAATAGTTCAATATATTACATTATTTTCAATAGGTCCTAGAACCCAAAAAATAGCATTATTAACTTCCATTGCTTAGTAATTATCCACACAGGTACATTTTGTTACAAAAATCTACTTAAATACTTGGCTTTATTCAAAAATCTTCTTCCTTCAGTCTTCTTTTTCAGTCTTCAAGGAAGATCAACATAGGATCTATAACAAAAACACATTGATCCATGGAGGTGAGTTACTGTTCTTAAGTTATCTAGGCACACATGGATTACATTAAAAAGCATCATCTGGTAATTGCTCTCCCACATTTCAACTACCCTGAGTCCTGAAATCACAACAGTGGTCCATCCCCACTACTGTATCTCCTGCACAGCATCTGAAATGTGTCACACCACCACCACCATCACTGTCACATGGGAACACCACATAACTTAGAAAGTCACAACTTAAAACTGTCAAAACTTAGAAAACTTGGAAAAATCCTCATAATTTAGAAAGATCATAACTTAGAAACACACAACTTAGAAACATCATAACATAGAAATGCATAACTTAGAACTATCACAACTTAGAGCTGTCATAACTTAGAAAAACACAACGCAGAACCACACAACTTAGAAACATAACACAGAAAGTCACAAATTAGAAACACACAACTTAGAACTATCACAACTTAGAAACACACAACTTAGAACTATCACAACTTAGAAACACACAACTTAGAACTATCACAACTTAGAAACACACAACTTAGAACTGTTGTAACATAGAAACACGTAACTTACAAACACGCAACACAGAACCACACAACTTATAAATGTCATATGTAGAAAGTCACAACTTAGAACTATCACAACTTAGAAACACACAACTTAGAACTATCACAACTTATAAACACACAACTTAGAACTATCATAACTTAGAAACACACAACTTAGAACTGTCATAACTTAGAAACACGCAACGCAGAACCACACAACTTAGAAACGTCATAACGTAGAAAGTCATAACATTGAAAATTCTAACTTATATGTTTCTAAGTTGTGTGTTTCTAAGTTATGACAGCACCCCACTCACATCACCACCATCACTGCCATCACCACCACCACCACCGCCGAAACACCACCGCCATCACCTTCACTGCCATCAACACCACCGCCATCACCTTCACTGCCATCAACACCACCGCCATCACCTTCACTGCCATCAACACCACCGCCATCACCTTCACTGCCATCAACACCAACGCCATCACCTTCACTGCCATCAACACCACCGCCATCACCTTCACTGCCATCAACACCACCACCACCACCTTCACTGCCATCAACACCACCGCCACCACCGCCACCACCTTCACTGCCATCAACACCACCGCCACCACCTCCGTAGCCACCATCGTAGCCACCACCATCACCTTCACTGCCATCAACACCACCGCCATCACCTTCACTGCAATCAACACCACCGCCACCACCTTCACTGCCATCAACACCACCGCCACCACCTCCGTAGCCACCATCGTAGCCACCGCCATCACCTTCACTGCCATCAACACCACCGCCATCACCTTCACTGCCATCACCTTCACTGCCATCAATACCACCGCCACCACCTCCGTAGCCACCATCGTAGCCACCACCATAACCACCACTGCTACCATCGCCACCGCCACAGCCACCGCCATCACCACCCCACCACCACTGCTGCAGCCACCATCACTGCCCTCAACACCACCACCACTGCCATCACCACCGCCAACAATGCCTCCATCACCACCGCCACTGCCATCACCACCGCCATAAAACCTGGACAAACCTCAAAGACAGCACATCACCCAACAAGGGCTTCAGGCCTGGACTGGACGAGGATTCTTTCCGCAGCATTCTTGTCTGACAGTTCCGAGCTTCTTAACGGCTCCTACATAAGGAACTAAAAAAAATAGAAGTGTCAGTTGAGAAGACATATTATTATTAAAGTAAAAATTGCCTAGATTTTAAGGAACTTACACAGTATTATTTTTAGTTTTCTGTAAAACACTTCTAATATATAGTCTTAAAAATATTGATGAATCCATGCTTGAACCTAATTAAAATGGTACGATGATTATATTAGACGTAAATCTTTCCCATGCCGCTGTGTGTTCAGCTTATGTTTATGTTACACAGTCCCACAAGTCAGCAGCAGCTCTGGTGAGAAAGGCCAGAAGTTTTCAGCGCAAATTTACCTCACACATACCGAGCTCCTCTAGTACCAGGCAAAGTGGTGTAGTTCGCTGACATGCAATTAGTAAGTTAAATAACCTTTCTGGTTTAAAGAAAATATAAGTTTATGTTTCTTTAATCTTGCTATACAGTGGTATCTATGTTGAAAGGATAGGATAGGACACATCATACACAAATTATGAGAATATATAATAATAATAGAAGATGAACAACTTGACACAATTCAATGGAGTTTGTTTTGTCAGATAAATATTTTTATTACAGAGACCTGAATGTACAGAAACAGACATTAACATAGTTGAAAGGTTGGATAACTCATTTTTTTGATTTACAGGATCTCCGCATTGGGAAAATGTATTTAATTAGCGCTCTGTTCCTGGAACAGATGTTATTTCGAGGGACGGGTGTCTATAATTGTTGTAAGTAAAATTGTAGTGCTGGGTCGAACCCATTTTTATCTCTCGAACCGAACTCGAACATATTGAATAACAGTTTCTCCGAATCCGAACTTGAACCGAACCTTTAACATTCATCACAAACTGAATTCGAACCGAACACTAGTCCAATTCATCGAACTCGAACCGAACTCGAACCGAACTCTGAAATACAGTAGTTGGACGTTTTAGAGAATAGAATGAAGTTATTTTCGGATTTTTTAGACTTTTCTTTCTGACCGGCCGCTCATCTACATATTTACCTTATGTTGAAATAATGCAAGTTTTGCACACATAATTGATGTATGAAAATGTTGCGCTCCCTTTGTTGTGCAGTTCTTTATTGCGCCCAATTTCCTAATAAATGAAATACACCCAACAATAATTGCCATGCAGCCAAGAAATATCAAGACTTTTCGCTTATCCATTCTATTTTCGTAGGGGAAGTATTTCCGAATGGAGCAGAATGACAAATCACCTGTTTGTGTTTATTTATTTCACGTGAGCCAATGTCGCGACCCTCATAACATGCAAATATATCGAGCGAATCGAAGTCGTTTTCAATTGGATCAAAATAATCCATGGAAACGAGTATTGTACACAAACTAAATTAGATACCCGAAACGTTTTAAACCCGACATGGAAACGTGGTAAATACTATCTGGACAAAAAAAAAAGTATCAGCAATTATTTTTCTCGTTTTGGTGGATCCTGAATATGATCCGATACACAAAAATATCGGCAATATCGGTACCTGCCGATCCAGATCGGCACAGCTCTAGTTAATATAAAGAAACACAATTTTACAGTGGGAAGCTACTTAAAAATGCACTTACCTGTAGGTACACAATGTAAACGTAACAACACAATATTTTTGTAAGGAAATAAAAAATAAATAACACAGTTTTCAATGTCGGGCTGTTGAGAATAATAGGGCTGTTGAGAATAAAAAATAAACGTAGTCCTTTTACAAAGCGATTTCTTAATTCCAGCATGCACCATGCACCAACAATGAGCAAAACGCAAAACAAACAACGAAGTTAAAGAAACGGATGAACGAAAGATAATGTACGTATGTTCCGACGATTACAACTAAATAACTACGCGTGCTGTGTTAAAGAATCTATGACATCCGCATGAAATCTTTACATGCAAAGATGACAGATGACGCCATTTTTTTTTCTGCTTACAACTATCGATAAATAATCAAATTTAACCGTAATCATTATGTGACAGATGTTGGCAACAGTAGTTCACCTTCTGTTTTACCAAACAAATACGAGTTGTGGATGTAAGAAATTTTTTTTGTGGGTTCGCTTTAAAGTTCGTTAATTACGTTCAATTACGAACCGAATACGAACTCTTTGTCAGTATTTCGAACTGAACTCGAACTGAACATTTGTTATGAAATTTTATCCGAACCAAACCGAACCTAACCCTAAAGTTCGGGTTCCGTTCGAAATTCGAACGTTCGACCCAGCACTATAAAATTGTACTGGTGATTGTTTGTGCATTCTTTACACTATGAATTTCGAGGCCAGCTATTGCTTAAACCCTCATCTACTTACTTATATAAATTCATAAACATAACGTTAATGCAAGATACATTACAAGTTTTACATGTATTTACTTAAACATGTACACTATATGGGGTATGTAACCCATGTTATGTCTTTTTAATCTAAATATTTGTTGAATAAAAAAATATGTTAACACATTCAACACGATGCCTGTATATGTTACGAGCAACATTTTTTAATGCTCTGAACGATGCCCGCATGCCATACGAGCGCTAGTTTAACCTTGTTTTAAACGAATATGCCCGTGTGTTTTATGTGTGTCGTTCATTCTACAGTGTTCTCTGAAGCTTTTCGTTCACATTGAAATATACAGATCGCAGCAGCGGACTCTTAGTTCAGAGAAGAGATGGTAGATAGCATGCGCTGTCTCGTGGTGTATCTGACTACATCGAGTACTGCACAGCGCAGTTTGTATTATAAACTAGTTTGGCGGCATCGGTAACAATGTCTGAGAAAGAAAACGTTGATGAAGTTTTGAATGTTTTATGTGCTGATTCTGGCTCTGAAGTTGATGATAGTGACTTGGATCCTTCATTCGTGCCTGAAAGAAATTCAAATGATGCTGAATCTGGTATGAAATGTTGCTGTACTTTTCAGAGACCGTAAATAATAGTGCAAATATACTATATTTTACCTTGCAATTATAGTAGAGTCAAAACAAGTTTACTGAGGGCATAGTTTATGCAAAAATATGCTATGAAATATACGGCGATAGTCTAGATGAGACAATTTTTATATTTCAGCTTCTAAAATCCTAACTGACAGCAATTTTGTAGCTGCAAGAGAAAGTGCACGATCGGTGCGTTCTCTGATACATTATAAAGCTTTTGACTGAAAAAACGAAACAAAAAATCATATATTTTGAAAATTTAAGATGTATATTCAAATAACTTACGTGATGAACGTTTATGCTTATTTTGTTGCTAGCTGGAGAAATTTTGTCATACGAAATTTCAGAACATTTGTTTATGAATTACAGGTTCTGAAAGTCCCCACACCAGAGCTGTGGGAGGAAATGCTCCCGCGGGAAATGTTACACGTGCTTCTGAGTGGTCTAGACATGATCAGCCTCAACTGCCTGTATTTGAAGAGCAGTGCGGTGCCTCCGCTCCTCTCAGTCACGAGTGTGATGAGCTGGAGAGTTTCAGTATTTTTTTGGATAATGATAGCATAAAAAAAATAAAAACAAACAAATCTGTATGCTGCCACATCAATTGATAGAATGAAGCGACAAAACAAACTAAAAAAAAGGTCATAAATGGTGCACTGTAAAATTGTATGAACTCTATAGTTTTTTTTCTATCATCCTGCATATGTGCATTGTAAAACTCCCTAAGCTTAGTGATTATTGGTCTACAGATCCATTCCTCCAGACGTCATTTTCTAGCAAAATGTTGAGTCGAGATAGATTTTCATCAATTCTATTCATGTTGCATGTGAACGACAATCCTAGTTACATAGCCAGAGTAAGACCCTTTTTTGACAATTTTGTTCAGAAATGCAAAACTTGCTTGGCACCCCATGCAAATCTAACAATAGACGAAGCGATGTGTCCATTTCGCGGCAGGGTAAGTTTTAGTGTTTACATCAAGAACAAACCAAACAAGTATGGTTTGAATCTGTATGTTTTATGTGACCTTGCAACTGGCTTCGTGTTGAACTGTGAAGTATACACAGGGTCTTCTGGAAATGTTGACAACTCCATTGTTGCTTTAGTTGAAAGGCTTTGCTCTCAGTATTTTGGAAAGGGACATTGTATATATATGGATCGGTACTACACAAGTCCGGCACTTCTCAAAATTCTGTGGGACAATAACACATTAGAGGTAGGAACAGTTATGAAAAACCACAAAGGCTTGCCTAAGGAATTTCAATCTTATAAACTCAAGAAGAATGAAGATATTTTTTTCAGAAATGGTCCACTTCTCGCAGTAAAATGGCGAGACACTAGAGATGTTTATTGCCTCTCCACTAAACACAAGCTACAAGTTCCACTGTTACTGTAAGGTCCAAGGGTGGCAATGTTGATAAACCTAAGCCAGATATAATACTTGACTATAACATTTTTACGATGTCTGTTGTAAATGCCTTTATTCTTTACTAAGAAAAATCTGGCAAGAACATCACTCTAGCAAATTTTATCAGGTGTCTAGGAAACAGATTTGCTATGCTTGGTGCTTCTGTAGCTGCTGATCATCTGTCAACATCCACATCAGTTGCAAGGCTTTCGTGTCGTCATTTTCCTGATAAAGTGCCTTCAACTGCAAATAAACAAAATGCCACACGATATTGTAAAGTGTGCTCTGATAGGGGTAAAAAAAACCAGTGGGAAAAGAGTGTGGAGGGAGAGTCAATGGTGGTGCAAAGAGTGTGGAGTGGGTCTCTGTGTACCAAAATGTTTCCAGGAATTTCATACCAAGGTACACTATGCCTGAAACAGACTTTTACATAAACCTTCCTGTTGTAAACTTTCCTATGTATGTAAATATATTTGTGTCATTCGTTTCAGGATAGTTCATATTTTTGAATTTTTTCTTTAGTTAGTGTTTATGACAAGTATATTGAAATAATGTTTTTTTATTATAGTAATTTTACATAATATTTTAGTAATTATTTTATTATGATTGTGTGACAGTGCAAACATTATTTTTTAGGGAATGTAAAGAGAGATACATTTGTAAAGAACTATTCGAAATGTTATATTTTTATCCAAGTGTTTGGAATGAACTTCATGTAAATATTATAATATTCAAGCAGGTTTTTATATAATAAATTTTTTTATGAAACAGATTATATTTAAAATTTTTGTATGTACATAAATTAACAACTTTATCAGTGTTATCCATTCTCTGTAGTCACGTACACAAAAAGTGGAAATTATAGAATCTAACTTGTTCACTAAATATAGTATGGTGTTTGAGGGATTGGGTGACATAAAAGTAGCACCATATAAGCTTGTTTTAAAGCCGGAGCATGTTGTACCAGTAACTACTTTTCAAAGGATTCCTTTTTCGCTGCATGACAGACTGTGTGAGGAATTTGACAAAATGCTGGCACTCAAGGTGGTAGCAAAGGTCACTGAGCCCACTGAATGGTTGAATCCCATTGTAATAGTGAAAAAACCAAATGGGGAGATAAGGGTGTGTTTGGATCCACAACCATTGAATGCTGCCATCCTAAGAGACCATTATAGATTACCCACATTGGAAGAGGTCATAGTCAGGATGAAAGGGGCCACATGTTTCAGCACATTGGATGCTAACAAGGGGTTCTGGCAGATTAGGTTGTCTGAAGAAAGTTCTAAGCTAACAACATTTGGCACTCCATCCCATGGTCAACTTAGATTTACCCGACTACCTTATGGGCTATCATGTGCTCCTGAAGTGTTTCACAGGGTCTTCAGATCACTGTTCAGTGATATCGAAGGGGTAGAGATCTATGTGGATGATATCATTGTTTTTGGGGTGGACAAAACAGAGCATGACAAGCGGTTAAGTAAGGTACTTCAGAGGGCTGCAGAAATGGGAGTGACAATCAATCGCAATAAATGCAGGTTTGGACTAAGGGAAGTTAAGTACATTGGACACATTGTGGGCGAGGAGGGTCTCAAAGTAGATCCAGATTAGACTAAAGCAATCAGGGACTTCGAAGATCCCATAAATCCCAAGGAATTGCAGCGATTCTTAGGCATGGTAAACTACCTAGGAAAACTTGATGTAGGCTTTTGGACATACGCCATTGCTTAGCACATGTATGTCTGCAGAAGAAAACTTCAAAAAAAAAAACAAACACAAATGACAAAAACACAAATTAAGCAAAAATTGCTGTTGTCAGGATTTAACGCCACACAATATTCCACAACAGGAATATGGTCAACAAACAAGGAAAAAACAAAGAAAAATGGACCAACAGAACGGAAAAAATAAAAAAAATAAAAACACAAATTATGACATCACAAAAATTCCGAACCCAAAAAAATTCAACACAACAGTTGAAACGAGACAAAAAACACAGCAAAACGAAAAGACGAAACAAACACAATAGTTTTCCAAAAAAAACAAAAAACAAAAAGAGAAACGAAAAAACCGCCACAAATGATGACAGCACAAAAAATATTGAACCCAAAAAATTCAGCACAGCAGTCAAAACGAGACAAAAACATGACCAAACGAAAAGACGAAACAAACACAACAGTTTTCTAAAACAGAAAGAAGCGACGTTTCGGGAACTGCTATCTGCTCCCGTCTTCAGGCAGAGACACACGTGGTACGGAAACACAGGTGCGACTGAGAAGGGGCTGGAAAAATGAGGGTATTTATCAGAAAATGGACATCATCTTGCTCAGCCAATGGCAGACAAGCTGACTCCTCATTGGCTGTGCACCATGGAGTTAAAGCGGATTGGTTATTGTAGGTTGAGTATTGGCTATTGTCATTCTTTACCGCGTGCTGGTCGGAGAAGGGTCAGCCTCTCTCTTTGCCTAGCCTGGCGTTCCTACAAAGGAAGCTCAGATCAGCGGCCAGTGCGTAAGGTGCTAGGTTCGATAGCTAGTTAAAACGCGGCGAATTTTACGGACAACCACGCTTGTTAGTTCAGTCGACACGCCTGTTGTGTGCCCTGCTTTTTTCAAGGCGGGGCACCTACTTGCGATGGCGAGCAGCGACGAGGAGATAGAGGTCGGCACTGCGACGAAGCGGCTGCACGAGGGCAGCGACTCCGAAATCGAACACTCGGTACAAATCAAAAAACCGTCAGGGCTCCAGCCCACAACAACAACTGATGATGACAACAGTGGCTTCACCACTGTTGAGCGCAAACAATGCAGGCGAAACAGCAATGCGCCGCAAGCGGCACCGACACCGCAACAACCGATTCAAAATGACGAGGCTCCGCGCTACAAACGCGTCCCTTTCGTATTCCGAAACAGTCAGGCAATCGGCAGCTTGGGCCCTGCCTTCGCGGGACTCGGCATCAAAAACCGAATGACGCTGACGAAGCGCCAAGAAGTACGCATAACTTTTGACGGTAAATCCAATCAGGACAAGGCGACCGCATGGTTCAAGGCGAACGATGTGCCATACCACACTTTCTCCCAGCCCAGCGAGCGAGGGGAAAAAGTAGTCATAAAGAATCGGAGTAAATTCACGCCGGTAGATGCGATCTATGAGGAGCTCACCGCGCTCAGATTTAAAGTCAACTTCATTAAACAGCTTAGTCGGCGGCTCACAGACCGCAACTCAGGGCAGGAGTTTTTCGAGCCAACTCCGTCTTTCGTGGTGTGTGTGGCACCTAGCGCGCACAATATTTACGCGGTCAAACAATTGTATTACACAAGTGGCATAAAAATCGAGCGCTACACAACTCGCGTGGAAGACATCTCGCTTTGTAAACGGTGTAGTTCCTTCGGACACACTACAGGAAACTGCTCAGAGGTACCGAAATGTATCAGGTGCGCGGGTTTGCATCCCCGCAGCGAATGCCCTGTTCCAGAGGAGGCACCAAAGGTGTGCTCCAACTGCAAGGAGACAGGCCACACCGCGGCCTGGCGACAGTGCCCAGCCTTTCTGAAAATCGTAGAATCAAGGCGACAGGCCGCCGCGGAACAGGCAGCACAGAAAGCTGCGCGCACAGCCCCGCGAGCGCAGCCGGCCGCACCGACGCGGGACAGTTTCCCCCCTCCCCCCGCGCCCACCAGGGATCACGTGCCTCGGCCAGCAACAGAGCGAAGTCCGCGCGGTGCACCGATTCCGGGAATTTCTCGGCCCAGCGAGCAGGCCAGCCAACCGGGCAAAATAAAATCTCAGGCAGTAGCTTCCACGTCCTACGCGGCAGCGACGTCAGGCGAAAGCGCACCGCGGCACTCGGCGTCAGAAATTGTGCAGGCTCGCGTCGAGAAGAGCCAGCATAGAACAGAAACCGCTCCAGAAGCACAGGCAACGAACAACATCTCTAGCCTCGCGGAACTCGCAGAGATCCTGCGCATGTGCGATTATTGGAACTTAGTGAAGGCACTCGATCCGTTTTACACGCGCATCCGCTCCACCGAGAGCATCAAACAACGCCAGACCATTTTATTGGAAGCACTCGCGACAGTGCTCCAGTAAATGGCAGTTAATATGGGGAAAACACTACAACTCCTAAACTTTAATGCATGTGGTCTCCGCCTTCGGTCTTACGAGTTGGAACAGTGCCTTGTAATATATGGTATTGATGTGGCATTCATTACCGAGACTCACCTATCACCGCACCATCGATTTAATATTTGTGGCTACGCCACTTACCGCACTGACCGCGCCACTCGTGGGGGCGGCACAGCCATATTAATTAAACACGGGATTCATCACCATCCAATAGAAATAACTGGCTTAGAGCATCTAGAGGCCACCAGCATTAATATTCGTAATAAAAATGTGCATGTCTGCATGTCGGCAGTTTATAAACCCCCAGATAAGCCATTACTTTCTAGGGATTTAAATAAATTAATCAACCCACAGCAACACTTTTTCATAGCAGGCGATTTAAACAGTAAACACGAAGACTGGGGATGCAAAAATACTAACCCAGCAGGCAGGAAATTATTCGATCATTCGGTAGCAAATAATTACGAAATATTTGCTCCAGGCTCGCCAACTTGCTACCCAACGAATGGTGGCATGCCTGACATATTAGATATAGCTGTTACAAACATACCAGGTGCGCAGGTTACTTCAGAAAAATTTGATGAGCTTGACTCAGATCATTTTCCGGTACTAATTCCATTAACTTTCAATGCTCAATTTTGCGCAGCGATATTTAGCCGAACTTTTGGTATTCCCGACTGGGACAAATTTCGCGAAGACCTGGAATTAACTTTTTCAGAAACTCCAGAGGTAACTACAGCCGATGAGCTCGAAACTCACGTAAAACTTTTCACCGACACAGTTACAGACGTGCGCAAAAAACACACGAAAATCGTGAATAAAAGAGAATTTACGAGAATTAATTACCCCGATGTAGACATGCTAATCGTTTTAAAACGTCAGGCGCGCAACACTTATCAACGAACGAGAACACCGCAAGCTAGGACTGAATACAATCGCATACCTGCCAACCTATGAAAATCTGAATTAGGAAGATTATTAAACACAAATAAAATTACCAATTTCGACAAAAAAAATTACATATATGGCTACAATGCAGACTTGTACTGCTAAAATACAACTAAATTACACAAATCACCCACTATCAAATAAGCTATAGCTACATTAAAAAATATTTGTGTGTTACATTTTGACTGTGATACTTGAAGATCAGCACAATATTTCACACAAGAATACAACTCACAGAATATATCTTGGCTTCCGATAAGAATTTTGCCAGAAAACTAGTATCGTTGCTACCATCAGTTGCGACTGAAAACAGCCAACTTTTTAAGTACTGCTCTACTCCGGATTTTGCATCCGAAGCCATCTCTTTCATAATAGCAGAAGTTTTGGTACGCCCACATCCATATTTCTTGGCAATTTCCGAGTCTGGGAACATTTTTTTGACAAGCGCACCTGCATGATCTGCGGCCGCTAGAGGAATGTTATGCTCTATCAAAAACGAAGTAAATAAACACTCAGATCGCGTAATGTCTAGATCTGCACCCCCAGATTTAACAAAGAACCTTGAAAGTTTGTGATTATCTTCTTGGCATTTTACGTTGGATAAATGCTTCGCACGTTTGATGTGCACGCTGATGTCACTTTTACCACCATGCGATATGTTGATGTCGCATCTGCATATCTTACAAAATCCAAACCTTTCCCCTTTGTCAGAATTTAAAATGCATGGAAACTCTGCACTATATGTATCACGGAATGTCTGGTAATAATATTGTTTTTTCGTACTCATCTTTGAAAACATAATGCAGAAAGTTTGTGCTTCATAACCTGTCACAAACGCCTAAACGAGGCAACGGCAATAGCCCGTAACAAAGTAAACAAATTCGTAAACAGTTGTTTCACGTTGCACTCGTTGACCACAACGTATTTTGCCAGTTTAAATGTATTTGAAATTAAAATTTTAATACGTAATAGCAGCTCGTAAATTATAAATCAAAATCACATATCTTAAATAACCGTCAAACAAGCGACGACGTACTCTCTGTAGAACTGTGTAATGGAGAGAAAAAAACAATCAATAGTCATGAGCACAACACGCGATACATCGATCGACATGAATGTTGAATCGATTTGGAAGACACCGACTTTTTTTTACCGCGAAGCTATTTTAATTACAAAAATAGGAAGAATTCAGACAATTTCGGAAAATCGTAAAGAGCAGTTATAATTCGGAAGACTTCCGGAAAAATCGGAAAGGTTGGCAGGTATGCAATCGCCTTAAAGCTCAAGTCTCGCGAAAACTTAAAGATTTAAAAATAGAAAAATACGGAAACCTAATAACAGAGTGCGCAACTCAACCTCGACAAATGTGGCGGCTCACACGCAATTTACGAGGAAAAAATAAATTTATCTCTACACCAGCCATTGTTACAAATGCGGGCATTAAATATGACGCGATAGATAAAGCAAATGCTATAGCCGACATTTTTGAAAAACAATTTTCACCAAACGAGGACATTAATGATCCTCGGTTTACTAGGACCACGACAGTAGCTGTCAATAACTATTTACAAATCGTTACACAAGCCGAGCCGGAACTCGTAACAATTAAAGAGCTCTTAGAAGCTATTCACTCGCGACCAAAAAATAAAGCAGGCGGACCTGACGGAATAAATTTTGACACTTTAAAGAAATTACCTTTTCAGGCTATTCAATATTTTCTTAAAATAATAAATGCTATTTTTATTCTTAAATCCTACCCATCGTCATGGAAACTAGCTAAAGTTATAACCATTCCGAAACCAGGAAAAAATGCGTCCCTACCACAAAACAGGCGACCTATTAGCCTTCTAAATAGCATGAGTAAAATTTTCGAAAAAATTTTACTCAAACGACTTCAACACCATTAGGACGAACACGAAGTCATTCCAGATAACCAATTTGGTTTTAGAAGTGGCCACTCTACCTCTCACCCCTTAGTTAAGCTCATTGAAGAGGCCACTGACGGTTTTAATTCACGAGCGAAATTTACTGTCGCAACTATGCTCGATGCGGAAAAAGCCTTCGATAAAGATTGGATACCTGGCTTAATTCAAAAATTAATTACATTTAACTTTTTAACTTTCCGGATACGTATATCCATCTGGTGGCCCACTATTTATGGCGTCGTAAATTTTTTGTGTCAATAGAGGGGGCGAAATCATCCACTCGGGAGCTGACAGCAGGTGTGCCGCAGGGGTCCCCACTCTCGCCCTTTTTCTATAATGTTTATACAGCTGACATCCCGCGGGAACATGCCCATGTGCAATTATATGCAGACGATACAGCAATAATATATCAATCCCCGAATCTGAAGTTCGCTTTAACCAAAGTTCAGAGGCAGCTCACCTCACTCGAACAATGGTACACTCGCTGGCGCATTAAAATAAATGGAGCCAAGTCCACCACTATAATTTTAACTAAAAAATACACCGCCCCCGATTGCAAATTAAAAATTTTTAATCAAGCCATACCATTTGTTAAATCGGCTAGATATTTAGGATTAACTCTCGACACCAGGCTCACCTAGAAATTTCACACCACAAAGGTGACACAGGTTGCGCGAGGCACTTTGTGCAGCCTGTATTCAATGTTTAAGGCCCCCCAATTCCCTAGAAGGCAAAAATTATAACTATATTTACAAATAGTTCACCCTCAATTATTATATGCTTGCTAAATCTGGGGCTATGCAGCAAATTGCCATATCAATAAAATCCAGGTAACACAAAATAAATTTCTTAGAGCCATTGCAGATTGTGGCTGGTACACCAGCACATTAGAAGTACACCAACTACTCCGAGTAGAATATGTAGAAGAATATATTAAACGGCAAAACAGGTCTTTTTATGGCCAGCTCCCTGAACATGCCAATACTTTTATGAATTCACTTCCGGATTATGACCCAGCTGCACAGCGACAGTTTAAAAAACCGCGACTTGCCTAAGCCAGGTTAAACTAGAATCCACACATCCCATGTACGCAGGGCAACTTAGCGAAAATATCAGACGTTTTCTCTGGCCCCGATGTGCCTGTCTACGTCCTGCGGTGCAAATAAGCAACATTGGACTAGCCAATGATTGACATGCCCAGGACTCTTAAATATTGCGTCAACACTACTTTTGGCCCAGCGGGGCTCTAATTATAAATCAGCGACAACTCCACCACAGGCCCAAATTCCTTATAATTACCAAATCTTTCCTTCCCCCACCTCCTCCACTAGTCCTTGATAGTTGTTTTCCCCAGCCATTATTAATTAATTAATTGATGTAACTTTTCATTTTCTTGCTAATTCAAAATGGTCAGAAGCACCAGGTGCAGGTATAGCGGCTCCCGGGAGATCCCTCCCTGCTGTGTTAGGGCTGACTCCCTATGTCTGAAGGGCGAGACCCGCCTGGCAGGCTTCACCTCCAGTGCTCGCCGCGTTTCGGAAGGCATGGGATTTTGATTTGCAATTAATAATTTAAATTCTAGTGTCACTAATCAACCTGCGCTCTCTCCTACATCGGAAAACTTACACGATGATATGCCTCCTTGGTCAGCCGGGTATGTGCGGCCTTGGAGCTATACACTACACTCACACAACGAGATTAATTAGGCCATTTTTGCGCAAACTCCACACGCCTCTAAATACAGACATCACGACACTTTCATGCATCAGTTAGCCAACTAACTGAGGGGAAAGGGTGACCTCCCCCCGCCTGACATCTACACTATTAAAAATAGAGCCAAGCAACATGCGACAGCTATTTTACTTCTTTCTGGACCGTGAGCCACCTTTAATCTTAAAATCGCACACTTCGCGCCCCGCCGTCGTTTCCAATGATTCGAACAAAGTGACGGGGTTGCATTATTTATATTGGCTACCACATAGCGAGTTATGGGAACGTAAGAGTTCCTGGTATCGCTGTCACACGCTCCCGGCCGAGCATATGAGGAAACTGCGATTGGCTATTATTTGGTGCTGCAGGGATGTTTCTCTCTTAATCAAAGGCATCCACATATTTTTTTAATTCAATGCTCTGCTGGCTGAAAATATTTTTATTGCTAATAATGAAAGCCGATTCTTTGATTTTCCTTTTTATTTTATCGGGTTCCTGTATGAGTGGTGTGGAGTCTTCCCAGAGAATTTTGTGGCTATTTTCCCATGTATGTTCAGCAAGTCTGGATTTTAGGGTTTCACCCTTCTTGCAGTTGTTTTTGTGTTCTTTGATTCGGGTGGATAGAGCTCTGCCAGTTTCATCTATGTACACGTGGCCACATTCACAGGGGATCTGATACACACAGTTGTGGGTTTGTAATTTTTCTGCGGCTGGTTTCACCTTTGTAACAATGCTTTTAATAGTAGATTTAGAACGGAAAGCTGTTTTGAGTCCATATTTGTTTCCCAGGCGTCTTATTTTTTTCTGAAAGCCCTTGAACATACGGAATGACTAGAGTTCCTGCCGGTTTATCGGTTTCTGTGGGTTTGAGTGTTTTGTTGGATTTCATATGCTGTTTGATGGTGTTAGTAGGGTAACCATTGGCTACGAGTTCCTTTTTTATATGATTGTGTTCAACCGCAATAGATTTCTCATCAGAACCAATAATCTCAGCTTGGTTGGTTAGTGTGTGAATTATGCCAGTTTTTTTTGTTTTGGGATGGTTGGATGCAAAGTTAAGATATTGGCCTGTGTGCGTAGGTATCCTGTATACTTTGGTTTCCAGAATGTTGTTTTTTCTGCTGACTAGTACGTCCAGGAAAGGAATGCTACCATTGGTTTCTTTTTCATAGGTGAACTTTATTGATGGCCTCAGAGAGTTAAGGTGGTTCACAAATTCCTCCAAAGTTTCAAGTCCATGTTGCCAGACAGTGAAGGTGTCGTCTACATAACGGAGCCAGATTTTAGGAGGGCTATTACTTTTGCTAAGTGCTTCTTGCTCAAAGTTTTCCATAAATATATTGGCCATAAATGGTGAAAGAGAAGAGCCCATTGCCATGCCATCGGTCTGTTTGTAGAAAATATCCTTGAACTGGAAATATGTCGTGGTAACACAGAGGGTAATCATTTCCATGATGGATGGGATTGGTATTACAGTTATGTCCTTTAAAGTTGGATCAGCCTCCAACTTGGCTTTGTTTTTTTTTTTTTCATTCTGTTAGTCCATTTTTCTTTGTTTTTTCTTTGTTTGTTGACCATATTCCTGTTGTGGAATATTGTGTGGCGTTAAATCCTGACAACAGCAATTTTTGCTTAATTTGTGTTTTTGTCATTTGTGGTTTTTTTTTTTTTTTTTGAAGTTTTCTTCTGCGGACATACATGTGCTAAGCAATGGCGTATGTCCAAAAGCCTACATCAAGTCATGCACTCCCATTGCACAAATCTTTCAAAGATAATACCTAGCAAAATTTGTTCCCGGTCTCTCGGAGCATACTGCAGTGTTAAGGGAATTGTGTAAACAGGGTGCCATTTGGCAGTGGGGAGAACAGCAACGGAAGGCTTTTCACAATTTGAAAACATTGGTAACCACCATGCCGGTCTTGCAGTATTTTTATCCTCAAGGGTCAGTTACTGTTTTGGTAGATGCCTCACAGAAAGGCCTCGGAGCAGTGTTGCTGCAAGAACAGGGACCGGTGGCTTTTGCATCCAAGTTGCTAACCCAAACACAGCAAAATTATGCTCAGATAGAGAAGGAGCTTCTTGCGGTGGTGTATGGCTGTGAACGTTTCCATCAGTACATTTATGGGCGTAAAGTTGTTGTGGAGACTGATCACAAGCCTCTAGAAGCCATATTCCACAAACCGTTGGATAAGTGCCCGTTAAGATTGCAACGGATGCGCATCAACCTGCAAAATTATGACATTACTTTAAAATACAGGCCTGATAAAGAGTTATTGGTTGCTGATGCACTATCAAGTGCTAGTGGACCTGACGAGGCATTTGATTTACATGAGCAAGAGATAGCTGCTCAGGAGGGATGGTGGTCCACCACGTGCAGGCCACACAGGACATAATAGAAAAACTCCAGAAAGCAACTCTTGGAGATGCAATAATGTCTGAACTCCAAGAAATGGTGTTGAAGGGGTGGCCTTCTAGCAATAAGCAGATACCACAAGAGGTCAGACCCTTTTAGTCATACCGGGAGGACCTTTCGGTACAAAATGGGTTAGTATACAAGGGGTTACAAATTGTGATTCCCCAAAGTATGAAACGGGAGGTCCTCGAAAGAATCCACTATAATCACATGGGTATCCAGAAATGTAAGTTGCGAGCTCGAGAGTGTGTTTTCTGGCCCGGTATGACTAAAGAAATCGAAGCTGTTGTTAATAACTGCATGGCTTGTAGGGCATTCCAAAATCAAAACAGTAAAGAGCCTCAAATCAACAAGGAAATTCCGTGTAAACCATGGCAGGTTGTAGCAGCTGATATATTACATTTTCAGGGTAAGGACTACCTTTTAGTTGTGGATGCATACTCAAAGTATCCAGAATTCAGTCTCTTGCTGAACTTGTCGTCCACACATGTGGTTACACACTGTAAAGCGGTCATGGCAAGACATGGAATACCTGAGGTGTTATACAGTGATAATGGACCACAGTTCAGTTCAAGAGAATTTAAGTACTTTTCAAAACAGTGGAATTTCAAACATCAGACATCTAGCCCAACATATGCACAGTCTAATGGATTTGTTGAGCGTCATGTTCAGACAATTAAGAAATTGCAAAAGAAGGCTGTGGTAGATCAGAAAGACATCATGCTAGCGCTTCTCGAGTATAGAAACTCACCAGTCATTAGTCAATTGCCATCCCCTGCTCAGTTACTCTTTGGCAGAAGGCTGAGAGGATTGATGCCTCTCACTAAGGAACTTTTAAACCCGGATGCTCAACCCAATGTACAAGCACATCTAACGGCAAGGCAACAAAAACAGAAGCAGTATTACGACAAACGGTCCAAGGAACTAGAACCATTTGAAGAAGGCAGTTTGGTTAGAGTAAGGAAAGGTGATATGTGGCAGAGGGGACAGGTCACAAAGGCTCTAGACAGACCAAGGTCATACAGAGTAATAGTTGACTCAGGCAAGGAAGTAGAAAGGAACCGTAGATACTTGATACACGATGGAGACGGGAGTCCTTTTGTAATTGTTCAGGAAGGACTAGAAGATGGGTACGATAATCCTGACAATCTTATGCTGAGTACTCAGGGAAATAAGTTGCTGTGTACACAGAAGAATTCTGACACGGAACACAATAAACATATGAGCCATAGTCGAACTAGCGAAGCAGAGGAAGACAAATTGGGATTTAAGGGGTTTGAGAAAGTTACTGGTGGATTTAAAGGGTTTGAGCACCCTCGAAATGGGGAAGGGAGTGAATTCGGGAGATCAAAGTCAGGTCGTGTGATTAGGCCACCTCGATACCTGGAGGATTATTCAAAGTAAGAGTTGCAGGGGCTGTACCTGTATGTAACGTACATGTCTGGGTAACACGTTAAACTATGTAAGGGTATTGTGTCTAATTTAAAGCTAATTTGAGTTATTGTGTAATAAAGAAAATTTATGGATTGTAATGATGTACATGGGATAATTCCAGATAATTTGTGATGGTTTGTAATGTACATGGGATAATTCCAGATAATTTGTGATGGTTTGTAATGTACTTGGGATGATTCCAGATAATTTGTGTTGTTGTGTAGAGTGAAAAGTCCAGATATTTTAGTTGATTGTATAATTTGTCAGTGATGTTGAAAAGGGGAGATGTTGTACATGAATATAGTGTGTGTGGCATACACTTAGAAGGTATCTATGGAATAAAGGAAGTGGGCCAAGATGGCGGGGCCAGGCTATAAAGTGTTTTAATTATTAACCGAATCCATCAGCATCCTTTTAATATACAACAACTTGCACATGCGCAATGAATCAATATAGCATGTTTCCAAACAAAGCATTTTATAGGCACAACAATAATAAATTGATTTAAAAAAATATAAATATTATTATTCCACAACAAATTTAGTAATATGCTAATTAATAAAATTACCTGTATCAATTACAGTTACTGACTTAAGTAACTCCTCCCTACTTTAAAACAGGATTTTAAAAATGTTTTTTTCCTACTGCATGCAGGAAACACCAGGTATGTTAGCTCACCTCAAACGGGACCACCACGCCCGTGGCCACGTGGACGACCACGACCACCGCGTCCACGAAACAGGCCAAGGGCAATGCCAAGTCCATGGCCACCATCATCACCAGATGCCCACGGAATATGCTGTTGCTCATGAAAAGGAGCGTCGAATACAGGGGGGTTGTCCAGGATGTGTGGCCACAGCGGAACAACTGGGTGGTTGACCAGCAATTGAGGTCCGCCCGCAGCAGCCTGCGGTTGGCCCGCTACCGGTTGAGCACCTGGGCCACCCTGTGGTTGGCCCGCTACCGGTTGAGCACCTGGGCCACCCTGTGGTTGGCCCGCTACCGGTTGAGCACCTGGGCCACCCTGTGGTTGGCCCGCTACCGGTTGAGCACCTGGGCCACCCTGTGGTTGGCCCGCTACCGGTTGAGCGTCTGGGCCACCCTGTGGTTGGCCCGCCGCTGGTTGAGCGCCTGGGCCACCCTGTGGTTGGCCCGCCGCTGGTTGAGCGCCTGGGCCACCCTGTGGTTGGCCCGCCGCTGGTTGAGCGCCTGGGCCACCCTGTGGTTGGCCCGCCGCTGGTTGAGCGCCTGGGCCACCCTGTGGTTGGCCCGCCGCTGGTTGAGCGCCTGGGCCACCATGTGGTTGGCCCGCCGCTGGTTGAGCGCCTGGGCCACCCTGTGGTTGGCCCGCCGCTGGTTGAGCGCCTGGGCCACCCTGTGGTTGGCCCGCCGCTGGTTGAACGCCTGGGCCACCCTGTGGTTGGCCCGCCGCTGGTTGAGCGCCTGGGCCACCCTGTGGTTGATCCGCCGCTGGTTGAGCACCTGGGCCACCCTGCGGTTGGCCCGCCGCCGGTTGAGCGCCTGGGCCACCCTGCGGTTGACCCGCCGCCGGTTGAGCGCCTGGGCCACCCTGCGGTTGACCCGCCAACGGTTGAGCACCTGGACCCGCCGCCGGTTGAGCGCCCGGAGCAGGACCTGGCTCTTGGACAACTTCCACATGTCCAGGGTTGATCCGTTGATCACCTTGTCTGTAAGAAACCCAGAAAATGCATTTAAATTCACAATCAGGGCCGCTGAGAGAATTTGTGGGCCCCTGGGCAGCTGGGGTAGTAGGCCCCATTCCTCTTTTTTTTGCATACCACTACTACGTACTATGTATACCATAAATATATATGGTATCGTAAAATTTCATCCTTCATTTGAACATAAATAACGATTTCCTAGTTACACAAAAAAAAAGAGCATTTGCATGTATTATCTCAGTGCACTTTTACATTGTTAATCCCATTAAAATACTAATAATAATTCATTTTGATGTATATATTGCTAAAAAACAAAAAAATCTTAAATGGTAATCAGAAATTGCATTATTATATGAGTGTTTAAAATACATAAGTATAATAATTTATTCTGAATATAAATAATAATTTAAAGTAATAATAAATTTTATTACTTCGAAAACATCAAACACATTGAACCACATTCATTACACTGAAAAATTTGTAATATGTACATATTAATAATTTATACAAATTAATTTAATACCGGTACCCTTAGTTCGATGCAAAATCATAAATGAAATGCATTTTAAATAACAATGATATATATTTTACATCCTACTAAAACACAACAATTCAAATGTCATATACTATATAAAAATGTCTAAATTTAATAACACTTCAAAATGTTTTACAACAGAACAGTCATTACTTCATATTGAATCACTACATTCAGAATAATCATACACTGTAATATATTATTTAAAATTTCAAACATATAATGCATTTAAAAGGATTATGCTACTCAATAATATTGATTCACAAACAATTAAATAGTTTAGAAGTAATCACAACAAATCTGTTTTCCGTGCCTTTTTTCAAAGCAAAATCGTTAATTACATTGTCGTAGTTCAATGACAAGCAAAATCAGGCTCTAAGGCAAGCAAGGTTAGCCCACTAATCCTTTCCTGAGACATGGTTGAGCGATGTACATCTTTTATTTCCTTCATTTTGCTGAAGGACCTTTCGGCTTCGGCAACTGTCATGGGAATTGTGCAGAACACTCGAACAGCGATACACACGTTTGGAAATAAACTATCCAATTTTAATCTCCGTAGTGTGTTTAAAAGCTGGATTGGTTTCAACTGGTTTGGACCAATATTTGAAACTTGAATTGATTTGAGATGTTTCATTTCATCAGATATCTCCATGACACCCCCTCCAGCCAGGGCCCATCACCGCATTCTTTACTTCAGAAGGGCGAGTCTAAATGGCCCTGACCCCAAGAGGAGGGGTGTACGGGACCAAGCAAACCTATTGTGCTCGTACCTGGCGTTCCTATTTCTGCTACTACGCAAGTATTTTTGTGTGAACTGAATGTTACAATTACTGTTTGGTTAGGTTATTGGTTATCGACTGTAACACACAAAAAACACACACACACGCGCACACAGATATATATATATATTAAATTATCTTTTATATATATATATATATATTAAAAGATAATTTAATAGCAGGGGAAAAATGTTTTTCCAGCCATTTATTTTCCACTTCCCAGCCGGGCGCCTGAGCCCCTCAGGCTACCGGGCCCCTGGGCATTTGCCCCTTTTGCCCCCCCCCCCCCCTCTTGGCAGCCCTGTTCACAATAATTGTTAATGAAATTTCTCCATTCACAAAGGACCGTCTTTCCTAAAAATTTGAGTGAGAAAAATATACTAAAAAGTCATTTGGAATCCATAAGAAAACTTTGAAGTAGAATTTTGGTTAATGATTATAATGTAACAGGTGAATGTTAAAAAGTAAAACTTTAAGGTAGTTAGCTACATTTTTGTAATAGTCAAAGGAAGGCAAAATTTTAGGAGAAGATGAAAAAATTAATAGGGTTTATACTGTAATAATTTGATAATATCCAATGGGTCACGTAGAAATAATAAGTTCATAATAGTAAATGCAAAAACATGTTTGCCAATCATTTTAATTTACTTAGTATAGAAAAAATAAAAGCCACAAAATCATCCAAAAAAACTTTAGGTTATGAATTATATTAAAAAAATATATTTCTCCGAGATTTTTATCTGGTAACATATTTTAACAATTGGGTTAATTCACGGACTTATCTAAAAAAAAAAATTCTAATATTATGTTTTTAAGATTTAACAATGTTGTCTTATCATCACACAGAAGCATAATTTTCTAAATGGATTCCATTATGTGAAAATATTACATGGTTAACATGCAGCTATTATCTTTACATTTTTCTTGTAAGAAAACCTGACAGTGAAAGCAAGCCTAAGATACTAATGTGGGACAGCCTATGAAGAAAGAAGTAATTGTGAGGTAAAGTATAAAAAACAGTAATTGTAGGGTTAGAAACTTTTCTAGAAAAATTAATATAAAATCACAAAAAAAAGTTTGTTTAGTTGTTGACAATCTTTCTTAAATCACGTAATGGAAAATCAACCCTTTCTAAATATAACAATTTTTTTTCTACATTTTTCAAATCTCCTACCAACACACACTGATTCTCAAAGCAATAGTGGCGAGATTGTGAGGGCATATTCAACTACTTGCAGCAGCAAATAATTTGTTAAAAAAAAAAACTAACCAAACAACAAGAAACAAGGAATAATATGCAGCAGTTAGATGGGTGTGTCCTTTGCACTCACTCTACATGTGCTTCAAGAACCAGTTTTGAAATTAAATGGGAAAAAAATTTCAGTATGAGTTTGAAAATGTGCTTTTGCTGGATAATTAAAAAAGAATCTCCATAATACAAAAACCATTGTTTTCAGAATTTATTCTACATTTTCAAGAAATTCCAATCAACAGAACACCACTTGGAACTAAAACACTAAACTAACAAAACCAATGACCTGAAGCACCATCACTGGCACATGATATTCAAATAACACAAAAAACACAAGTGTTCCAACTGTTGAAAACAATAAGTGAGCATAACCTAACCAACTCAGTTGCCAACCACACTAATACAAGTAAGTTCACAAACTAAATAAACTTTTCAGATGTCCAACAATGTACTTAACATATTATGTTACACCGAAATGTTCATGAACATAATTTAATTCTGCTCACAATTAAAAAAAAAAAAGACATTTTGAGAAATACTTAATAGTCTTCATAATGTTATGTGGCATTCTGCTAGTGCAGAAATTGCAATTTATTATAGAAAACACAACTGTAAGTGGTTACAAATCTAATGCTAAACACAACTACTGAAAGAGAGACATTATCACATTGTTACGAGGTTGCTAGCCGGATTACTAGGGAACCCCTCCCCCAGAGCAAGTGTGACACAGGTACAAGGACCTTGTATTAGTAGCTGCTATAAACTAGTAAGAATAGCTGGGTAGGTTAAGTTAGGTGCATTTTGACTTGAGTGATGTGTGATAATTCTGTCAATGTACGGTTAGGTTTGGAAATGAAAAATTTACCATAAACTTATATTGGAAGCTAAAAAACAGTACAATAGTAAAAAGCTACTGTATTCCTCTAATAAAAATAAAGAAATTGGGAAATTAATCAATAAGGAAACAAAACGAAGATTAATACATAAAAATATAACTATAAATGTGGATGGCATGGAAATTCGTAATGGCAATCAAATAGCTAATGAATTTAATAGTTTTTTTATTACCATACCAAATAAATTAATAAAAGGAGTGAAGACCCCTGATAATCAGCAAAAATTATGTGAAGAATTAAATTTAGAAATGAGGAATACAAATTCCTTATATTTCACCCCAATAACAGAAAAAGATATTTGAGAGACTATTGCAAAATTAAAAAACAAAAACTCTTATGGTCTTGACGAAATACCAACCTCACTACTAAAAAAGTGTTCTCATTTTATAAAACTTCCTTTGACATATATATTCAATCTGAAGGTGTTTTCCCAGACAGACTTAAATGGACAAAAATAATTCCTTTATATAAAAAAGGTGCAATAACTGATATGAACAATTACAGACCAATAGCACTTCTATCATCTTTTTCAAAAATATTTGAAAAAATAATCTCAAAACAACTTATATTATATCTAGATAAAAATAACATTATATCTCAGAGTCAATTTGGGTTCCAAAAAGGGAAATCTACAGAACAAGCAGTTTACAAATTCATAGGAAATATTTTAAAAGCTATTGATAAGAAAAACCATATTATGGGCATATTTGCAGATCTTTCCAAAACATTTGACTGTGTGGACCACTATTTACTATTAAAAAAACTTGAGAGTTATGGCATAAAAGATAAACATTTAAAATTATTTAAATCATATCTACAAGATCGGAAACAAGTTAATACGTCAATGTGATGATAAAGGTACATATACAAATGCTATATCAAAACCTATGACTATTTCAATAGGAGTACTGCAAGGCTCGATCTTAGGTCCCATATTATTTATAATTTTTATAAATGATCTTCCTACATCAGTAATAAATGGAGACGCTATCATGTTTGCAGATGACACAAATATATTAGCAATAGCAGAAAATAAAAAAGAACTAATAACTAAAGTAAATTCTATACTAGAGGAAGCAAATAATTGGTTTATAAAAAATAAACTAGTACTAAATTTATCAAAATCAACTATATTACAATTTACAAGAGTAAATAGTCTAGCCAGTAAACATGATTTTGCTACTGTAAATGGTAAACAAATTAACATGACTGACCATATTAAATTTTTAGGGCTACAGATAGATAAAAATTTAAATTGGCATATGCATATAAATGCCATATACAAAAAATAGTGTTCAATGTGCTATGTTATACATACTATCAAAAAAATCTGCTCTTTAGAAGTTGTAATGGCATTATACTTTGCAAATGTACAGTCTATATTAACATATGGAATTATTTTTTGGGGAAACGCATCACTGTTCAAAAAAGTGTTTAAAATTCAAAAAAAGATAGTTAGAATAATAAATGGTAAGACACAAAGGACTCACTGCAAACCATTGTTTAAACAATTAAATATTATGACTTTTCCTTGCCTGTACATTTTTCATACTATACTTTACACAATGCGTAACTCCACAGTAATATCAAATAGTAATATACACAGTTATCAAACTAGAAATAGATGTGATTTACATTTAATCACACATAGAACAAAACTATTTTCACAAGGACCCTACTACAGTAGTATCAAACTAATTAATAAATTACCAATTGAAATTAAGGAAATTGTCCATTTAAATAGGTTTAAACAAGAACTAAAGAAATATTTGGTGAAAAAATCCTTTTATTCAGTTGAAGAATACCTTAGGGTATAAGCATATTAATATGTTGGTTTTTGTATTTCAGCAAGTATGGTGGTTAGGATGTATCAGCAACCTAAATAATATTGCCAAGACAAAGATTGTAGTATCCAGGAGTGTGGTTATGTTTTGTATTTAAGATTTGTGTTTGTCTATATGTTTTAATTTTTTGTTTGTATTTTGTATATTGACAACTCCCTTCTAGTATGTAATGGAGAAAACAGGAGGCAACCAAATAAATAAATAAATAAACTACATTAAAAACCTATAAAATAGTAAGAATAGTTAAATTTTAAATTGATACTTCTCAACCAACTATTCAAAAGATTTTACAGTAATTTTAATCTAGCTAACCTAACCAACTGTTCCCATAATTTCACTGTATTTTAAATGAAGCTAACCTAACCCAACACCAACGATTCTCACTATATCTCAGTATTTGTTCTATATAGTATAGACAAAAAACACACACATACATTCACACAGATACACAACTAACCTAACCACTCCTTTAAACAGTAAACTACTTGACATATTACAGCATACTCTCTTGCCAGCATGCCAAAAGTAAAAAATATATATATATATTTTTAAATATATATATTTTTTGTTCAGAAATAGACTTTCCTTTAGAATTACCTTCCATTTTCTTCATTAAGCTATTTTTAATCATCTGAGCTTTTTGATCTGAGACTGGTTATGAATGCAGATTAAATATTAGGGCTACCTTGTTTTATGATTTAAGTATCTGTGACTGTTGTGGTCAGCCACATTTACAGTATGGGATGAACCAATAGCCACAGGCCACACACACATATGTGCAGTAGCATTATCACTTCAATATGTATACTTTTCAGTTTCTATTCAATTTTTTAATTGTTGCATTACGTAAAAATTACATAAAATTTTATTAATTTGTTTAATCTTCATCTATATTTTCTTCATATGATTTTTATTTAACTGTTTCTCATATCTTGACAACATTCCCCACAGTAAATGTTGGAACTCACAGCTTACTGGACCCAAGTGGGAAAATTAACTACCGTCAACTGGGGTGACTTTGATAGGAAAATAACTTTTTATGCTCAAAAATTGTTATTAATTATTATTTTGTTTTAGCTGTTTTATTTTATAGTGAAATACTTCTTATTAATAAACACATTTATAATAGTTTACAAAATTTGCAGTTTATAGTTTTACTGAAAAAAAATAATAACTGCCTATCAAAGTCACACCCTTCTATGGGGTGACTGATACCCTGTAGGAAAAAGCTTTAAAGTGACTGTACTTGCTCATATTATCAAGGTCAACCCATGAGAAAATTCTGTCAACAGGTTTTGTTGGAAAAAATTTTTTTATTTCATTTGTATAAGGGGTGACATTGATACCTAACTTTATGATGGTAGAAATCTATACATTTTGGAAATACTTTACGTTTTAAATGCACAAAATAAATTACCGGTATTCAAATATGACTGATACAGTGAATAACCTTGCCTCTCACAACAGCAAAATCTTGGTCCTTATATTCTGATGTTATGATATTAATTACAAGTGAACTGAAACACATTCTCGTATAGTGAGTGGTAATTTTAAACCATGAAGCACACATTTTACAAACATGTCGCAAATTAACACACGCACATAGACACAGCCCCCATTCACTACGACGGCCAATAACCAACTGAAGTCTAAAGCCCCACTGTAGCAAGAACCTTTGAAAGTCTTCCCACCTAAATTTCTTTAACATCCAGTGTAAAATTGAAGTGATATCTTAGTGTATCACCTGACGGGAATAGGCGTGGCTCTGGAAGCACTGCAATGATGTCACTCATGTCTACTAATGACGACATTATTTCGAGGACTGAAAACCATTTTATTAGTATCCATTGACTTTAATGCCAGAACTTCATATTCTTTATTGTTACCGGTACCAGTACGCAGCACTGACTTGACTATGCATACATATTTGAAGTGAACCGTTTTCCTTTTTCCAGACAGGAACTTGACGAGAACATATCCTCCTGGTTGCAGATTATCTTCACAAAGATCTACATATTCAGGCAGGGTATCTTCTACTGCATGTGTCTCAATTTCATGATGTTCTTCATCAGAATCATCATGAAAATTTACTTCCTCTTCACTCATAGAAGAATCTGTATCATTGACAGGTGCAGAAACACTCTTTCCTGGCTCTACAACAAGTTTTCTCTTTTTAGTACGTGTGTTCATACTTTTGTTCGTGCCTGGAAAACGTTTATTTTCCAAAAATTCTACAAGAGAATCATTAATCGCACCTTCGTCAACTATACTCTTATGAGGAATTTTAGACAGCACTCTATCTCAATTTAGCAGGACAATACCAGTGGCTTCCAATTTGCTTGCAATATTACAAGCTACAGCGCCAATTTCACGTTCTGCATTTCCCTTAGACTTTGTATTGTCCATTTTCTTCAATGCTTCAGCCAATAAAAAAGGAAACACTTCTTTACGTAGAGTGGATTCACGTGGATGCTGCATTTTCCATTCTGTAAGGACTGCTCTCCAAGCTATTTTCATAGGCCTGAAGAAGCACACATCAAGTGGCTGGCAGATATGCGTAGAATTCGGCAAGCACGTGAATGTAATGTTGTTAACTTCACAGAGGCATAACATCTCCTCAGTGAAATGGGATGCCAAATTATCACCAATAAGCACTTTTTGGCCCTCTAGACGTTTCGCGTGTGGAAGGAAAATGGATTCAAACCAGTCAGCAAAACATTTTGCTTCCATCCAGCCATGACTAGTCCTGCTGAACCTGGCTCCTCGCGAACAACATGGCTCTGCACAACACGGGTATACTTTTAAGCCTCCTTTCGTCCAAGTATCCCACATATGTTCACTCTTATAGACAGTATACGGTGGCAATAACACTCCAGAAGCTGAAGCACATATCATGATTGTGGTTACAGATTTTTGAGTGATTTAGTACCTTTTCTGGATACTTGACTCCTCTTCTGTATAGCACACGTTGTTTACCTGGATCACCTGTGACGTTGGATTCATTGTAATTAAAAATGTTCTGAGGTGGAACATCTTTACAGTTTTTTGCAAATTGCCAAAGTAAGAATTAATAATTTCTGGTGATACTTGTGCCCTAGAACGAAAAATATTTGAAGCAAGTCTCTGTGTTATGTTGGATCGGTGGCGCTTAAGAACACTGTATGCCCATCCACACCTGGAACATTATTTTTGAATGCTGCGATAACTCTTCCTTGTCTATCAAAATATGACTTGGTAAATAGCTGCAAATCAAGCAATGTCAAAGGATAACCCCAGTCTCCACAAGTTGTGATTGATTTTAAAATAGCTGCTACTTCCTCAAAACTAAGAATAGTTTTTCCACCAACGGTTTTTTATCAGTCCCTTAACTTTGTTGCGTAGAGTTCCAAATGATATTCCATATGTTTTCGATGCTTGTAGAATATATATTAAACCAGATTTAATTTTTGCTACAGCTTCTTCCAACAAAGCAGGACTGTAATTTTTCTACGACCGACTTCCGGGCTTTTTCGTACGTGAACGAGGCATCTCTGTACTAGTCTGTTCCTGACATAAAAGTCATATACACTGTAGGCCTGGTATCAGTGTTAGTACTGCCATCGTCCGGGGTCTCAGGTTCGAGTCCCGGTGCGGCTCCTAGCGGGAATGGTCGTTGTCGATGTAGTGTTTCTGGGTGGGCGCCAGACTAGCTCTGTTTCTAGTCGATAGGTGGGTCGAGGGGTCGGTTGCCCTGCGTGGCCCACTAGGACCATCGGCGGTGTTGCGTGGGATATGAGGAATTCCCTACTTGGTGGTGGTTGGGAGTCGTATGGTTAATTGATTAGGCACTGAATTAATGCAACAAATGACGTGCGTCGTTTATTCATGCAACTGTGGGTTTGGTGTAATAACGTTGATTACACACCACGTCGTACAGAGGGTGACGTCACACAATACATAAGTTACACAATTACACAAAGATAGTCTGAAAAGTTACGTAATAAAGGCGTGGCACAAGTTTACAAAAAATGTTACGTGATGGTGCGTTGCACAAGTTTACTGAATGTTACGTGGTGGCGCGTCGCACAAGTTTACTCAAGAACGTTTCAGGTTCAAGGCGTCGCACAAAATTACTAAATGTTACGTATTAGCGTGGCACTAGGCGGTTCTGAACCTGGTTACCCAAAAGAGGGGTGAGGGCGATTGGAGGCGGCCAATCCAGTATATCAATGTCTCGAGGCAGTGTTTGCGTCCACTGTAGTGGAGCGCGGACCGCAGCTAAATTCGTCCAAGTTCCCTTACGGGGTGGTGTCAGCGCAGCGGCGACTGGTTTTAGTTCAAGTTCTGTGGTTCGGGAGGCGGCCCGTGCCGTATACTGAAAACTACCCCGCAGACCAAGTGTGGTGCAGGGGGTTTTAAAATTTATGCGGCCAGATTAAGTCCTGGACCGAAAATTGGACCGGGTACGCACAGAGAGATTAGTAAAAAGAGGTTTCGAGGAAGTGACTATAATTACCAGAAGTGAGTTCAATGCAGACAATGGATGATGTCTCTCCGTGGGACGTGCGTCCACCCCGGTCCACGAGTCGCGCTGTACTGGCGTGATGTCATGGCGTCCGGCCGAGGCTCTGTGTCCCTCGCGCCAGGGTTGACCTCATTACGTTATTTTCTAATTTAACACGTTCACAAGAGATTTTAAGGGCGCTAAATTCCTACATTAATTAATAAGGCTAAATTAACATTACTCACCCCTTCTACAATTTAGAGTTAGTATGTTTACGTATTATGTTCTTTAAATTATACGTCACACCAGAGACTGTTCGTCTCTTGCCGGACTGCTCCGGTGGGGGGTAATAACGAAACACAAGGGGTTAATAATTATGTCACATGAAATACTTAACTAATCTAGGCAGAAGGCCGCCAGGGGAACACTCACACACGTATCGACACATTTACACACGTGAGTGCCCCGGCACTCCTACGTCGCACTTTCATTAAACGAACATTTAATTTATACGTAATACTGTTTATATTCTGTGTGTGTTTTATCGACGTGGTCGCCTGTAATGTCGGTCTGTTTATTATGAGGCCGGGTTCTACCTTGTCTGCTGGTGGCTCGCCTGACTCGGGTGGGCCATGGCTAGGGGCACGTTCCGTTAGCGGGGTCGGATACTGGCGGTTGCAGGTCGGGCTTTAGGGTGGCCTTCGGTCGGACGACGTCGGTACAGTTATGGAAGACATGAAAAGCTGGAAAAATCAGAGAATAAAATTTGTCAGTTGAAATATGGAGAGACTGGAAAAAGGGTCCTTATGCTGTAAATTTAAACTTTAAGTCAAGTTAAACATCAAATGCCTAAAGTATTCAGATGCAACCTAATAGAAACATTTCAAAGATAAACTATGTACCGGTACTGTAGGGACTTACTGAAAAATCCTTTAAATTAGCTTGAAAAGTAAATAGAAGTTACTCTTCTTTATTAGTTTTCATCTCAATAAGATTTTATAAAATACAGGAGTTTTCATAAACAAAAATTGATTGGTAGCCAGTGAAGACTTGAAATGGTTTAATTTTGCCTGGAAAACTTAACAGCAAGATAATTTATTCTGATGTTCTGCAGCTACTCTTGGCATACAAATATTAAATATCAATGTCCCCCCCAAGAAAACTATCAAAGATACCCCCAACACAAAATAAGATCTACAAAAGTTTTAAACATTTTTAGGTTATGTTTTTTTTTTTACTTATTTTGTTCAAAATGCAGTGAAGCAGTTGTCATTAGGTAGCTGAAAAAAATGTATAAATTTATATAATACATGCCTTACAATTTATTTACATATAAAAAAAGCAAATTATTAGTTACAATAAAAACTAATGCTGACAAGATTAACAAAGATTCCAACAACCAATGGATTAGAAAATACAGCAGCTTTAAAATTCACTTTTTCCAAATGTATATTCCAAATTTGATTACAATTTCATGGTTATGAAGGAAAAAACCCAACAGCAAAATATTTTATCATTATCAATGTTGCCCAAAATTAACAGTCACTCCAATTGATGGTAAGAAAATTATTTTATTATTCAGGATAAATACCACTTATTTTGGGACTAGTGCATTTACGATCCCATAACATTACTAATAACTAAAAATAACGCACCAAAAAAATAAGTTGAAAGTTAGAGCATTGTTATACACTTTACGCTACTACTAAAAATGTTAAAATGTGGCTCTAAAATACTACGTACAAAGAAATACGTATTAGGTATGCTAAAAAAAATTTCATAATTTGAATGCGCTTATTTAACAATTAGATCTCAGTGAAAATCTTATCTATAAAATGTTAATAACTTACCCCAAACGAATCATCTTTAGTATTAAAATAATTTCAATAACCCGACAGTATTTAACAAATACGTCTCAGCGAAAATCTTAACTATAATAAACATAAAATGTTAATAACTTACCCCATACGACTCATCTTAGGTTTTAAAATGTATTTCAATAACCCGATAAACTTTACATACGCAAAACACAGCTATAAAAAATTGGCGGTGAACCCCAATAACATTTAAGGAGTGTAACGAAAACAAAATGCGCACGATCACGTAACTTATTTTTGATGGCCCACGGATCTAAGACACGGCCATTATCGATATGCGTCCAAAGCAATCTCTATAACTTTAAGGTAAAAAAATAAATATATATATATCGGGTGAAAATTTTACACCACTGCATTACTAGGAACTCAAAACAAAGGACTCCTCGCACCAAAGCGATTGTGTATCCGACTACGTTACAGAGGTCGCCTGAAATAACGTAGGTGTACAGGAGATCACATGGATAATATTTTTTATTAAACATAAAATTATTGTTTCTAACCAAAATTAAACACGATTTAAAAATATAACTTTTGGTTAAAATATACCTACTGTCCGGACCAAACGTTGTGGCAGCTGGACTACCTAGTGCTGTAGGCGCGTAATGTCGGCACGGTCCGGTCACACGCGGCGCACATTCGGCACGGCCCGGCACGGCTCTGACGTGTTGTCTCTGTTACAAAAACATATGCGTGTATCGCTTTCTCATCGCTCCCCAGGCCACAACGCTTTGGGTTTCACTTGTCCTTATCTTTTTTTTCAGCAAAAATCTCCAAGAACATCTGCATAGAGAGACAGTTAAAAATTTCATGTATTGTATATATAATATATATATAGTTTTTTTTTATTAAAGTCTACTTCTCAGACTACGTTGTTATTTGTTATTGAAAATACCCCTTTGCATCTTTGCCTCTATTGTTAAGTATTCAAATGGAAAGAACCTGGTTTGACCTGGTGTGGCTTTCTGATTATGGTTATATATGGTTCTTAACTTACTTTGCCGTCGTCCGGGGTCTCGGGCTCGAGTCCCGGTGTGGCTCCTAGTGGGAAAAGGCGGTTCTTGCTACGTATTGTCCGGGTGGGCGCCAGACTAGCTCGGTTCTAGTCGTGAGTTTGGGGTCGTGGATGTATGTGCCCCTGCGTGGCCCACTAGGGCCGGCGGCAGTGTTGCATGAGATGATTTTAAATAAGAGACGTGGAGTTGAGGTGGTGGTGTCGTACCTTTTATTCATAGGAACGAGTCGTACACAATACAACACTCTACAGAGGTCCCCGGGGGGGGTTTACTCGTTATTCCGTGGCGCCGTATTGTTTGTGTTCCGCGTTACGTGGCCTCGGACGCTGTTACGTCTCAGACGTCTCACTGGGTACGCAGGTAACGTAATTTCGTAACACAAAGGCGGGACACAAAATACACTGAATTAAGGGGGCGCGCACAGGTTACGTGGAACTCGTTACTCGGGTAACGTAAGTTAGCAATACAAAGTACGGGACACAAGAATACACTGAATTAAGGGGGTGCGCACAAGTTACATGGCACTCGTTACTCGAGTAACGTAAGTTAGCAATACAAAATACGGGACACAAAAATACACTGAATTAAGGGGGCGCGCACAAGTTACGTGGCACTCGTTACTCGGGTAACGTAAGTTAGCAATACAAAATAGGGGACACAAAGATACACTGAATCAAGGGGGCGGACTATTGGAGACGGCCAATCCTGTATGCAAATGTCTCGGCGCGGGTGTTGTGCCCACTGTGGTGAAACACGCACCGCAATTAAGTTTGTCCAAGTTCCCTTGCGGGTTTGTGATCAGCGCCGTGCGCGTGACCTTAAATAAAGTTCTGTAAGTTGCGGGAGGCGGCCCGTGCCGTATACTGAAGAGCAGCCCCGCTGACCAAGTGTGGTGCGGGGTGTATTTAAATTGATGCAGTCGGATTAGGTCCTGGACCAAAAAAAAGGGACCGGGTACTCACGGAGAGGTTAAGTAATAAAAGGGGTTCTGTTAATTAGTGACTATATTTACCGGACGTTACTTTCGATGCAGACAAAGGATGTTGCCTCTCCGTGGGACGTAGGTCCGCCCCGGTCCGTGAGCTGCGCTGAACTGCCGAACTGGCATGGCGTCCGAGGGAGGCTCGGCCTCTCTCGCGCCAGGCGTGACCTCATTACGCTAGACTCTAAACGGGTGTGTCTGGAAGAGATTTTATTGTCGCTAAAATCCTAATTTAATGTTCCAGGAGGAATGGGTACGGTTCTTCTCTTGTCTACTCAGGTTTCCGCGGTTTTGCCTTTAATTGCTGTTCGGCTCGCCTGACTCGGGTGGGCCATGGCCAGGGGTGTGTTCCGTTAGCGGGAGCGTATACTGGCGGGTGCAGGTCGGGCTCTGGGGTGGTCGTCGGCCAGACGACGTCAACTTCAGGTGCATTCTTGGCTGGTTTCATAACATAGATCATAGAAGTTACAATCCAAAACCCTATTGTCTGTTTGAATAAGTTTCTCTATCTCTAATGACATCATTGTTGACGAGTTAGGCTAAACTAGCTACCTTCTATTTTGTACAAAGTATAACTCGCCATGCATATTATTTTTAAATTTTGTACTGCATATTACAAAATTATTTATATTATTTGTTTACAATAAATTTGTGATCTCATTTGAATCTAGTTTGTGTGGAAGTACTGTTGTGTTAATATTATTTCGTGTATTTACTTTGAAAATTTGGATTTTAGAGACCCTATATACTATTGCCATATTGTATTTTTTTTTATCCTTAGGCTATTTAGTCAATTTGGTAGTATTAATATACAAATATAAAACCTAGCTTAATCCACGAACTTTAGGTAGATTAACATGCTTTCTATAGAAAAAATTAAAGAAACCAGATTTTTTATGGACTGCCACTATTGTATCTTCAGCAAGTCACTGGCCACTCAATGTTAGGGAAGCTGGATCAATTTGAGCTCTTGTCTGATACAATAAGTCTTTCAATTAGGGAAAGTGACATTGCAATGTTAAAGAGTATTTCTCATTGCACATTTGTTTCATTCCCATTTATATTCTACTACTACACCACCATCTCACTTCATTTAGGCTGGTCAGACAAGTTTTTCGTTTAGTGAGGACAGCCGATTCCAGTCTAGTCTCATTTATGTTGAACTTGTGTGAAATGGAAAACAATATGCCGATTATAAAGCTATATGATGAATTTGTATTAAGACTGCATTGTTTCATATTTAGACCCTCTGTAAATTAGTATATGTGTGTTTAAGAAGAAAAAGACATTAATTATAACATAAAATTGTTACATGTCTTTTGAGGGTTTTCAAGCACACATTTTTTTCTTGCAAATGTCCAAATCACAAGCACCAGCCATATATACTTACTATAGCATTGAATAAGGAGAAAAGTACATCACAATACGAGCACAGGTCAAGTCTCATGGCTGTTCATTATGTTAATACCGGTTTCCTGTGCAACATACAAGTAGGAATTTTCTATTATAATATGTTAGTGTATTGTATATATGTATATTAGTGATGTATATGCATGCCTGCCTGTCACTATATCACATTGAAATTCCCCATTAAAATAAAATGCAATGGACAGGAACCATGGACACCAGTGCTGGGCTTCCTATGACATTCATGTAAGTTTCATTCACTTTGCAAGCATACTGAAGACTTATTTAAATTTTACTTTCATGACCATAATTTGTTTTTAGAATAATAAAATAGTTTATAAAATTAATGTTAGGCAAGTCTGGTACGCTGACCTGGGAACACATCTGATGTCTAATTAGATTAATTAAATTATTTCTTTAACTTGGTTCATATATATATCTACTTATAATTTCTAATGTAAGATTAGAAAGGGTGGAGAATATGGTTTCATTAATTTACATGAATTGTTGGATTTTGTCGGCAGGCCTTTCTAATCTTACATTAGAAATTATAAGTAGATTTTTAATTGGTTTTTTAGCAATTGTACAAGCCAAATTTTTAAGTAATATAATCAATTATTATTACATTAAAAACGACAAAAATTTACATTCTATGCCCTACCAGAGCACATCTTAAAAATAATTTCAAACAAAATAATATTACAATATCTATTTTTTTATATACTCAAAAAATGACACATTACTAAGGACAAGCAAAACTTGACGAAAACAAGAAGATACGAACAAGATCACATCAATCCACCAATTAACACTTTCTAAGGGAGTGGTCAAGGGGCATAATGCAAAAAGTGATCAAGAGTGCTGTGATGAATTGGAACACAGTCACTGCACTTCACTGCAACTAGCTAACCAATGCAGCTGTAACATTATGGTATCTGTTAAAGTGCAATACTCTTTTAAATTATAAATATACCCTCAGTCGTCCCAATTTCCAGAGGTATTTTAGGTCACATGATACATTTTATACGTATTTAAGAACATTTATGGAAATATTTCGGTTAAATGTTTCAGAAATATTGATGGGACATTTGACGTCATCTGGCCGACGACCACCCCAGAGCCCGACCTGCACCCGCCAGTATACGCTCCCGCTAACGGAACACACCCCTGGCCATGGCCCACCCGAGTCAGGCGACCCGAACAGCAATTAAAGACAAAGCCGCGGAAACCTGAGTAGACAAGAGAAGAACCGTACCCATTCCTCCTGAAACATTAAATGAGGATTTTAGCGACAATAAAATCTCTTCCAGAGACACCCGTTTGGAGTCTAGCGTAATGAGGTCACGCCTGGCGCGAGAGAGGCCGAGCCTCCCTCGGACGCCATGCCAGTTCGGCAGTTCAACGCAGCTCACGGGCCGGGGCGGACCTACGTCCCACGGAGAGGCAACATCCTTTGTCTACATTGAAAGTAATGTCCGGTAAATATAGTCACTAATTAACCAAACCCCTTTTATTACTTAACCTGTCCGTGAGTACCCGGTCCCTTTTTTTCGGTCCCGGACCTAATCCGGCCGCACCAACTTAAGGACACCCCGCACCACACTTGGTCAGCGGGGCTGCTCTTCAGCATACGGCACGGGCCGTCTCCCGCAACGTACAGAACTTTGTTTAAGGTCACGCGCACGGCGCTGACCACAAACCCGCAAGGGAACTTGGACAAACTTAATTGCGGTGCGTGTTTCACCACAGTGGGCACAACACCCGCGCCGAGACATTTGCATACGGGATTGGCCGTCTCCAATCGCCCGCCCCTTAATTCAGTGTATTTTTGTATCCCGTATTTTGTACTGCTAACTTACGTTACCCGAGTAACGAGTGCCACATAACTTGTGCGCGCCCCCTTAATCCAGTGTATTTTTGTATCCCGTGTTTTGTATTGCTAACTTACGTTACCCGAGTAACGAGTGCCAAGTAACTTGTGCGCACCCCCTTAATCCAGTGTATTTTTGTATCCCGTATTTTGTATTGCTAACTTACGTTACCCGAGTAACGAGTGCCACGTAACCTGTACGCGCCCCCTTAATTCAGTGTATTTTGTGTCCCGCCTTTGTGTTACGAAATTACGTTACCTGCGTACCCAGTGAGACGTCTGAGACATAACAGCATCCGAGGCCACGTAACGCGGAACACAAACAATACGGCGCCACAGAATAACAAGTAAAACCCCCCGGGGACCTCTGTAGAGTGTTGTATTGTGTACGACTCGCTCCTCTGAATAAAAGGTACGACACCGCCACCTCAACTCCACGTCTCTTATTTAAAATCATCTCACGCAACACCGCCGCCGGCCCTAGTGGGCCACGCAGGGGCACATACATCCACGACCCCAAATTCACGACTAGAAACGAGCTAGTCTGGCGCCCACCCGGACAACACAGATCAAGAACCGCCTTTTCCCACTAGGAGCCACACCGGGACTCGAGCCCGAGACCCCGGACGACGGCACATTAGTGGAAACATTTCAGAAACATTACCATTTAATGTTGCAGGGAGGTTTCATTGAAATATTTCACAGGGCGGACATTTTGACGTTTCTGAAATATATCCGAGATGTTTCAGGTAGGTTGCGAAATGTTTCAAACATGTTACAATGTTTCAAAAGTTATATTTCTGAAATATATCTGTAACATTTTGTGCTGTATGGGTTATCATGACACCTGAGGCCCATATAGGCAATAACTTCAGAACTGAAGGTATAACATGCTTCACAGTGTAGAACTCGTGTATGACATCTCGTATGACTCGTCTGTCAATACTGTCGACAACGATCTTACGAATTTTCTTCGGCCTGCAAAAAGTAAAGGGGTATATTTCACTTTTCAGTATAGTATTTCTCTTTAGACAAAAAGGCGTATCATAGAATTGAAAAAGAAACCGTTAGGTTGAACTACCATTTCATTAAACAATAAAGAATATTTGTGATTGTTAAGGTCATTTGTACGAGCATTCCTAAGGTTAGACTTAATTTACATGAAAATGCAAACACAAGTGTTTATCTACTTAAATACTATTACTTTCTCACTGGCATAAATTATATTCCCACAAATTCGTCATACAACGGTCGATACGGCCGCTGTATTTTATGCCGAAACAGAATATCTAACGTGCCTGCATGAATTAGTCTGCAGTGTTAAGAAAATTATTTGTGTTGTATTTCAAAACACCAATATGGGGTGTGGGGCCGATAGTTGGTGCTTTTACCCTAACAATAAATACTTAACAACACGAAACAAACACAAAACTGAGATTTCAAAACAAGCTTTAAATTACTTAGTGATTGCACAACTTTCACTCAACTATGCCTTTACAGCCATTGCATTTCTATCTATGCTGCTTTTGCGATTTGTACTTTTACATTCTAGTACGGACGCGAATATCGTAAAACCGCATAATAGAAACGTTGAACATCGTTTATACCATGTACACTGGAATTTCACATGATAACTTTATATAATTTAGGCGAAAAATACAATTATTTAAAATGTTTTGCTTTGAAAACAAGTCGGGTACATTGTACATACGATATTCAATAAACAATTTATTACTAGGTTTGACGATACCAGCTCCCTTTCATTTCATAATTCAACCCGGAAAGATTCGAGTTTAAAACATATCACTTTGTCACCAAATGGAGTAAACAACATTGCTCACCGTTTTTTCCCTGGAGTTCTCTGAGGGTCATTTGGATGTTGTCTGCTCCATTTCCTTATCCTCATTATGCTGATGGACTCACTCACACCGGTATATATCGCTGCTCTTTCTGTTGCCTTCAGAATTGGTGCTGCGATAAATTTATTTTCTTGATTCACTATCACAACAACTCACTACTTCAGCAATAATGTCTCTTTCTCGACTATGAATAACTTTATGAAGCCGTCGGCAGCATCCACGCCCGTCCATTTCCGTACGTCTCGTAACACGCGCTGCGAGTTGGTCACGTAGCAATGTTTTCATGCTGAACGCTACAAGTACCGACCTGCGCGCGCATCGCCTGCCCCTCCACTGCCTTGCCCCTTCACCACTGCGCTGACAGCTATACCAATGTTTAGTCCGGACAGTACGTTTTGACTTGTTGACACATCCAAGGCTGTCTCTCGGGGCACACACTTCTCTCCAGCGAGCTGTTGGCTGGGATGTGCCCTCCGACCTTTTGGGTTACCGAAGGCTGGCAGTGTGTGGGGAATTAATGGGCTACCTGGGGGGGACTTAGAAGTGCCATCTGCTACCGACCGCGTCCCGTGTGTGGCGGATGCGAGAATCCCAGCCCGAGAGTTGCAATCTCTCTGGAGTGACTGTGAATAACCAATAGCAGTCCGTGTACCACTGGCCCGCATGATGAAGTCGTTATTACGGCTATCGGGGTGTAAAGTAGCCTAGATGCTGATTGGCACGCAGCAGGAAGCAGTTTCGTTGGCGAAGGCACTGCAGGAGAGCTTGATGTGCTGAAAAAATACGAAGTATAGACAAACTGTGGGCTGAAACTGGCGGAGCTGCGGAATGCTGCGCGCACAATGGAACTGAAAAGCATCGGAACTCTGAAGGAAGAGACATCAGTGCTTTCAAGTTGGAGCCCTGTTGGAGCCAGTGGTAGCCCTTAGCGGAGCGACCTGAAACCATACCGAGGATTTTGGAGAACAAGAGGGTCAGAATACTTCATTCGCCCAGAAGACTAACCCCCACCCTGGCTTGAAAGGTCATTGGCTGTAGACTGGAAGAAGGAAGATAAATATGGAGCATCGCCAGGCTGCCTGGAACCCTAAGCGCCCGCAGTTCCAGCCAGTTTACTGGCTCGTCTGCCCACACTCGAGAGCACTGCTCTTGGCCATCGAGCCAGGCTTTAGCTGCCGGTGAATCAGTGGGGTTACCCACTTCCAGGGCTTGCCTTGCCGCCTTATGCTGCTGTGAATATTGCTAGAACCTAGGCTGTTCCACTAGCCTACCTGCGGCTCTGGCGCTAAGGGATGGAATATTCACAGCAGCCCATTTCTATTTTACAGGCGGCTGCCTGGGTAGCCAGGCTGAGTTGACTAGTGAAGGCGCCCGCCCCCAGTAAAAACAACCCAGGTGTGCCCGACAACATAATGCAAGGCCAAAGCGCCAAACCCCTGCTTGGTTGAATCTTTCTGCCTCACCCAACTCTTCTTACCTGGACCTTTTTCCCTCTTGTCCAGTAGTTTTCTTGCTTCTTTTAATGTATGATTAATTGATCCTCGCATGACTCGGCCCAAGGTTTACCCTGTGTCTATGCAGGTTTTACCTGGGTCACGTCAGTTGCTTTTAGGCTAGGCAACCAAAGGGGTGCCAGCCATGGTGCCAATTGGGGTCAAGGCTGGCCAATAAACCATAATTACCACAGTATACACATGCCCTTGTTTTGCATGGTTAAAACATCTAATGGTAGAGTTTGACGCCATCCCCGCTGCCTGATTTGAATTTTACGTGAATTAGAAATGTTTTGATTAATTTTGATCTCAAGAGCGGGGTTCCTGGCCTCGTGGCTGCAGGCAGGGATGCGTCGGCAAAGGGCTCCCCGGGCTGTTATGGCCTCCCAGGATGCCGTATTAGTAAAAACACACACGTACTTTTAACTGGTTTATTCCGTCGCACACTTTACACTTGACACGCTCACGCGACTAGCCGCTCCATCGTCGACCTAAGCTCCACGCACGCCACCCTCTATTGGCGGACTTATTACGGCCACATGGTAACCCCGTGGCTAGTACGTTAATAGGGGTTGTTCCCGGCGAGTTGCGAGTTGGATGCTCGGGTGAGCGGTAAGTCTGTTCCTACCTACGTGAAAGTTTGCGGAACACAACGTGAAATACGTGGACGACTGGTCATACAACATTACTTAATACAAAACACTAAACTATAGTCACTGTGGTTAGTCCCGAGTTCGGACCAGGTCCGGGTGTCCCACACAGGTGGTTATACAATGGCGGCTACTCCGCGCGGTGGCTAGGGCCACGTAATGCTGGGTACGGACGCGGCGGAATCCGGCAGGATATCGCACCCGCGACCGTGCCACGTCCCAGTTAATGACTCGTCTTAAAACTTAAGTTCGCGTTTGGCGCAGTGCCGCCCGCGTGGGCGATTAACTAATTCCCGAGGTGGGATTTCACTAGCGTGAGACGCAGGTGCCACGGAGGGTCACCCAATTAATTACGTAGCACACGAAAAGCCCGGTATCGGGCTACACATTATATTGAAGGACCGTACGAAATCTCGAACGGCCGATTCGGGCCGACCGGGGAGCTGAGTTAAACGGTTTGACTATAATTACCTATTGCAGTGAATGGTGAAGTTGGCGCGAAAGTTGAGAAATCCCCGTGCGTGGGCTGCCCGCCCTGGCGAGTGCTGGATGGCGACTGCCTGACCTCCCTGGCCACCGGGGCCAGGGAGGGGGGAAATTCTGCGGGAAACTGCGGAGCGCGGGAAGATGACTTCGGCCAGTTTTGTGAATGATACCAATTTACAAAATGATTATTGAATTAACATTAATTATTAGTTATTTTACAAGTATTAGTTTTTGTTTGTTTTATCGAATACATGAACAAATTATTTAGTTGTGCAGTGCCACACCCGGTTGGGCGCTTTGCACACGTAGGGGGCCGTGACTGATGTCACGCCGTTCGGGGCACTGCACTACGTTGCACGCACGGGCGCGTTCGAGGCGCGGCACTGATCAGGTGTTGAGGACACATAACGGCCTGTGCTCTCAGAGGGAGCACCGCCGACGGCGTCAAGTTTATAGGATTTGGCCTAAGATACATTTAAGTCCTCCCCACCCAACCAATCACACACACATAGATTAACTTAGACTAGGTAAAAAATTACATGTTGACAAGCAGAAAAAATTCATTTTATTGCGGAAATAAAGCAATATGTTAATATTTATATTTTGGGTTTCAAATTCTATCATAATTTGGCATAAATAATTGAGGTGTAGAAATTTTTTTTTTTTTTTTTGCTGTGGACTTGACTCGTCAAGCCGAAGGCCACCTAAAGCCCGACCTTAACCCGCCAGTATCCGACCCCGATAACGGAACGCACCCCTAGCCATGGCCCACACGAGTCAGGCGAGCCTCTGATACCAAGGTAGAATCAAGGGCCATGTCTAATTAATTAAACACCTCGACCCCAGTTCATTAACTATCTAACATAATTTAATGGTAACTTCAATATTAATTAAAAACCCCGCCCAGCGAAAGTGCGCCGCAGGAGTGCCCACGTCACTCACATGTGAACTTGCCATAATAAGTTTGTGTGTGTCTCTTTGCGGCCTTCAGCCTTAATTAATTATAGTGATGTGTTAACGTAAATATTACCTCCCTGTTTTTTATGTGTAACTAGCCACTGGAATGGTCAACAAGTGACGAACAGTCTCTGGTGTGACTCTGAACATTAAACTTAATTTACACAAATTAATTAACCGTAATTATTAAAAGCCTTCTGCCAATCAGATTAATTAAGAATTATTAATATATGAATTTAGAGCTGATCTCAGCTTATTATTATTATTAAAATAAATTCCGAATAACGGAACTTTAGGAACCTTTGTCTCCACTGAAATTCACTGCTGGTAACTTGTCATGTCCTGCATTTGTCCTCGGCCCCCTTGTGCGAGTGCTGCATGCTCATCCCTGAAACAAAAATGGCTGCCCCGACACCGCAGGGTAATTTTACCTAATATCTATGCCTTGCCGTCACCCGACCTCTGTGAAAGGTCCGGGGGGTACCTGACGGGCGCTACGGGTGTCACGATGCTGCTGTTGTCCGGAGGGGCGCCAGGCTAGCGGACTGCTAGGCCGTTGATGTTGGGTCGTGGGTACTCTGCCCCCGCGTACCCAGCCAGGTGCACGGCTTGAATCTAACCTGAATGGTTCTCCCTTGACTGTGAAAGCCGCTCGGCCGTGTGGAGGACGGGAGACTACGGAAAATTATTGTACACGAGTTGGTGAGAATTACCTTTAATTTAGTCCCGCTACAAAAACTCTCACCAACACCTGGCGACGTCTAGCGGTTACACAATTAACACAAAAAAACACAACACTACACGATACTAATGGTTACCGCGGCAGTCTCGCGGGACGTGGGTCGATGCTCGCTGGAGACGGCCAGCGCCGAAAGTTAACGGGTGCAGGGGAGGCTCTATGAGCGTGACGTTGGCCGACCGAAGGCCACCCCAAAGCCCGACCTGCAACCGCAAGTATACGTTCCCGCTAACGAAACGCACCCCTAGCCGCAGCCCACCAACAGACAAGGTAGAACCCAGCCCCACAATAAACAGACGACATTACAGCTGACCACTTTGATAAAACGCACACAGAATATAAACAACATTACGTATAAGTTAAACGTTCGCTTAATTAAAGTGCTAGGTAGTTGTGCCCGGGCACTCACGTGTGAAAATGTGTCGATACGTGTGTGAGTGTTCCTTTGGCGGCCTTCTGCCTAGATTAGTTAAGTATTCATGTGACATAATTATTAACCCCTTGTGTTTCGTTATTACCCCCCACCGGAGCAGTCCGGCAAGAGACGAACAGTCTCTGGTGTGACGTATAGTTTAAAAAACATAATTCGTAAACATACTAACTCTAAATTGTAGAAGGGGTAAGTAATGTTAATTTAGCCTTATTAATTAATGTAGGAATTTAGCGCCCTTAAAATCTCTTTTTAACTTGTTAAATTGGAAAATAACGTAATGAGGTCAACCCTGGCGCGAGGGACACCGAGCCTCGGCCGGACGCCATGACACAACGGCAGTACAGCGCGACTCGTGGACCGGGGCGGACGCACGTCCCACGGAGAGACATCATCCATTGTCTGCATTGAACTCACTTCTGGTAATTATAGTCACTTCCTCGAAACCTCTTTTTATTAATCTCTCCGTGCGTACCCGGTCCAAAGTTTCGGTCCAGGACTTAATCCGGCCGTGTAAATTTTAAAACCCCCTGGTCCGCAGGGTAGTTTTCAGTATACGGCACGGGCCGCCTCCCGAACCACAGAACTTGAACTAAAACCAGTCGCCGCTGCGCTGACACCACCCCGTAAGGGAACTTGGACGAATCTAGCTGCGGTCTGCGCTCCACTACAGTGGACACGAACACCGCCTCGAGACATAGATATACGGGATTGGCCGCCTCCAATCGTCCTCAACCCCCTTTGGCGTAACTAGGCTGAGAACCGCCTAGTGCCACGCTAATACGTAACATTTTAGTAATTTTGTGCGACGCCTTGAACCTGGAACATTCTTGAATAAACTTGTGCAAAGCGCCACCACGTAACATTTTTGTAAACTTGTGCCTTGCCTTCATTACGTAACTTTTCAGAATAACTTTGTGTAATTGTGTAACTTATGTATTGTGTGACATCACCCTCTGTACGACGTGGTGTGTAATCCACGGTATTACACCAAGCCCACAGTCGCATGAATAAACGAAGCACGTCAATTGCCGCATTAGTTCAACGCCTAATCAATTAGCCATACAACTCCCAACCACCACCAAGTAGGGAATCCCTCATATCCCACGCAACACCGCCGACGGTCCTAGTGGGCCATGCAGGGGCAACCAACCCCACGACCCACCTATCGACTAGAAACAGGGCTAGTCTGGCGCCCACCCGGAAACACTACATCGGCAACAGCCATTCCCGCTAGGAGCCGCACCGGGACTCGAGCCCGAGACCCAAGACGACGGCAAGCGGGCTCCTAAGTTCGGAGAAACACTTACGTGAGTGCAGCCGGCAGGCATATGCACGGCGTCCTTAATTAAAAATACTTTCGCTGGAGTCGGCCAGTACCGTACGTTTCGTGATACAATACGTAGCGCGGTATCACACTGAAGACGGTCGGGATAGGCCCGGTTCCGCAAAATACGCGCCGAGTCGACGTGGGCAGCGGTGAATTAATAAAAGGATTTAAATTTGAGATGTAGTACAGAATAAAAATAATCAATGAAACAAACTTGAATGCTGCCCACGGACACATGTCTGTTCCCGGCGCGGAGTGGTTGGAGACCGTCGAACATGGCCGCCTTGCAAGGAAGAGAAACTTTCTCTTCTTTGTGAGTCGGCACCAAAAACTTATAATAATTTAATTGGTTATATGATGAGTAAAAAACATGCTCCAGGTGCTTGATTAAAACTTTGCACCTGGTAAATATTTGCCTAAGGCTTAACAATTGTTTTACTTGAATAATTAATTTAAAAAGCGGCACCAAGTTGGCGACTGTAAATTTAACTACAAATTGTGTCAATGTGCACTGTTTGGGTTTGAATTCCCTTAGTTTGGCTAGACCACTATCATAGGCCAATTAATCAAGGCCCGTAGCCGCTGTGGCTAGTAACGAGGGTTGTTTTCTGTTCTGTACGAGCCGCGCACGCACGGAGTCTCTACGATGCACTTGCTCACTGCATGTGATTACTTAATTTCATCCTAATGCCTCGTTTGGGCATTGTTTTCCGTAGTCGAGCACCCGGGGTTTCGTGTCCTGTTGTTTTAATTCAGTTAATTGAGGTCACGCCCGGGGCGCTCGCTTGACTCAATCCGGCTGGGCGAGGGGCGCGCTCCGAAAACGAGATACGGTACTGGCGGTGCGGAGCACTGGCTTAACGGCCATGGTCGGTACGACGTCAGCCTAAGCTAGTTATCCTGTAAGATGGTGATGCATCCGGCGCCAATAGATGGCGCCTGCTGCAGAATGTAAATAACTGTGATTCATTGTGGCATTACTCAGGGTAGGAGCGGGCTTTCGCTCGTGTTGGGAGCATCGCGAGATTCAGAAATCCTCATATTACCAGGACAGTCAGTAACATATTATAGAACATGCTGCAAAGGCTAAATCTGTAAATAATTACTGTAATGATAATGCAAACGACTTGTATATAAGCTTGACTTGTACTGTACCTGTGTGGGTTCCTTATCCCAGAGATATCTGGGGAAATAAAGAAGGAAGTTGGTAGTTGGTTTATTGCTTTCTACTCTACCCCTCTCTCTTCCCCCCTCCAATCAACCACTCTCTCACTCCTTCCTCTGGAGTGGCCTTCGCTGGAGCAGCCCTCTTCGACTGGAGTGGCCTTTCCCTCCCCCCTCCGCCCTGTTGACAGTAAGAGGGAAAGCTCCAGCCCCACTCAGCCTGGCAGACTGCCTGCCTGCAGGAACTGTTCGACAGTGACGACTGAAGACATCACACCCCAGGAGGGTGTTCACCCTGTGACAACTGGTTGTTTTTATTATTTATTTAGTTGATTTTGATTTGACTTGTTACTACTACAAAATTATAATGAAATTATTATTGATATTATAAAATTATTTGTTTATGTAAGTAAAATGCTTGACTGGAAACGTGTCAGGGTAAACCAGATTCACAACAGAATACGCCTCATCAATTATAATAACGTAAGTCCAGAGGAACTTAGCTTAATTAATTATAACAACATACGTATCTTCATCTAATAGTGGTGATATATTTAGTTAGAAAATACATTTAAAGCTAAACAAAAAACATTGACTCATCTGAAGAGGTAAACATAAGTCATAAAATTATCATTAAAATGGAATATTTGTTATCAATAGTAATCTAGGGTGCACCCAAATTACAGGCTAATAATGTTAAAAATTACTTTATATTAGTTATTTAGTTTTTATAATAAATTTAAATATCATGTTATATCCATAATTAAGATTTTACTAATTGAGTCTATAACTTTAAATGTAGATTAAAAACTTTTTCAGGAACCAAACAAAACATATTACAAAAATACTTCATTTAAGTAATTAAAGTCATTTTTGGAAACATTAGGTAATTAAAATCTTTTCCCAACATTAGGCGACGAAAGTCTTTTTCATTTGTAAGCGTTAGGTGACGAAACGTTTGAACGGCAGGCAATAATAAAAATTCATTAAAAAAAAAGGAACGGACTTAGCTGAAGATGAGATATATCCGGGACATGTTCAAGACGAAAACTTGTACAGCAGCCGGCACAGAACCATGTTTCCCGGGCCGACAAGGACGTAGATTCAATTCATAATTTTAGAAGGTAGGTTAAAGAATAACCCAAAACGTAAAGAACTTGAAGAGGATCCAAAACGTTAACCTCCTGTAACATAAGGTTGCAGAGAAACAAATATTAAACCTAAAAGGCAACAACAAAAAAATACTCTCACTCTCTCTCATGCTTTCTCGTGACTTACCGAAATCGGAGGCTGAAGATATTTAAATTGAACTTCACGTCATCTTGTAGAACCAAATAAAAACACCACTTCTACGTGAGATGTCTACCAAAAAAAAAACTATGTTGCGAAAAAGTACATTAATCAACCACCATCACTGACTGGAGCCATCTTGGCGAATGCCGAGAACAACGGACGAAGCGGGTAAGTAATTCTAAAACAATGGAGCATCGGAAGCTTACCGAACTGCCACCAGGTTGCGTGGACAGTACCAAAAAAAAAATGATCCAGGAAAAAAAATGGTCTAGAGTACAGATTTTTTATATGAAATTACGTGAAGAAGCGAGGAGAAACTGCAAGCAACTGCTGACAATCACATGGACTGCACGCCGGGACACGGCGGACAGGCGGGCGTTACTAAAAACTCTTAGGCTAGCACAGAACATCCGGCGAACAAATGGAAGGTTTTGACTGAAGCCAAACGAAAAATAGAATTGTGTGCTTAATGGAATATAATACAAAAATTAAAAGTAAATATCATTAATAAAATTAAAATTAAAAAAAACTAAATTAAGTTTAAAATGTAATTAAACACAAGTAGATTTTATAAGACTCAATATAAAATAATTATTAGGTACAGAAAACAAAAATATTTTTACTATTTTACGAGTGCCGAAACATGAAACGGCACAACCCCACTTCAAGCCACTCCAACAATGGACGTTGTTGCCGGGACACGTAAAACTAAAGTCAATAAACTAAATCTTTTTCGTGCTTAAACTCCCCGTGTGTCCCCGGTCCTTTTTACGGTGTAGGGCCTAACCCAGCCGCTTAAATACAAACTCCCCGCACTAGACATTACGCGGGGCAGTTCAACATATGGCACGGGCCGACTCTCACTACAAATGACTTTTTGTTAACCGTCGAGTGCACAGGCACCGACGACAGCGACACATAGAACTTCCATCTAATTTAACTGCGGGCCGCGGTCCACACAGGTGGACCCGGTTGCCGGTCGGATTAGCAATCAGTGTGTTATGCTGCACAGGGCCTGTGACGTGTTAACAGCCAGGGATCCCTCCAACCGCAAACTTCGCCGATGGTCCTAGCGGGCCATGCAGGGGCAACGCACCCACAGAACCCAAATTTGGTTATACACAGAGCTAGCCTGGCGCCCTCCCGGACACATTTTCACTAAGAGCCAGTTTTCCCGCTGAGACACACGCCCGGTCTCGAACACGAGAACCCGGACGACTGCAAGGCATAATAAAATATTTGGTGGGGCCACTGGGACAACGGAGGGCAACTAAACTGGTGAACATGGGGTTCCAACAGGTGATGGTAGAGGAAACTAGGATGGGTGGGGGAGCTGGCGGTTCAATATTGGATGTAGTGCTGGTAAGACCCGAGGAGCTAGCCACTCACTCTAAAGTGGTGGATGGGATAAGCGATCACAATATTCCCATTGTGGAGATTTGCCTGGACAAGAAGGTCATGAAAGGCAGCAGCAGGCAAATTTGGTTGTATGGGAGGGCAGTACAGACAAGGGTGGAGGAGTTCCTGGAAGAGAGATTCGACCAATGGAGCATAGGCATCGATGTGCAGGAACTGTGGAAGGATTTCAAAAAGGTGGTGGGAGATGCTCAAGAGCAATACGTACCTAAAAAGAGGATTAATGTGGGAGGGGACCCACCTTATTATGGAAGGGAAATTCGGAAACTCAAGAGGAAGGGTAGACTGTTATATGCGCTGGGGAAAAAGGAAGGAAAGAAGACTGTAACAGAGGAGCTGAAAGAAATAGGAAAGCAACTGAATAGAGAGATAAAGAAGGCGAAGGAGGCCTATCTCGGGAACCTGATGGTACAGGGGACAAAAGGCAACTGGCAAAAGCTATACGGGTTTGTTAGAAGCACGAAGGGCACAGGGACAGGGGTACCAATTTTGAGGAATCAGGAAGGTGAAATTGCAGCGGGATCCAAGGAAAAGGCAAACTTGTTGGCCATGCAGTACATGTCAGTGTTCGAGAAGGGAAAACAGTGGGAAAGGAAACATGCTGAGCATAGTACAGGGCGACACGAGAAACGTCTTGAGATCAGGAAGGAAGAAATTGAGAAAGTAGTGAAAAGGTTAGACAGCAGGAAAGCCATAGGTAAGGATGGCATAGGGAATGGGATGATAAAGCTGGGGGGGCAAGCCATGGTGAAGTACCTGGAGCTGCTATTCAGTAGATCGATGCAGGAGGGCAAGTTGCCGCAAGAATGGAAGGAGGCGGTGGTGGTACCGATATACAAGAAGGGGGGTAGCAAAGAGGACCCAGCCAGCTATAGGTCTGTTAGTATCACGTCGGCGGTGGGCAAGGTGATGGAGAGGTTAGTGCACAGGCATGTGGTAGGGGAGCTGGATGGTAGAAAGTGGATTGACAGGAGACAGCATGGTTTTCGAAGGGGATATTCGTGTGAGACTCAGCTGGCTGGACTGTTGGAGGAGCTGGTGGAGGGGGTAGATAATGGTCTACAGATTGATGCCTGCTTCATCGATTTTGAAAAAGCATTCGATAAAGTTCCTCACGAAAAAATGATGAAAAAAGTGGAGGGAGCTATAAGTGACAGGAGGGTGGTGGGTTGGATTGGTGACTTCATAAGTAACCGGACACAGAGGGTACGTGTGCAGGAGGAGTTATCGGAGGAAGGAAGGGTTACATCAGGGGTGCCGCAGGGCAGTGTGCTTGGCCCACTTCTCTTTACCATAATGATGAACGATATCGGAGAGAAGATACAAGGGCATATTAGGCTTTTTGCAGACGACTGCGTGGTTTACATGGATGCGGAGAGAAATGGGTTACAGGAGGATCTGGAAAGGCTGGAAGAATGGGTGGAAAATAATGGTATGAAAATAAATGTGGGAAAGACGAAAGTGGTCAGGTTTACCAGGAAGAGGAAGATTGTCAGGAGGGAATATCGCTGGAGGGGAGACGTGATAAGTGAGGCCGACAGCTATAAATATCTAGGGGTGGTGCTGCAGGGTAACCTGGGGTGGGGGGAGCATGTAGACAAGGTAGTGAAGAAGAGCCGACAGGCCCTGGGCATGCTGGGACGAGTGCTCAGGGGGGGAAGCAGCAGCATACGTGACAAGGCCTATAAAACTATTGTCCGCCCCATGCTGGAGTATGCCGCAGCAGTGTGGGACCCATACATGGCAGTTCTTGAGAGGGAGCTGGAGGGGGTGCAGAGGAGAGCAGCTAGATGGGTGAAGGGCAAGCGGAGGAGAACGGACAGAGAAGGGAAGGGGGAGTGCAGTACCACAGAGATGATGATAGGAATGAGATGGGAGAGCTTAAAGGATAGAAGACAGAAGGAGAGATTGGTCAAGATGTACCAGGTGCTGAGTGGAGTGGGAGGATGGGGAGAGCTGGGGGGCAAAGTCAAAATGGGAATGCCTAGAAGTAGAAAGGAAAATACTAGGAAGGTTTTCAAAGAGAGGAGGAGAACAGAAAGGGGAAAAAATGCGATGGTCGTGAGGACAGTAGGGGAATGGAATAGGTTGGAGGAGTAGTGTGTGGCGGCTGGGAGTGTGGACCAGTTCAGAAGGAGAGTGAGGGGGAAGTAGGGAGAATGCTTGCCACTGGGCACTTTGTACCCAATTGCAGCTAAATTTAAATTAAATTATTAGCATTTTGTTATACGATGTCTTAACTATGATGCCTTATCGTTATGACAGGACAAAATGAGGTTTTGTACCCTTTCTTCGCCCTTCTTTAATTTTGGTTAACATTGTTGAACTTTGTTGACCCAGCTCTTATATTCTGGTACGAAACTCGTAAACGATATCTCGATTAGTAGTCAATTTTTTTCTGAAAGTACATTTTACTCGATGAGAGAGATGATTTGTACACAAAAATGCAAATTAAAAAATAGTTATTCTGTGGTGGGTATACAGTGCATTTGTCAGTTTGTATTACTTTGGTTGACCGAAGCATTTTCGAATGCACATTGGCTAAGTGTGTGAGTGTTTCAGAGTTAGGACCCGGGTAAAGCATGGGTTTTAAAATTTACAATATATAGAATGATATGATGGAATGTCAATTATAAACGAATATTATAGAAAACCCCACTTTCGTTGAAAAAAACTATTTACGTTAGATAATCAAACAAATTTATTATTTGTTGTTTCTTGCTAGGCATTTCATACCAAGACCGATGGTTATGGCGTTTTGTTTTGTGTGGGGTTAATCAGTTGTACTTTTTTTTCTTCTCCAGATGTAGATCCAGGGAGCGTGTACTTTTGGAATGAATTTTGCCACTGGAGAATCTTACTGGGCAGTACACAAATAAAAGACTGTTATGAAATTATGCTGCTGTAACGAAAGTACAAGTGATCCGTGTAATAGCGATTATGGTGATTTAGGGCAAAGTGATAATAGTTGACGGTTTAAAAATAATAATTTTTATCGTGTGTTTAAGCAGTTTTTTCTGAAGCAGACTCTACAGCTCCCAATCATTCATCTTGATGTTCTCTGTTTATTTGGTAAGACTTATTAATTTTTTTGTTTTAGGTGTTTTAGTTATTTTTAAATTACACACGAATATTGTCTAACAATCTCAGCAAATCACACACCCAAGTGATCTGCAAGAGGAAAGGTGTAGCACCTCCTAGAACACCGGTGAAATAGAACTCTGAGCTGGAGAAACGTGAGTAATCTAAGTGTAAAATAAAAGCCGAGGTCCTTGAGAGCATTGGCTTCCTAAATGTCATGTTTGCCAGAGTTTGGATGAACATGTTTCCTGACATATCATTTTTTGATTACTGGGTAAAAAAATGACCGTATTCTGTACCCATATATATGCTGTGAGGTTACTATTATTTAGTTATTTTGGGGATCAAGGATTGGGAAAATTAGGTGTAATTGTTCAGAGCAGTGGCTTCTGGGAAAAACGTGAATTTTAACGCATTTGAAAAGTTAGTTTGGTTAGCTCTTCAAGTGATTATTAAATAGGAGAGGGGCACATCTGAAAAAAGCAAATAAAAATCAAAAAATAAATTAAAAACCATACTTTTTCAATAAATGTTTTCTAGTTGTATAGTTACAAAAATGGTAAACTAAAGGAATTGTGATGTTTGTTACGCAAAGCTGTTAAATTACCAAAATGTATTTGATTTTTAAAACATGAATTATGAAAACTTTGATTTAATTTGGATATGCAAATGGAACATTACCGTTGTTTACAGGTTTCAAACAGGTAGTGATTGGTCAGGCGAGTTATTAATTGCTCTTTATTTTTTATTGAATTGGTAAGTATTTGTTTTATTTAATTATTAAGATATACAGTCTAATCTAGATAAGATTTATGCATGCTTTTCTGATACTTGAAAATAAAGTTTTCCTGGGTTTAGGTCAGTTAAGGTGGAATTACAATAGCCTGTCGCCTCCGTCCGTCCTGTCACTTTTTCATCCGTCAAATTTTCAAATTTACTCAGCTAGCGAAGCGATTTACAATGACTTCTTTGGTCCGTTCAAATATTTTCCCAAGTAAGTGCTACCAACAATGAGTGTTTTTCTCTCAGATAATTATTTTGAATGTTGTTTACTATTTACATTGTGTTTTTGTACGTATTGTATTAGTGTATCCTCGAAAAAATTCAGTCATGATTGAATTGTTTGGAAATAAGATTAAAGAACCGCAATGTTGTTATACAAAACATTTGAATGACCAAATGCAAACACCACAGGCCTGTATTCTACTGACAATTGACTGTCTCAGTTAAAACCAGAGTTATAATCCATCCGTCCGCCAAAAGTATGAGTTGGCCAAGCTTTTGATGGACGAATGAAAATTTTCGGGCCATCTGAATGACTGCAGGTCACGTGATTTACAGACGGAGGCGACGGGGTATTGTAATTCCGACCTTGCATTAATAAAACATTTAGTACGTAATAAACAAATGTGGTGCAATTGAAGTAGCAGACGGAACCTAACTTAATTGACAGTTCACAGGAATTGAGGTGTTATTTAATAAGTTGTGCTTCGAAAAAAAAAAAGATAAGTGAATTACTTACTTTTTGTGGGTAATTTTGAAAAGTAACAACCTTTTTGTAATAAACAAATTTTAAGTGAGTCTTTTAGTACTCGCCAGTGATGTGTAAACCTCTAACCTTCGTAATGAGAAAATTCATATGTTCTCATGTTGCAAATAAACTTATAAAATGAAACTCTGACACAAAATTAAACATAGAAATATTAAAAATATAAAATGAAACTCTGACACAAAATTAAACATAGAAATATTAAAAATAATTGCAAGTGGGTTAAGTATATTGAGAACTAAAATATTTACTTTTCAAGTACTAATATTTCTGGACGCGAAACACACACATACTTTCTTCTCCCGCTGCTAGAATTTGTTGCCTGAATCGTAAATGTTGCTTGCCACCATTATGTGCAAATAGCAGCACGAAACAAAAATTCTAAACTATTAGAAACTGCTCCGATGAAAGCTAAAAGACCTGAAAATATTCTAAACTCAGGCTGTGGACCTGATTTTTGACAAGAAATTTGATTAAAATACTGCCAATCTTGTTAAAATTCATATTCACTATAAGTTTTTCTGCATACATTGGAAGTCATACTTCTATGGCATTACTAAAATATTAACCTGAAACATTTTGAAACACATTATAACACTAAGTATAAGTTTGTATATTTGTTTTTGCTTAAATACCTGAAATCAGTCTGTAAATACTTCCTACAAACAAACCTTAACCTCATTGAGCTGATTCAACACTATTATTATTATTTTATACCCTAATGCGGTAAATATGTAGTTGAGCTGTATTTGCGAAAAAAAATGTTAAAAATCCGAAAATACCTTTATTAGACACTATTTAAATTCCTCTTTTCATTAAAAGCGGCGGAGGTAAGAAATTCCAAATACTTTAGGAGATATCAAATTTTTAAATTTCATCATATGTAGTTGAGCGCGAAAAAAAATGTTAAAAGTCCGAAAATACATTTATTAGATGCTCTTCAACTTCCTCTTTTCATTAAAAGTGGCGGAGATAAGAAATTCCAAATACTTTAGGAGATATCGCCGTTCTTATTTTACATAAAGACCTGTGTTTATCATTCGACCGCGGCCATTTTTTTATTTTGCCGTGTGTTTGTGAATGCCTAATTAATGAAAATGGTCGATTAGGTCAGGTCAGTTGCATTATAAATACTTTGAAACTAAACGTACATTAAAAATAATATGAAATTATTTCAATGGTTCTTTAGTTTTAAAGTATTTATAATGTAACTGACCTGACCTAACAAACCGGGACAAAGGATAAACAGTAACAACTCACGTAAAATTTTTTTGTTACTTATTACTTGCGCAACAATAAAAAATAAGACTTTAAAATTAGAAACGTTAAAAACTCGCCTAAGTTGGAGGCGGTAATTAAACACCGTTTTAAAACAATAAATGAACTAAATAATTACATATTGGTTCATTTGAATTCTGGCCTATCACGATCAATCACGTGACATCATTATATAATAAAAAAATAGATACTCGTAAACAAGAAACAATGCGGAATGCCACATGAATGCACTGGTATAATTGTGATGAAATTTAAAAATTCGATATCTCCTAAAGTATTTGGAATTTATTATCTCCGCCGCTTTTAATGAAAAGAGGAAGTTGAAGAGCATCTACTAAAGGTATTTTCGGATTTTTAACATTTTTTTTTCGCAAATACCGCTCAACTACATATGATGAAATTTAAAAATTTGATATCTCCTAAAGTATTTGGAATTTCTTACTTCCGCTGCTTTTAATTAAAAGAGGAAGTTAAAGAGCATAGAATAAAAGTATTTTCGTATTTTTAACATTTTTTTCCGCAAATACCGCCCAACTACATATTTACCCATTATGCTATTAAAAAAAGTAAAAAAAAAAATAAAGATTTTCAAGTGACTAGGTTTGAACCACATAAAAAATTACTGCTTGAGCTTCAAAAAACACATGCTCTGCCCCAGCGCTATTGAGACTATTATAATTTTCAATAGAGACTATGTATTATCAATAGTGTAATACCAGATTTAATATGTATTTTAAAACTTGTGTTTTCTTTTTACTATGACTAATATAGTTTAAATATATTTCAGGGTATTTTCACTATCATAAAGTTTCACTATGGTATTTTATTATTAATTAGAATATGAACTTTTTAAAACTATCATATAAAATCATATTTTAAATTTTTCTTCATTAAAATTATATGCGACTGTTTCAAGTTAAATGCTCTAAATCTTTTGTTTAAAGTTAAGCATTTGTTGTATATCTTAAACAAAAGTAAATATTTTTTGCAAAAGTTCATATTGTTCACTCAATCATTTTACTCATTGAACATTTATTAGTGTTACGAACAGCAAAAAGTTTAATAAATAAAACTTAAAAACAAGATTCATGTAAACGCAGGTAACAAACAGACACTCCACTAACTTCTAAATGTCAATTTTGTGGTATTTGGTGGGAAGTGCGCTAGCAGATGTGAGTAGGCTTAGAGTTCACGGCACCGAATCTCACTCAGCCAAAGTGTCCGGGTCAAAACTGGATTACCTTTTCGTCATTTTTTTTTTTTTTTTTCAGATTACCAAAATACTCTTTAAAATATCAAAATCTTGTTCGTGAGAAAATATTGAACAGAATTACATAAATTATAAAATATTTGTTGATAAATATCAAATCTTTTAAACCTTAATTGGACAAAAAGGTTTATTTCCCAAAAAGTGAGCAGTTGTTATTCCTGCAAGTGACTATGGAAAAAATGCATCAAAGCCTCTAATACTCATACAGCTGTTTTGAAGTATCTTTAAATGCAATTATCATTGTGACCTCGTGTCAGGTGAGTTTGTGGTTAAGATTTTAAATGTAGTCTGCATGCTGTCTCGGTCAACAACCCCTGTCCGGGTCAAGACGGTTCTACGATATAGCAGTTCATAACATGCCTGGCTAATGACAACACTCTCTTACTGTTACATTACAAGTCTGTAGTAAACTTGAAAAATTTGCCGGGGGGGTTAAAATTTGTTATTTGAGTTTCAACTTTTTTCTTTTGATAGTTAACCAAGAAATTTTGATGATTTTCTTGCAAAAATAAACAAATGTTGAAAATAAAAGTGTTCATTTTTACTTTTACTCAAAATTACATAATAACCACACGGTTCTGTACAAAAATTTAACCTCATCAAGAGAGTTCGTTGTTTGGAAACAACTTTCAAAATGTTCAGAATTATTTTACTTTAGACCTACTTATAATTAAAAGAGAAACAATGGTTATATCCTGCGGTCGCCTCAAACTCATGGTACATAGAACGATAGTGTTCTCAGGCGGAGACGAAGGCTTACCAAATCTTGCCGAAAGCCTACACTGCCTGTACCACAGACGTGAAATTGTCCACTCCACTCCACTACATTAAATGTTATATTTTGGCGAGTCGCCACACAACAGGTCCTACTTCTGCAAGTGACCGAGCAACGACTTACCTAACAAAGCATACTACAAAACACTTAAAAAATTCCTTCACAAAAAATGCATAAATGGGGACTTCCCTGATGTAGTTCCCTCTCATTGGCTCGTGCCAGTCCGAGACTTCCTCGGTAAATATGCCTTCCTGTTGGAACAAAGTTTTTCTTTACTTAATTTAGTGCAGGATTCCCTGGCTTAAAGTTGTTCTCATGGTTTTCACGAATGCCTCTCTCTGTCTGTCTCATTTGGGTACAGTGAAGTCAGAGACTTGCCTTTCCTTCTTCAACTGGAAACATCGAGTGTCCTGGAAACAATGCTATAGCTTACCAATGATTCTAAACAAAATTACAGGATAACACCTATTCAGATAAACTAATCAGTGGAAAACCACTTCTGGGTACACTAAAAATTATTTACGAGATTGAAATATGTACGTAAAAAGTATCAAAATGGTTTTTAGATTAAAATTCAAGTATCCCTATAAAAAATATAAACATTTTTTTATTTAAATCAATAACTGTCAAACTAGGCATCATGACCTTGAACTATCTATCAGCCGATTTACTATATTGCTGAAATAATTACACATTACATAATATTATGAAAAATTAGAAGGGATCCTGCAATGTTACATAGGGCTCGTAAATGCCCTTAAATTTTACTATAGCTCCCATATCACTTTTTAATTAACATTTTATTCCAGTTGCATAAAAACTAGCACTGTGCTGGATATTGAAATTCAGTAAAATTTTCAGGATCATAAAAGTTTCTTTTGTCTTTGGATGTTTTAAAATAAACTAAAAAATAAAAATACAATTTTTTAGGTGAATATAGTAGCCTATAAAAGAGTATTTATTTTCACAAAATGGAGAAAAAATTAAACAAATAAGTTTTAACATTCCTTTTAGACCTACATCATGATGTTTAGTGACTATAATGTTATTTGTGCTTGCATTTCCTTTTCCATTGTGGTTTAAATCAGCCAATCCTGCATAAAGGTTGAGTAGTGCATAGGAAGGATGAAAGGTTTTGCTCTTAAACCATCTGTTCATGAGAAATTACATTGTATATGTAGAACAAAGGTTCAAAATTTGCTTCAAATTATTTTTACTAATGTTCTATAAACAAGTTAGCAAAGCTTTTGAGGTGATATGGTTGCTAGGGGATGGGGGTCGATTAAAAGTATCTCTTAGGTCTAATTACTTTGGGTGAGTTTACTAGTTACTAGTCTGCAAAAATCTGGTGCATGTATAAGTGTGTTATCGTTAGTTCAATGAGTGGCAACTACTAAAACAATGAAAAAAATATGAACACAATAATAAGGTTCAAGATGTTATTTTGAACATACACCATTGCTGGTTACACTGTATGTCATAAGAAACCTAGATAAAAGACAAAAAAATATGAACATGCAAACACATGGAAAACAGCTAAAATCAGCCGATGTCAAAAATTAAATACATAAGCAGCACAAAAAATTCTGTGGAAGGAATTAATCAAAAAATTGTTACAGCACAGATGCACACAGTGGGCTAAAACAACGATAATAGTAGTGCAAGGACAATAAATAAAGACAAAAATCTACCTTGGTCAACACGATGATGCACAGGCTAACCCAGCGATATAACAAAACAGATAATCTGATCACCACAATGATGACAGCACAGATGAACACTGCATGCTTCTTAAAACAACAGTTGTGACTTTTCGGGAACTGAGATCTGTTCTTGTCCTTGGGCACAAACATACTGATAAGTTGCCAACTGTGCATACTCCATTAAAGTTTTCTTGTTCATTTTAATGGTTAGCTTGCTGGCCAACATAAAATTGGTAGCATCTGTTGTCAAATAAGTGCCACTTTGTCCTGAATGGAGGATTGATATTGAGAATATTAGCTCACACTAAGTTTTTTATTTACAACAAAATGCTAGTAAGTAGTTTGTTTACTGATACTTCACCTAACCAAGTATATTTTATAATTTTTAATGTTGTGAAAATGTACTTGAATTTCAAAGTTTCTCTTTTTGAAGGCAAAAATATTACACCTTTAAAAAAATTATGAATGCTTTTTTATTTAATAATTTTCTTTGCATTATAGTGACACAATAGTGAGCCTGGTGACATCATAGAAAGAAACACTATAATGTAGGTGAATTGATGGAAGTTTAAACAACATGTAGTGGAACGTTTGAGTACTGGAAAAGTACTGCTTCTTCTTTCCTCAGTTGTATTGATAAACAGGTTTGTTATAAGTATACAAAATCATGAAAACTGGAATATAGCAGGAGAATGAAAATTATCAGGGAATACCTGGGAAAGTCAGGGAAAACACAACATTTTTCTGGATTTTCTTCTTGAGATAAAATTGGAAGAGGATTTACAGCTCTCGCTCACTAGATACTTAGAAAAATTTGAACATGCAAAATATCACTAAATTCGGTTAAATTTCCTTCTTTTCGTGAAATCATTTTTTTTCTGTGAATGCGTAGTTTTACAAGGAAAAATAATTAATGCCTTTTTAAATACAGATTTGACAGCTTACATTTTATAGTTTTAGGCAAATTGATAACAATCGTTTACAAAATTTCAACATCTTTTCTGTACTTATATAGGCTATCATTTATTAATGATTAATTTATTGTAGTCAATGCCAATCTCGGTGGAAAAAAGATCAAGTCAGATTTTCAAGGAGAAAATATTTGCTTGTAATTTCTCCAATGTTCGTGTTGACTGTGTGTGTGTAGGAATGTATTTAATACTATACGCAATATATCAAATAGAAAAATAAGATTACAAGTGTTTTAATGCAGGTAAAAAAAATAGCATCAGGAATAATTAAAAAAAAAACTCAAAAGAAAAACAAATTCAAGATAAAACAACGTTAGGAGCTATGAAGTTGTAATGGGGCTTACGCCCGCCACATTTCCGCCCGCGTCAGAAAGCGAGCAACCAGACTGAGAGTCTCAGTGAATCCATTAAAATATCTCTTATGATGCAGCCAAGCCTGTGAAGGTAGTTGATTCGTGGGCTGTCTTGAAAGCTTCCAGAGCTGTGTGACCAGCACTCCCAGCGAGGTACATACGGAGGTTGAGCAGGCAACGAGTTGTTGAGCACCAGGCTGAAGCCACTCTACAACCTACAAGATGGCCGGAGGCCGGAATAAGCTGGCCGGTGTGGCGAAGCGCATGCTGAGACTTGTGTCGGATGAGGGGAGAGCGGCATGATTATGGGCTCACCCGTGGGTTCGTGGTTTGAGTTCCCCCATCTGTGAGTACCAACTCGTTGGGCGAGTTGCGGTTCCGAGGCGAGTGATGGTACACTACGTGAAGGAGGTCGAAGGGTCGCAGCTTCGTGCCAACTCACGGGGGAGTCGAGGCTGCATAGGCGCCTAGGAAGTCGCCTTCAACATGACTGCGAGGCTCGGGGTTTCAAATGCTTCAGCAGCGAGGAGTCCCCTCACTGGATGAGTACCCTGGTAATAATGACCGAGAAGGAATCAGTAAAGCAGGGGAGTCCTCCCGACGCCACACCCTGAGCTCCAATCCGTGGAGGATTACAAGAGACGGGTGAGTCAGCATTCTGGAGAGGTCATCACAACCTCTTCATCGCTTGAAAGGATTTCAAACATAAAGGCAAGAATTATCTTTGGGATTGCGTCATGCCGTCAGGCGACAGTTTTGGAAGCTCGTTTAGCCGTCTTGAATTTCAATTGAGTCATTGAACTCGTGGGTATTCCCAGCTTGACCGGGGGGGAATCCACACCCTCAGCACCCAGCTGGTATTTAAAAAGCCAAGCCAAGGTAAAATTAAATTGTAAATGCTGGTTTAGATTGGGTTGCAAACTAAACCAAACATCAAAATAAGTAGCACTAAAATAAATTGTATTCCTTTCAAAGAAATATAAAAAAAATCCAGAAAAAGACGTAAATGACAGTGAGCATGAAATTTTATCAAAAATATGAAGTTCATGTAGGTGGTTAGTAACTAATACTAAAAAATATACCTACTAAAAATTACACCAAAAATTGCTACTGTAATTTGCACCAAAAGGTATTCCTCATAAAGATAATACTGGTGCCAGTTTAAAAAAAATAAAAGGTTGTGCATAAGTAAAGTATAAAGCTGCTGTTTAGAGCTTAAATTACAAATTTATTTTTAACTGTACTTTATCACATTTAAATGTGATTTCGACATTTAAGACAAATGCTAAGGTCTTCATTAAACTACGGAGTCACATATATTCCCTAATGGTTAAATTAAAAATTAACTTTAAAATAGTTTCATATACTGGCAAATTGCTCCATTTTATTCTCTTTTTGGGGTTCTCATGATTTTGGTTCCTATTGCGCACCAAGTAACATTTAAAGGTGGGTGCGGAGGCAATACCCATTAAAATACTTGAAGCACTACTTGTAGCAAGAAATCCACGAAGTGAGTTTTCCAAAAATCAAAATACAACACCCCTGGGGCATTTGCGGGTATGAATTCCTGAAACGTTGTACTTGCATAACCAGGGGCGCAACTACTAAATTTCCAAAGGGGGGGCAATATACCTTTTTATAAAGAATCATCGATCCCCCCTATTGAAGCGGAGGGTTCGGGGTTCCTCCCCCGGGAAAATTTGTATTTCAAGGTGGAAAATGGTGCTATTTAAGCAGTTTTATTATCTAAAAATTGATTACACAGCACTTTCTTTGCCCCTGTTTGCCCCTGTTTGCCCCCACTTCAAGGTTTCAGAGGGGGGGGGGGGCAAAATACCCTTGCCCCCCCTGTTGTTGCGCACCTGTGCATAACTGCAAGTCTTATTACAAGTGGCCTGATAAAAATACTTAGGCTTGTAAATTGTGACGTAGAAGTCCAATCCATGGTTGCTCGTGATCAGCAATTTCTTGATGGGTCAACACGTAGTCAATCTAGCGAGCTAAAAGCTGTACACCCTAGCAAGCACATAGCGGCTCTATTCGAATACCTCGTGGCTGGTAGCGACATTGCACAGCCGACCACACGACACATCACTCGCACACGAGAAGCATCGACATGGTTGTTCTTGCACCCAACCAGTTTATCTGCGACTCCCGGTAACCAAAATCAACTCATTAACATCTTTTTCTTTTTTTTTTTAGCAATGAACAAAGCTATTGAAAAAATTGGTTGTCTGTAAAGTCGGTTTACGAATGATAGTTTAATGTGACAACGTCATAACAAAACATTGATGAAATTATTGCATACCTTCATGAATAAAATGGAATAATTTTTATTTTAAAAATAAAAGAATAAATACTTGAAATTATACTAGTAATCAGATTTCTAAAATGCAAGAATAATTAACCTTTATTGCCGAAATTGTTGTTGTAATAAGCAATGAAAACCACATTAACTTTTCACTTCATTTTATAAACAGTCGACGAAACAGTTCACGTGTAGAGGACTTGTAATTAATTTTAAAAACTGGCGTTTAGCTATAAAGTTTAAATATAATTATGAACAAGTTTTCATATAAACAAACTGTAATAAAATATCTATAATCAATTATATGAATCACCATAATTTTTTAGTCAACTGTAACATAACCTATTATTATTGCACTCGCCGACAGCGTAACGGAACAATAAGCGTAACAGGACAGCGTAATGGAACAATGTGCGTAACGGGACACTTTTTTGTGCGTGCAGCCGGCGTTCATCGATTTATTAGACGTCACGCTAAAAGTAACCATGCTTAACCCGTCATTGGTCGCATTGTAAAATGTTACACCAGTGGTCGCGCATGAGCATTTTGCTCACAGACTTAATTTTACGATTAGATTCTTGCTTAACCACTTTTAAAAGGCCAAATATATTTCTTATTGCAAATGAAACAACTCTGCTTGTTTAAATGATATTTTATCTTATTATCACATAATTTTTAAAAAAAATTTTTACAATAATCATCACAATAAACTACTTGGCTGTATAGTGAGTTTCCTTATTCCGGCCTACGAATACATCAACAATAAATGCAGATGTGTTGGAAGCAACAGAACATCACACATTTTTTTCACAATTTCAAATTTTTCTAGCACAAAAATTATTAAATTTACTGAGTCTTTTGAGGGCACACTAATTTATGTTATATATTTGAGACTATGACTAATAGAACACACATTATGCAATAGAGAATTTCTACATCAAAATTAACTGCTTTCATGGAAATTTGCATTTTCTAACACCTAAATTTATTAGGATTTTTCAACATTATCTTGGTCAATATTTTGATCATTGGCGGCTGCTTGGTTTTCAGGTGGGCTCTCCGGCAACCATGGTGGAACCACTGTAAATACAAAGCACAGAAAATATATTACATTACTGAAAATTCTAGTGAAAAATAAAATAGAAACATAAAACTATGGAAAGACTACAATTACATATCTTCCTCTGGAATTCCTAAGTGCTTTTTCAAAATTATAAAATCTTTTCTCACTTCTATCCAAATTCAGCTTTTCAGCTTCTGTATTCCAAATTAATTTCTTATTTTATACGAAAATCAACAATTTTGTGACAAAATGTTAATATTTACTATAATTGATGTTAATTGATGTTTTATGTAATATATGTTGTTTTTTTTGTATTTTCAAAAAAATATTGATAATTATAACACAACTTACCTGTTATGGAACATTCAGCGATTTGTTGAAGAGCCAAAGCCACAATTTTCTTCCCCCGATTCATTTCAATAAGTAATACCACGAAACATTTGATTTAGTCTCACGAGAATATATTCCACGACTAAACACAGCACTTTGCAAACCGAACAGTCGTCACAAGTGTAGCAACGCGACTGGTCGCACTGTGAGCAAACTGCTCATGCAACGTGCATGCCTGTAAGCGATATCTTATATCAAGGCCAAGTATCAGTTACATTCTGTCAGCCACCTAGTGACTTAATAAGGAAGGTTCAAAACTCAGCTAGAAAAAAGGACACCCCCAAGCAGCAATAAAAACAATAACAGTAAAACAATATTTCTGAGGGTGAGCAAAATGCTCATAGCGCGACCAATGACGAGTTAAAAGCAACAATGTAAAACTTTTAATTTAGCTATCAATCATTATGAAACTGTACATAAAAATAAATTCCATATTTTTAATTCAATATATTTTAACCAAGGATGGACTGGTGAAGTACAAAATACCAGCAATTATTAATAGAGTTTGGATGTGGACTAAGATACATGATCAAATCACATGAAACAAGTATAAAATAAATAAACTATGGTATCACAGAGGTCTGGTATAAACCTGATAAACTCAGGTATACACAGAATCGATGATTCTAGTTTAGTAGTGCTTGTAATCTTAAATAAAATACACATGTTGCAATCCGAGTTATGCTTTTAACAAGGAGTTTGAGTGCTGATAATTACTAAAAACAAGAGTAATTATTACTTAGATATGCAGATGGTCACTTTCCAATGATTTCATCTGAGGCAAGAAGTATCATGTTAATATTAATTTACTTCTGTAGCCATACTTTTATGATCAAAATAATACCTTTGAATGGTATATACAACCTCATTTGGTCTCCAGAAAAATCATAAATGTGATTGGCATAGTGCGACCATTGTCTGGAGGGTTAGGGTAACTGTTGGTTTGAGGTCTGAAAAACCTGAAAAATTCGGGAAATGTTTAAATCCCAAACTAGTAGGAACCCTATTAAAGTTTTAATTCTGCTTATTATGTTTTTGAGATAACATTTGTGCGATGACTTGTTCACTTGAAAGAATCCTTTTTGGCCATGTGATCATGTCTTGCAATATTAAGATTTTTTTATTTTTTATTTCAAGCACTTTAGAATGTGGTTTATAGTAACAATATATGTTGATAAGTTATAATTCAAAGTAAATTAGTTTATGCATATCCTTAACTTGTAATACTGTTTACATAGTTTTCATAATTTGCAAATTAATGATAATTTGTTTCCATCATTTTTAGTAGGAAATCATACTAACATGTCAGAATTTTGTTTCCTGAAGCAATATTTTTCTGTTTACAGTTTCTCTAGTTTTCCATAGTTTCAGCAATATGTTGGCACTATTTATTTGATTTTTAATCATTCATTAATTGTAATTGTAATTAAAGTAATTGTTAATCATTCATCATAACTATGATTTACATATTTTTATTTAATGTCTCACAGACAGTGAAATCTTGAGAAACTGGTACACTCAACATCACAGTTCAAGGATACTTGGGAAGGAATTTTCCATGGCCTATAAGGAAGGAACCATCATAACATTTACCTGGAGTGATTTTTGGAAACCATGTGTTTTTTTCAGTTGTGTTTGCATTAATATTTGGTCGTTTGAAGAAATATTACATGGCGTCTTGACATCTGATTTTATGTGTGTGTTAAAAATTACCTTCACACCCCATGTGAAGTGTAAATGACATTAAAAACCAAAATCATAATAGATAGGGATTTGAACCCGAGTCCTCTGAAATGCTAGTTCAGTGTCTTACCACTACAACATTTTTCTTATTGACTTGGTTTTTGTGAAATATTATTTTTGCAACATTAGAAAACTTTCTTATAATGCATAACAGTGTTCCAACTTCATTGATATTGCTTTACAGGGTGTTTTCATCCTCTTTTTATAATCAGTTGCCCAGACTAGTTTTTTCTTGGTGGTCAACATCTCAAATTTATTGTATGATGTCTCTTCATTTTTACAAGTCTCTGTTGGCTGATGTTTTCTCATGTTGTTTGAAATTAATTTAATTTAATAGCATATTTAATTCATATTAACTGTTATATTTGCTGTTTATTTCTTTATTCTTTATTCATAGATAACTTAAGTTAAATAACTTATTTTATATTTTCTAGGAGTAACATATCCTTCCCCATGAGGCATAATTAATATTACCACAGTGTATCTGTGTGCCATGGACATCAAAATTTCCCAAATTTTCATGCCAAATATTTGCTAATGTGCAGAAAACAAAAAGAAGCACATTACAGTTACCACCATTAAAATGTTATAGCTTTTGTAAGATTTATTATGTGGGATCAATTTTTTGTATTTAATGAATTTACTGGGTCCATTCTAAACAACGTTTAAAATAAATCATGTGCTGTTGCAGGTATGGGAATATGTTTTCAAAGTGTTCAGATCAATGTAATTGTTGAGAATCATGCCATCAAACAATGGAAAAATATTGGCCTAGATTATATACTCCAGCTATAAACTGTTTGCATTTATTTTAATCAAGCTCACCTGAATTAGTTGTTGAAAATAGTAGTGTAACACCAAGTGTGTATATTTCCTTCTTTCAAATTGGCTTTTTACTGTAAATATGTTGTTTTACAAGAAAAAAAGTATTTATGCGTGTTTACATACATGTTTGATAGCCTATATCCAATAATTTTATGCAAATCGGTAGCAATCGTTAACAGTATTTTGATGCCCTTGCAATACAAATACAAACTAACAAGCACCAGTGTATTAATTTATTTTATCCAATGCTATCTTGTGGAAACATTATTATGAGAAAATTTTTCTTGCCTGGATGGGATTTTAATCAAACCTTTTCCCTGGGTTTCACTTCGCTGTTTTTATGCTAAGCATGAACCTTTTTGGCATTCACATCCATGTGTAAGCAATACATAGGCCTGTGCATAAAATTTTAAAATATATTTTCTAGTACTGCACATTTCCAATAAGTATTTCAATTGTCTTGAAATTGGTTTGACAGCATCTGTGGACAAATATAACAACCCATATTTTTTATTTTTGCTAAATTTGCTTTAGTTTTTTTATAAACTAAAAAAAGTGCATTTTTAGCCATGTGTTATTTGCAGCATGAGGTGAAAGAGACTTTTTTCAGTAAAAATATTCGCGAAGTTATTTTATACTGAGTTATGAAACTCACAATTCTTATTTTAAATTTCACCGGTATTCCAAAACTTAGGTAGAATATAACACTCATATTAAACCTTATTTTCACTCTTTAAAGTTGTCTCACCTTAATATTTTTTATTTGTGTAGCTTTTTCCGTAAATGTTCATAACTTTTTCTGGGTGATTCTATGAGACTGAAAAAGGTCTGATTTGAAAGAAGATGAAAAGTACTATAGTAATATAAAATTATATTCAGTGTTTGATGTTATCTTTTGATAAAAAGAATAAAAGGTACTTTGTGGAAAAGTGGCATTTTAATTGTAAATCATTATCAATGCAGTTGTTAGAATAATTATATTAATTTTCTATGGGGTACTATTTAGGATTTTTAGGTGTCATTCAAGGGAAGAGTAGCTAGCTAAAATGTGCTAAAAATATAGGTATTAATAAAAATAATGTAATTTAATTTTTGTCTCACCTTTTTAATCTTATCTGGCAAAATTTGGTGTGTTTACAATATTTTCTGGTAGTTCTTTGTTGATATGAAACTTAATTTATCCTTGGTCAGGAACATTGTTTTTAACAATTTTTTTTTAGAAAGCCTGAACAGCATTTGTCCAACTTAAGCAATTAATTCTAATATATATCTATGGAGCAAATTATGTTTGTAAAAGGGACCTAGCACTTATCCTCTCTTCTAACATTTCTGTGTTCTGGCCAAAAAAAAATGTTTGTGATGGCCAGTGAGGGTGCGTTAAATTGAAGTAGGCATCTATATTGTCATCATCAAGCTCCAAAATGAGTCCAATGAAGCTCTTAGGTAGGTATTTGCTTGGTGATTTGGAAGTTCTAGTTCTTGTGAAAAGCTATACCATAAGGAAAAATCTTTGTCACTGCTTATCGGTTTTGCTGCTACGTTGGTATTAGATAGCGGTTGGACAAAGGGAAATACCTGGTGCCCGGTACAGTTCTATTTTCACTAAAATGCTGAGTCAACTTTGGTTCTATATTTTCGGGAATGTCTATATTAATGAATTGAAATATTATATTTTAAAAGAGTTTGTCACAAAACTAGAACATTTCTTCTGGTGTGCAAATGTGGTCTTTATACAATCTTGGGAGGTTGGCTCGTGTAACAGATTGTGTAACTTATCCACCTATACAATTGCAAGCACATTCCCATTTCTTGTGGCATGAAAATTCCAGGAAGCTTTTAGACTAAAATTTTCTTCATGAAAACGAAGATTGTCTAAACACTATAAATTTTTATATTGTGCAGCACAGCCATCTGTGATGTATTCTACTGTTGTTAATTTTTTTTTTGCTTTCATGTTCATGTAATGTGATGAAAAACAAAATGATTGCTGTGAAACATAGGAGCTATCATTGTCTTTGTAATAAACTATTACTGGATGTAGTGTGCAAGATGAATGAGATGAGACCAGTGAACTTTGAATCTCATCTTGAAGGGTGAATCCAATGTTTTCAGAAAAATCCATAAAGCAAAGCACTTTGTTTTTGAATATATTTTCTTTTGTCTTTTGTATGTATTCAGATTGTTGCTTTGAAATAAAAGAAAGAGGTATCAGTGTTTCAAGTTATTCATTTAAAAGTGTAATAATGTACTCAAACAGTGGAGGACCATTGTTTGAATGTGGCTGCGATCAGTATTTGTCTATTGCTTGAATATTGCTTGGTCCGAATCATCATAGTCTTCAAGTGGTGTTTTAACAAAATCATCCAGTTAGTCAGAATTAAGACATTTATCATACATTCTTAGCCATGCATTCTCTTTTTACATTTTCATACATTTACATTGCATTTAATGCCTTCAATTTAATTTTATCCAGATTCATTGGACTTGTAAGTAGTGCAGGATTTTTATAAATGCAACAATCACACACTGAATGAACTCTTTGATTAACAGTTACTCACCACTTATGCCTATGTTAGGTAGTCCAATTTTGGTAAAGTTCCTTTAGATTACAGAGCATCAAACGCTTTTGCAAATATACAATTTATTGCAGTACTCATTTTAACCCTTTGTTCCTCATAAAAAGCTTTAATATTTTCTATTACATTTAGATGAACTTTACTACCTTCTTTTGGCTCAGGCAAAGAAAATATGCCTCTTGTTTGATGTAACTGGTGTGCTTTTCTAACCATGTATTCAGTCACTTTAAATTCTAATGCAGTTTTCTTCCTTGACCATGATTGAAGTGTGGAGAGTTAAAATTAGAAATTTTCTCTCTTTGGGTGATTATGAGCGGCATTTACAAGGTGGTCCAAATCTTGGGCCTTTTATGCTATTGTAGATACAGCTTCAGTTGATGAATTTGAATAATCCCTTTGTAACTTTTTTTTTCTGGTAGCCTCAAGACAAGTACAAATTTTGATTTCATTTTTAATTTAATTTCATGAACTTTTGTTTTTGCATATTTAACTTTGGATCCTATTGAGAGTGATTTTACTTTTATTGGTAAAACTCCTAGTGTTGTCATACTTGTGTTTAAATCGTGCTTTTCTAAAGCTTTTGTGGACCATGTTTAATTTTTTTTTAGTTTTTACTGGCGTTAAAACACGTTACTGTTAGGAGATTATCACTAATTTTGTCTTTACAAGACTGACTGCAACCACTTATTTGGTCATCATCATCATCATCATCATCATCATCATCATTATGTAAAATATTTTTTTTTTTCTGCAGTTGTCACAAATATATTGGCCAGGAATTAATACTACTCCTGTTTTGCTTTTTACTTCTTTAGCAAATTTCAGTGAAATATGTCTTAAGCTTGATTTAATGATCTTTTTGTGGACATTATTAGGGTCAAGTACTTTTTTTTTTGGTAATTTTCATAATATTTGGTATAGTACAGAGAGTGGTGTAAACATACATTAGAACTAGGATTCAGTGTTCTGGCTAACCTCCAACAAAGGATTTCTTACATTCTTTAAATGATTCATACAATGGGAAATTTTAATTTAATACAGGTTTTTGGACATACACCATTGCAGTTTTGCACTGTTTGTCATGGAAAAATTCCGAAAATCAAAAATAAATAAAAATTAAATTAAGGATTTCTTGTACATGATCTGGTAAATTTGAAACCATCAGATTTTCTTTATTATCCATAAAATCTTTACTATGACAGTAAGAATGTGTGACCAGGCCCATGCTTCACTGTTCTTTAGGTAATAATGGCAACTCTTCATCTGAACTCATTTTTACTGTTAGTAGACTAAGTGAATTAGCCTATTGCCATTTATCTCGATGTTACTAAAATCTCACAAAATGTTTGTTTTGAAAGACAAAATCAAATTAACTCTACTCATTGCACAGTTTGCTTGGTCCAAAACTCACCTTTTTATTTTATGTATAAATTTATTTGTTATAAATTTTTTTTTTACAAAACTACTTTTCACAATTTTGATACTGCTCACAATGAACTAACGATAACTGCTAGTGCTATACTTCTCTTGTCACAACCGTGTCTCAGAGCTAACTGAAGTGAGGTGGCTCAATGTTCCTCTGACTGGCTGCTGGTACAAACATGTAGCTTTCATGTTGTCACTTGTCTCTCCCCTCTCAACATGATTTACTATTAGTTAAATGTAAATGGAAAGTAAAAGAAACTAAACTAGCTTTAAAGTGTATAAACTATTTGTTACTTATAATAATAAAATTAATATTATTTTAATTGTTGCATTGATAATGATGTACTGCTAACATGCTACATTTCGGCAACATAATTTTTTTTCCCTCGTAATCAAATGATAACATTAGATACCCATGAATTATTTTCATCCTCTTTCAAATGAGACCTTTTTCAGCCTCAGAGGATCAGCTAGAAAAAAAAATTATGAACATTTACGGAAAATGCTGGACAGATGAAAAACAATTCAGTTGCACCAACTTTAGATAGTACATCTTGGTAGCCATCTTTCATAACTTCAATTTAATGCCAAAATTTGTTGGGATTATGCTTGACATAATTTTTTTTACGAATCCAAATTTTTTTATCATGTTTGATGCATATTAGTATTTGTTTTATATATTTTATAATATTTATTTTATTTTAAGGCACAAATCAATTTTTTAGGAAACAAATGGTATTTATGTTTGTTTTAGTGTACATTGGAATGAAAGTTTGGAGTTTCTCACAAAACACAATGTTAATTTATCAACTAATTCATTCACATCAGAGGTCATATAAAAGTCAGACCAATCATGTTCTTTAATTGCGTTATAGTCCAAGATAGTCACAATTCTTGAAATTGGTAGGATAAATGTCCATGGTAATTAAAATATCAATTGCAGGATGAGGTAAATCTTCTTTAACTAACAGGTCAACTGATTTAGTAACTTCACATTCCAGAAAATAGGAAAAACAGAGATCTAAGAGCTTTACAGAAGACTGATTATTGTTGCACATAAGTAAGCCTTAGCTAGTAGTAAAGGCCTTACTACTTACATGCCATAAAAAAGTTGCTCCAGATGCTAAAGTAATAACATCGGAAGATTGTGTGGTAGAAATGAGAGAATAAAATTAAACCGAAAGTACAAACAGTAAAGAAAGTTAGTGGACCTAACCTGTGTGTGATACTGAACAGTAGAATGTTACCTGGTAATGCCAGTGACACAGACATCACAAGTGAATTTTTGGAACCATCAGCGGATGATTTTGTTGACTTGGAAGGTATTAAGATATCAAAGCAGATTTTTGTACAAATTTAAAGGTGGTTCTAGAAGGTCCAGCACCTATAAATATATTGTGACTATTATCACCATCTCGATGATGGTAATGTTGAATGCAGGAGAAGACAAAAATACTTCTGGAAAAAATGAGCGTGAAATTTCAGTAGTAAAATTGTGTGATTTAATAGGTAAACTTCTAACACCTAACATAGCAATGGTTGTAAATTGAATTTGGTATGTATTTGACAAAATCCTGGATATATTTGAATGAAAATAGAGATGTACAAGAGAAGGAAAAAATACTAATGTTTGAATAATATAATTTGGATATTTATGTCTGTAACATAATTTAGGTTTTTTTTTTTAACATAGGCCGGCAATTGAGTTATTAGAAGAGGAGAATTCCTAAATTTGTGGCAGGAAAAATGTTAGTAGAAAAAGGTTTTTTTTTTTCAATTATATTTGGTTTCACTTTTAAATAATTTTATCATTGAGATTTTTTCACTGATGTGTTTTTTTTTGTGTTGTCAAGAGTTTTTGTAGTGTGTTCCATAGTTTTTTTTTTCAAAACTATTGCACCAAATCTTACCAAAATTTTACATATAAATCACAAAGGCTAAAAAGATATACTAAAATAGAAAATCAGGAATGGTTTGGGATAGCCCCATAGTAATTTCATAACAGTCCCCAAGCTGGGGTTATTATGAAACACAGCTTTATTTCTTTTTTGTTTTTTATACTACAGATAATGCTGATAATTGTCCTTAGCATGAATATAATACAAAAATTTTGAAGTTGTTTTCATTTCTTTTTCTTAAAAATGAAACAAGTTTGAGATAAAGTTCAGTTTTTAGTTTGATATTAGCTCCATCTGACTGTTTACTTTGTGTTGGTTAAAAGTTACATTTTTCATAGCAGTGCTACATTATTTACTGATTTAATTTTTGTTGCCGCTTTTTATAAGCTGTTGCCGTTTATTATCTCTGCTAACTGTAGATGTTTTCATACATGAGCTTTGCAGAAGTAGATTAACTGACGGCTGGTGCTGTATACAAGATAATGTGTTGCAAGCAAGAGTGAATTTAAAGGGAGGTTTATAGCTGATTGCTGTGCATCTAAACACCAAATGTAATGAATACCATCTGTTTTCAACACTGCAGTGACATGAAACAGATGAGTTAGCATAGGAAGTTGATGTGTGGGTAAAAATGTTATTGTATTGTGTTGTTGCAAACACCACAATCAATAAATATGAAATAACTAATGAATTTTATCATTCACAAGGGCTTCTGGATATTGTCTGAATTGAATCACAAGCAATGTTTGTGGTATTTAATGGGAAACGTATGATATCCATGTCATTTCAGTTTCCATGGTGGTCAAGATTGTTTTGCGCTGTGACAATGGTGGTGGGTTGTATTCCAACACCCTGGCATTACTTAAATTTATTAGCAAGTGATTTGAAGACAACTTTAATTTGGGAGGTCATGTTCACATTGCTTTAAGTATTTGTGGTTATAACAGTGCAATGTAAAACCGTATCTATACCTTTCGGCATACCGTTTTACACTTAAGGCAGAATCAGTTTGAATTAAATTAAGCATCTGCTTATTTGAGGTCATTTGCATAGGCAGGAGACAACATCTCGTATCAAAATGAGAATGTATTTGCATAACTTCATCGAAAAACAATAGCGGGAATTTGAGACATGAATTGTGATTCCCCAGGAAGATTGTTTAAATATTTGAAATAAGAAATAAGATTTTACAAATCTTTTTATGATTTGGGATCCAGATTGGAATACTTTCTAAAAATATGTTCTTATATTTATTCTTAAGAATAGTTAGCTTAGACAATTCATACTTTTTATGGTTTCCTGTTGGAAGATATTAAGTACTTTTTACTGATAATTTCTAAATAAGTACACATTTATTGTTTATGTTATTCAATCCAAAGGTTACTCAATAATATAAAATAAAATTCATGGGTATTTTATGATATCGTTTGATCAAAAGGAAAAAAAAAGTTATATAGTTATTGGAAGGTGGCCATGTTGGCATCTTTCAGTCCACTCTTCCAGTGGATCTAGTTCTAGATTGACTTGGGTCATTCGGAGCTGTGCTGGTTGTTATCCCTTTTTTTATATGATTGACAGCGTACAATGCCAGAGAGAGAGAGATTCATCGGTTAACTTATTTGGCACATTCTACCGAACAGCTGAGGTGTCTATAACACAGCTTGAATTCGTGTTTATTTTTTATCCCCCCCTTCCCCCTTCACTATCGGCTTACTTGTATTTTTGTTTTCGTGTGTATATTTAGTATTCTACTAAAGCAAGTCCTTGAAAATAAGTTCTCTGCTCCTTTTTTTGGCTAGAACCTCGCCGATTTTTTTTTCTATTTTTCAGTTATGATAGAAATAACAAAATTTCTCCTCAGACATGCTTGGCATTTGGTTAGTATAATTTTCAACTTTTTTCAATGTAAGTTATGCTTACTCTTTATTAGGGTTCCCGCACACAGGGAAAATCAGGAAAATAGGGAGAATGTCAATGAACTGAAGAGATCTTAGTTTTAAAAAAGTTTCAGTAATTATTTATACTACCGTCAGTTGGAGTGATTTTGAACTCAAGGGGTGAATTTGATAACTGTACACAACTACTTTGTAACAGGTGTAGTGAATTTTCTAAAGCAACTGAAAACAACAACAGCAACAACTGAGGACAATTTTATTATTTTTAAAACTTAACACAACTGCATCAAATTGTCCAAGTGTATAACATTTAATTATTATTATTTTATTATTCATAACAAATTTATTTCATAAAATTTATGCAAGGGGAAGGAAAAAAAAACCTATCAGTCACCCCAGTTTATGGTATGCAGTATATTAGTATTAAAAAAAAAACTTTATGCTTTTCAGTAATAAATTTGTGTGCTCCTAATAATCCGTGTGTGATTTTAACTAACGTTATTGAAGCGTAAAAGGTAGAAACTAGTGTGTGTGTTAATTTGAAGCACAATCACATAAAGTCCTTTCCCTGGGAAAATCCAGGCCACCTGGCTATTTCAAATCAGTCTAGATTGCACAGACATACACATTAGTAGAGACCTGAAAAATTCGCGGGTTCATTGGTTCATTTCGTGTTTTGCTAAAATTCAAATAATTATACCTTAGTGCTGCTTCTGCAATTGGTTTACTATTAATCTGGAGGACTGATGGCCAATTAGAGACCCTCACTCATAGAAGTGTCGAATCACAGGCCACCCAGTCGAGACGACTCACAAGTCAGCAGCCAATGAACAGTTGGCATTTGCTCGGGTGTCTAGAGGATATTGGAGTCTATCCTGAAGGTCATTAAACACGCGAATTTTTCCGGTCTGTACACATTAGAAATAAATTGCTGAGTGTTGGTAGTCTTCGGGAAACGGAATCAGGACATTCAGGAGAAATCGTCCCAATGGAGTGTACATGTTTGAGGGCTTTTGCCAAAATACTTTTTAAATGTTCCTTTAACGAAGTAGAATCAGTTTAACTAGCCAGCCAGATACATAACATCGGCGTCACTGTTCATTGGCCAGTTTCTCGTCACGATTGTAGTTTCGCGACCTCGTGGCGTTGCGTTAATATCAACATAGATATTTAAGTATGGGGATTGGTTAGTAGTAGCTTCAAGTAAAAACACATCAACCGACTGTAATTGTGTTCGATCATTAAATTTTGTAGTGAGGTTTGTAGGCTGCCTCGATTGCACTTACGGATGTAATTTCAGTAGTTTCCACGTCTCGGATGGCCCTGTGTGTGTTGTTTCGGGCAGTCGGCCTGTTTGATACGCAGTTTCAGATTACCACTGTTGCGCCTTTGATTCTCGTCGTCGTGTTCGTTGGCATTCTGTAATCCCTGTTACTTGGGAGACCTAAGATGCACATAAAGTTCTGCCATTCCCGATTACACCCGAACAATTCACCTTCGGCCAACTTCGGGATTTGTTTTATTTTTGCGCAGGAAAAATGAATTCAAATATTAAAAGTGGTCGGTTAGGTTAGCTACATGAAAAAACTTTAAAACATTATGGGCGATTAGTTAGGTTAGTATATCTACATTAAAATAAACAGAGAAATATAAATATATGTAAATAAACCCGAGGTTGGCCGAAGGTGAATTGTTCGGGTGTAATCGGGAATGGCAGAACTTTATGTGCATCTTAGGCTTCCCCTGTTAACTTGGCCGTCTCGTGTCTCGTGATTGGCGACACCCTCCCAAGAACTACCCCGGGTGTGATTGGTAGGTGCCGTTTTTGGACTGCCTTCTGCTAGTCATTGCGAATGAATTATTTGCCTTCTAGGGAAGTCATTTCGAGTCTGTGTGTTGTGTGGACTTGTCGCCGGGCGTACGGGCAAGCATACCCGAGCTCCCACATTGCAAAAACTCCGGCTTACCTTCGTCAAGTAGGAAAATCCTTCGTCGTCCAACCAGAGTAATCAGGCGGGGAACATTTCCCGTCACATCGATTGAAACAATGTGCACGCTAGTTTTTACTTTGTGCCTTAACGTGTTTTCCAACAGCCCGTAAGTTTCAGATACATAGTGTGTTTGTTACCAAATAGAGCGTGTCAGCTTAAAATGGATGGGTGTATTTTAATAATTAAAAATAGTCCTCCTTTGAATTCCAGTGGAGCAAATTGAGCAAGAATAATTATTCATTAAGAAGACCGTGTTAATTTTTTCCTCCGTAAGTTTACGAAGACGGGTATGTAACGTAAATTTACAGAAACAATGATCAATGAAAACTACTAACATTTGGATTTTTATTTTTTTTGTCCAAACTTTTCATTGTCCACAGTATTGAAGAGGCGTGGGGTAACATAGTGACAAACTGCCAATTTTTTGTTCTAGTCCAAACCACTTAGTATTATCTACTTGTTTTACACGGCGAATTAGCATTCACATAAAAGCCTTAATACAATAATGAAAAGATTTACGGAAATGTTTTGCAATGTAACGGCGGTCCCTGGAGAGTTTTCGGCCAGCAATTCTTCCGTGCTTATTTGGAGAAGTGATTCTAACAGCGTAGCGCGCTCGCGGCTCGAAACCACGCTCTACGCTCGGCTGGCACGTGCGCGTTCTCTGTGCGGCACCGAGCGTGGTTTGCTGCGCCGAAGGCCGCCGCCTTGGTGACCTTGGCGACTCTCGTCACTGTGCGCCCGGCCTTTCCTGCGGAACTGAGTGAAACTAACGCACCTCTGCAACGTGTGGAATCAGCTTGGGAGCCAAGGATGGGATTAAACAACCTACATGCAGGGCCGTATTTACGCGCAGGCTATCTAGGCTGTAGCATATGGGCCCGCACCACAAATGGGGGCCCGCGCCACACGACACGAAAAAAAAAAAAAATTATACTGCGATGTGGATCTTCTTATATTCTTAAAATACGCGTCGACGTAGTGTCCAGTTGTTTTGTGTGGATTAATTGCGCCGAACTAAACTCTTCTGTGGAAAGCTGATATATGAGTTGTCAGCATTTAGAAATTTTCGATTATTTTCATTTGTTTTGGTGTCACTTAATTCCTTAACCCTTAATACTGTTTGGTTAAATTGTCTGGTTTAATAATAAACTAATTTTTTCAAAATAGAAAATTTATCAAAACTATTAGTTTTGTAGGTCAATTAAAATAAACTACCCACCCAGACCCAGGCAAGAGGCACTGGAAGGGGATACTCAATATACCCCCCCCCCCCTTTTCCCCTTAGAGAGGGCCCATACCATAGACTCAGCCTAGGGGCCCACAGGCAGTAAATCCGGCCCTGCCTACATGAAGTACATTCGCATGCTTATACCGAGCACAATTAGCTGAGCTCTTTGACCGTTGTAGTTTACATTGGAATCACAAAGAGTTATACTCCCAATCAAGTCCTGGTTGTAGCCAGGGCCTGCGGACCCATTAGGCGCGTCCGGCGACCGCCAGCATATTAGGGGCCCCGAAAAGGGAGGGGTAAAAAAATAAAAAATGTATGTGGCAGCATTTTATCGACTGATATTAGTGTAATTCTACACCTACGTGTGTTGTGGTATTTTAACTCTTGTGTAAAAATAAAGTAAAAATACACCAACACGTGTACGTGAAAAATTACGCTAACATCTGTGGAGATTCCGCTGCCACATACATTTAGTGTAACATTACAATGACTGTGGTTTGGTAAATATGCCATAGTTTTCTGTTAATTTTACTGCAAAATATGCTTGACACTGACTTTTAGACTGTGAGATATGTTTAATAAACGGCATGTTAAGCTACAGATAGTTAAATAAATATAAATTGGCACTACTATTGTTTTCTTAGTGAGATGCTAACACTACTAAAGTAATTTGTTTAAATAGCTTGAAAATACCAGTGCTTTGAGTAGGATTTTCTAACACACCCTGAGTGTTGAATTCTTGATTTGTGAAGGGAAGAGGGCTTAGCAGCTAGTTTAAATAGGAAAGGAAAGAGACACGAATGATACCGAATAGTATACAAGCCGTAACGAAACTCTTGGAGGTTAATCAGCTAAATATATATGAATGCAGATTTAAGTTTTGTTTTGTGTTCTCGCGGAGATTCGAATCGAGGACCTTGACTTGGATGTATGAATGCCAATTCTCACTCAGTTTTTTTTTTTTTTTTGTGCTTTGAGTTATATTCGTTAGTCATGCTGTAGTTTTCAAGGTTTACCAAATACTCATGCAGCAGTATCCCTCATACGGGATATATGTTTGGTCTTCTTCCCTGCTAGACAAATTGCCAGACCCATTGTTGTACCGACGTGCGCTAAGAAATGAGACACCGCGCTGTGAAATGGGTCGTGGAAGTGAAAGTGTGGCTGTGTGGCTGTGCGACTGTGGTTCCGGCGCGCAGGCAATTAGGTGTTTCCTGCCCTTTCATCGCCTGTGTCACGGTCAAGGGAGCCACCAGCCGGCGGCCGACGCGATGAGCAGCGGCGTGTGTCGGACTGTACGCGGCGTGGCCAGACGGACAAGGTTAACCGTGTCACGATCTCTGCAGACGCCTCGACAGACGTCCGCTGACACAGCGGCACACGGGGCTCGTGTTTGCTTGCCACAAACTATCCTCGTTGTAATACGTAACGGTCTGGCTACCGGTTCCAGGATGGGATTGGGAATGTCGGTCCGCCACCTTGGATTGTGACGTCACGGCAGCCATCTTGGATGATCTTGTCCTTGACCTTGCCCCGGCCGCCATCTTGGATGATTTTGACCCCCCCCCCCCCCGCGAGGGTTTTTGGATTCCGCCCTTTTGAATTATGACGTCACAGCCACAATCTTGGAATCTAAAACTTTTCTCCATCTTGTAATCCGCCATTTTGTTTTTTTTTCTGCTAGAGATTATCTGGGATTCTGATTTCACAGCCACTTTCATCGATTCTGACATCACAGGCGCCATATTGTTTTCATCTGCTGGAGGCTTCCATCTTGTTTTTTTTTCTGCTGGAGGTCGCCATCTTAGATGATGTTAAGTTCGCCATATTTGTTTCTAGAGTGCACCAGCGTCACCTTGACTCATGCATTTAAGTTTGATGTTCTGTTACCTACAAGTGTTATGACCCTTATATATATATAAACGATTTATTTATTTTTATAAAAAATGCATTGGAAGCGAGGTGATTCGAACCATGACAGCTCGGACCTCTTGATGGAAAACATACGCCTTTGATCACACGGCCTACGAGACATATGCCAGACTGAGAATTAAAGAAAGTGTATATTCGGACTTGTAATGTTTGTAATATGAACTAATAATAGCAGCACCCGTTGGGAGGACGAACTTTAAACTTTCTATTAAATGCATGCTACTAGGAGTGCTAGTGTCGCATAGTGCACACATCATCTGCTAGAAGGTGCTGCCACCATATTAGTTTTCAATACTTGTTACTATAAGTGCTGGTGTCATGTAGTGCACACATTATGTGGTAGAGTGCGCTGCCACCATCTTTTTTTTCATTTTTATCAGCTTTATTCAGTAATTACCAGATCGTTGACTATTTTGAAAAATTGTAAAATTTAACACAGAAATTAGGAAAAAAAGATAAAAATATTAAATATCACATATTAATATTTTGATTCATTCGATCGATTCCTGTCTTCGATTCGATCCTTGGTCGATGAAAAAAAGGTTATATCAACTTAAAATGACTTATTTAATTTAATATGTTGAAAAGTCCTAAAATCAGCTTAAGTTACTCATCTACCAGCCGTCAGTAAGCCACCGATGTTAACTTGTCTGTCATCTTGAAAATCTGAAGTTATTAACTTAGAAATTAGGAAAATATTCCAAAAACCATTAAAAATTTTTACCTATTAATGTATATATTTTTTCAATTCGATCGATTTTCGTCCTTGGTTAGTTTCTTTGCCTGTGCTAAGAGTAATTAAACTAAAAATTATTATTTTAATTATTTTTCCCATTACCTTTTGACGAGTTTATTTATGTTTTATTTGTATAACATTTATGATAGTCAAAAATCGGCATTTTCTCTGCAGATGCAAGACGGCAATCAATTAGAGTTGTTTTTCATTCGGAACATTAACATTCTCTTTGTTTAGTTTGTGGTTGGATCGGAAACAATCTTATATGCGAAATTTCTTCGTGCGGTAGTTTGACTCCCTGACACCGGAATTACATACATAGTTGACTTGTGTGCAACATTGGCCTCTTAAACAGAAGCTGTGCTTGTGGATGTAGTCGAGGGAACACTCTAAAGTTGCACAGCTGCTTTAAGTTTACGACACCGTCATCGAGAATACTTTGCGGGCTTCAGTTTTTGTGCGGCACGTGGCGGTACTGTCTTCGCTGCTGACATTTAAGACATCCCACCGAAGTTTCCAAGGCGAAGAAGAAATCGGTGTCAAGTGTCTGTAACCAGCAGGTGCAGCTTTTCCACCCGTCTGAGCCTCTTGTGTATCTCTGGTCTGCCACGGCGCCTGTTCACGTTCACATTCAACTAGAGGATTATATAGATATATGTGTATTACATATAAACATACATATCGTATGGCCTAGAACTTAATGCCAATATAACAGTTGGTTGGCCAATTCATGGCGGTTCTGAATTAAAAGAAACAAAAAGAAGTCTGGTAATCTTCACAATTTTGGGCTTTTTTCCATCAAAAGTTTTAAAATCCCAATTATTATTAGATACTGTGACTACAAATTTCCATGATAATATTCTAATTTTGCTGCGCAGTCCTAAATAACACTCCTATTGATAACAATTCAAGATAAAATAAAACATGCTACAGGATATTTATGGAGGAAAATATTCTTTGCATGGCTTATTGCGGCAACAATTCTCAATGGGGTAACTTTTACTATTCATAATAACTAACCGTCCACACGATATTAAGTATTTTAAATGTAGCTAACCTAACCTACCTTTTTAAGGATTTTCAAGTATTTCGGAACAACAATGGAGGATCGATTTTCAACAAATGGAATTTCCGAAGAACAATAAGCTCCCAACTCTTATGGACACCATTTCATATCTTGTTGTACAAGCTATTTGATTGGTGCCCATACGGTCTCGCTAGCTCTATCGAAAAATTTATATTTACATTTAAACCTGCAAATACACGTCATTGTTTTATCCCCATATTTTTTAAATTGTAAAAAAAAAATGGAAACAATTTTTTAAAATCTTTTTAATTTTTTCAAAATAATTTTACACATCTTAAAATACAGGAAAAATTCGATACTGAAAGCAACCAAATGGTTCAGTATTTATAACATTTATTATATTTAAAAATTTAGGTTTTTATAAAAAGTATCGAAAATTAAAAAAAAAATGTATCTTGCAAACTAAATGTCGTATCGTACATTTTTTGATAGATTTCTCATGATCTTCACTATTCACAAAATATCCATGAATTGATAACTAAAAAAATATAAGGGTAATTATATTTTAAATAAGCCTGTGGTCTTAAACTTTTGTTAGGCACTGTAGAAGACATAAAATATCTGCTGAGCACACACATATTCACACACATACACACACACAAGCAAGCAAGCAAGCAAGCAAGCAAGCAAGCGCACCCACACGCATACTCACACTCAAGACTCACACATCAATTTTGTTTATATATTTTATTTAGTTTAAATTAAGGGCCATAGGTCTACCTTATATGAAATAACCAGTGTTCATAGTTAGGATGATAAGAACGCTCGTCGAAAGATAATGGGAAAAATGAATTTTTGTAATGATTTTTAAGCTGAAAATACTATTTTGCACCAACAATGGATCTAACCAATGCGAGGAATACATAAAATAAATCAATATATAAATTAATAAACTATTATGGCGGCGGCACAATTTAGCAGTAGCACTGGCGCTAGTAGCAGGCATTTAAATTAAAAGATTGTGGCTTCCAACAGGAGCTACTATTTATCCTCCATATTAAAAAAATTACAAGTCCGACCATGTGTTCTTTTTATATATACCTTATGTAATTGCTAGTCAGGTTTATGTCTCAGTTGTTGTGTGGTCAAAAGCGTATTTTCCATGCTAGAGATCAGACCTGTTATTGTTCGAATTGCCATGCTTATAATGTATTTTGTATAAGAAATTAAATAGTGTATGTCTGTAAAAGTCATAACAACACAGGGAGGTAGTTGAATATAGACCTTACATGCATGAGACAGCGACACTAGTTAACTCTGGAACAAACAGCAGAAACAAAGATGGTGGCATCAAACAAAGATGGTGGCATCAATTAAAGATGGCGGCATCCAGCAGACAAAAAGATGGTGGCCTCCAGTGTACGAAAACATGATGGCGATTTCCAGCAGACGAAAACATTATGGTGATCTCCAGCAGACTAAAACAGGATGGATGTGTCCAGCAGACGAAAACAAGATGGCGATCAAGATCAATTGAACACAAAATGGCGGAATTCGAAATAATGGCCATGTTGTCATCCGAGATGGTGGAATGTTCTAGAATCTAATATGTCAGCCGGGGTCATCCACAATTGTGGCTTGGGGCCAAATGTCGTCCAAGATGGCGGCCGACATTCAAGATGGCGGACCCGACAATAACAATCACACCTGGACCCTGTTGAACTCGCTGATTTTCTGTTATATACTTTTAATTCTGAATTTGAAATCTGATCAGGTTTGAAAGCATGGGTGGCACTCAGTCCGGTACTTCAATTCTTAGAAATAGGTGTAGAATGCAAATGCTAGCTTAAAGGCCTGACATACCACTATTTTTCGGGGAGGAGGTTTGGTTTGTGTTGAACTACATTTCTCACACATATACGAATTCCAGGAGTAATGTCAAAGAGCGTTATTAGTAATTTTACCAAGTGTTTTAATTTTGCAGCCAGTGGCAGTAATTGACACTTTCGGTTCTTTTTAATACTTTACAAATAATAGCTAGTAAAATGTTATTTAGTTACATATTAAAATATTTTAAAACATTTTTATGGGGTTATTGAATTAATTTTTTTAAAAAAACCAACCAAGTTTAATTATGACCGATTTAGTAGGTTGTCAGAATTTTTTGTATTTAATAGTTGTTAATACGAAGAATATAGTGTGAATCAATTTAAATGCAGTTTAAGACTCAGCAAGTGAGCTACAGACGTTGAGAGAGAGAGAGAGAGAGAGAGAGAGAGAGAGAGAGAGAGAGAGAGAGAGAGAGAGAGAGAGAATGTGTGTAAAAAGAGACGGTTGGGGGGGGGGGGGGGGGGGGAGTTTGGCACAAGAGCGAGTGAGAGAGTGGGTGCTAGTGAAAGTGTGCGTAGTAGTTATTTGGAACACGGCCAGAGTCGCGAAAAGGTCAAGTTACCTAGCACGAGGAATGCCATTTGTTTCTGCAGAAAGGTTGTGTCTCTTAACAAATTAGTTTTCTTACGCTTAGAGTCGAGCTTAGCTATAAAAAAAATCGCTTGCTTTTACGCGTGCTTTGTACTAGGCTGCATTTGCTTGAAAAACCTTCATAAAATGCAAATTGTTGCGTTATTGCTATTACAAAACATGCATTTACTGAATGATGGTACGTGTTCATTTCTTAGTATTAACGCTTTAAGATGAGCAGGGAGGCTTGAAAAGTATTTGTTTGCCTTTGGTCCTACTCCAATCATAATAATAATTATTGACTTGGTAATTTACGTTATTGAAGTAGCTTGGCTTCTGGGTTGTAGCCGCGTCCTTTGCGAATAATTCATCGACGTTTCGGTCGACATTGCAGTCGCCATCATCAAGGAGCAGTTACCTACTGTACAATCTACCACTTCGACGCACCTTAACCCCAAAACCAAAATTGTTTTTTATACAATGACTGCAAAGTCTGCAATCTAGATTCATGATTAGTTGAAGGTATGCGTTAAGCAAGTGCTCCCAAAAAATCAGTAATCAATTATGCATACTTCTGCATGCCAGGTCGAAGTCGCTGCAAGGGAATTAATTGATTTTCTTGTTACATACATGAGCTACATCCAAACCTCATACGGCTCAGATATACGGGTTTCATATATGTTGCCATTTGGTTCGGAGCGTACTGTAATTTTGATATCCCATGTTATTCATTCAAAAGTCCAGAACAATTTTCATTTTGAGGATGTTTTACTTTTTTTAAAATATGATATCCAAACGTATTTATATTAAAATAAATATCACACTTACTAAAATAAAATATTTTACTCCATTTTTTGTATGTCTATTAAGATTTTTATGTCTAGACTATTTTTCTAAACATAGAAAAAAGATAGTTACAGAAGTAGGTTCCACTTAGAATTTTTTTTGAAACCATAGCAATGGCATTTATAAAAAAAAATTCGAAATACAACACTGGCTTCACCTGAATTTTAAAGTCTGGCTTTATATAAAGTTTAAATTTTAGAGAAAAACTTAAACAAGTTCATATTAGGACCACCACGCCCTTAAGCCTTGAAGTATAGCCGTTATCGTTTTGCAGGAGTTACTTCATTGCGGCGAAGTAAGCGCGTGTCCATTTTTTTTCGCGCCAGCTGACGCGCAGCAGTTTCGCGGACACGAGTGTACGTGCAGTTTGCACGTCCGCGGACTCGTAATACGCAGATGAGCAGCCTGTATTGGCTCCCATCAGCGGCAATGGCTCCAACAAGCAGCAAGGACGTCAAGTGCTTCATTCAATAAATTGTTTAAATCCGACCCCCAATGCAACTAAATCAATTGGTTTCAGTAACTCGCCACTAATTTTGCAAACCACAGCTGACTGAATTTTTTCGAGTTATCATATTCCTATGTATCTATGGATTTAAAAAAAATTACTCATTAAAGTTAGCCTGTTAGGTCGCGCGGTGATGCACAGAAGTCGAATACGACGGGTCTCCTAGATTGTTGACTCCTTCGAAGATTTCTGGCCAACTTTTTGCTGATAATTGAATTAGTCTTGCCAGAGTTGGGCAAGAATCACCACCAGCCTCCTCGCTACATTATCGTATCACATTAGCAATAATGACAACCGGGAACCTTAATTATAAGCTCTGGATCAATAACCCAGTGGTTCGTAGACCACTGTTAACTTAGATTTCCGGCACCTTGAACCTTTCTGTGTGCAACCATGCATAATAAACCTACACCTTGGTGTCTTTTTCATTTCCTTAAAGAGTTTATGCAAATAATGTAAAGCTTTTTGAGGTAATAACGTCTTATAAATCGATGAACGCCGGTTGCACGCATGAAAAAGCATGACTCGTCACGTTCCGCCTGAGCCGAGCGTGCAAGAACCGGCCAACCACCGTGCGAGAAAATCTACACTATCAAACAGGTTAAGGCGTGCTTTTTAACTAATTGCTCGTGATTATATTTACACAAATTATTTAAATTAAATTTGCAAAAACTGTAAATAATATTTGAAAATTAAAAAGTATGCAATTTTTCATCAATGTTTTCTTATGACGTTATCACGTAAAATTATCGTCCGTAAACCGACTTTACAGACAAACCCCCCCCCCCCCCTTTTTTTTTGTGTCCAATGTGCTGTCTCGCCACACTGCGATTTCCTCGGAAATTACAGACTGTAATTAGTTTTTTTGTCGCTTGGTTGTCGTGTATACTCACGGCACCGGTTGCTGGCAGTTCGTCATGCACTAACCTGATTTCCTTTTCTGGAATACACCTGGCTATGCCTTCCTGGACTTTGTCTGTGAGTCCAGTGATCGCAGCTTCGAGGCCGTCACTGTTTGTTGTGTTGATTTCAGTCGCGTCCGGGAGGTTTGCTAAGGGGATGCCTCCCATTTCAGGTCAAGATTTTATATTTACAGTAATTACAGATAAACTTGCAGACTTTTATCAAATTGTTTAACTCTCACGAAATGAAAAATATATACAGCGCATACTTTTTGCATAATTAGCTGCCAAAGTTACATTTTTAACATTTTTGGGTTGTACAAATAAGGAGAATTTAATTTATTGCATAACTGAAACTTTTTATGTTTAACTGCACTGCTACTGGCTACTTCAAGAAATGGTTTTAATTTCTTTCAGAAAATATTAATTAATTTTACCTGGCATTGTTACGATTTTGACAACATGAAATGAGTTTTTGTGATAGAAATGCAAACCAATTCATGAAGTAGCCAGTGGCATTGTAGTTAAACCTAAAAAGTTTCAGTTCTGCGATAAATTAAATTCTCCTTATTTGTACAACCCAAAATGGTTAAAAATGTAACTTTGGCAGCTAGTTATGCAAAAAATATGCGCTGTATATATTTTTCATTTTGTGAAAGTTAAACAATTGAAAAAAGTCTAAATGTTGATCAGTGATGAATATAAATATAAAATCATGACCTGAAATGGGAGGCACCCCCTTAAGCAATTTGAAAGGTTGTCCAGTCGGCATTTATGTAGTCTTTATTTTTCGCGGGGGGGGGGGGGCTGTTTCGATTTTGTTTTCGCATCATCAAACGTGTGGAAAGCGGTCTGGCGACAAGTCATGTACCACCTCCAGTTCGAATCCCGTGTGTGGGCGCTGATGGGGAGCTTGTACCTGGTAATATCAATTTAATTGATGGTCATCGAGTAACCTGCCATTTGCTGTCGAGCGCCTGCAGTTCCATTTCAGGCGTTTGGCATTGATGTAGCCGACAGCCGGAACAGAAGGGCCTACTCTGTACAGAGCAGCCAGGTGGGCCACGTCAAGTGATCTCCCTGGTATATTGAAATTAATTTGACTTGTTCGCTAACCGCGAGGTTTGTGCTTACTGCTTCTTAGTTAGGAAACTGGGGGAGCTGGCATTCCGAGTGTTGAATACTCTTGTGCACAGCTATGGCCACACCCCCTCCTTTATTATTACCATTACACCAGTAGATAACACAACTAAGGATAGTAAGCCCAATAGTTGGTCGCAAATGCGTCTCGTTAATTGCCACAATTTTAATTTTATGTTTTTTTCCAGATGATAGATAAATTCCTGCATCTTATTCTTGGTTCGGCGCGCATTACAGAAGAGGATGGAGTGTAACATATTACTGCTAGCCGGGATTGTGTTGTGTTGTGTTATCCCGGATCCATGGCTGCCGTTAAGGCTAGCCGCAATTGACTGGACGAAGCCCATGTTGGCTGTTGGCTCCTGTGCCGAGCGATCTGGCGCGAACTTGGGCGGGTCGCTTGGAATCGGACGCACCCCGGACTAGTGAAACTTCTTTGCTGTGGTGGATACAATTATCCAGCGTTAAAGAAAATTCCGATCGCATGAGGGGAATAGTTAGGTATGTGGTGGGGGAACCGGGATAGGAGGGGAATAGTTAGGTAGAGGAGGAGATGGCAGGGGAGAGGTTAGAAATGATGCAGCATTCTTGCACACTTGCATTATTGCATACTTTAACACCTTTAACTTGAACACTTGTGCAATAGCATAGTTTAGCACTCGCATACTTGGATATATATAAATGTATGCGACTTCATCCAAAGAAAATTATGTTTCCTACACATAATATAAGCAAGAAGTTTCACTTCTGTTGCTCATGGTTTGGTTTTGGTTTTCAAAAATACTTTATTCAATGAGTATAGAATACAGAGGCCATGAATATAATATATAATAAAATAACAATGATAAGAAACACCACAAACCTTGTGTAGCACCCACATACAGCAATACCAAACATAATAGTCTCTCATGGACTCCACACACACATTTGTTGGTGACCTGAGGGATGTTGTTTGAAGTGGCGGGTTGGACTGCTGCTCCATTGCTGTGCGGAGATGAACCTCCTGGGCTCGCGCTTGTACTCGGGGGACAGCAATGTGTCGCTCCGCAGTTCCAGACTCGCGATTACCGCCCTTATGAAAACCCGGGGGCTCAGTTGAGCGCGGGAGCTCCTTCCAACATGGTTGCAGCATTGGCAGTTGTTGCCCAAATTGGGAAAAAGCCCGCAGGGTGGCGGCAGTTCGCTACTCTCAACAACCATGCCCGCGGATTCCCTGATCGCGAGCACTCGCTCTGCGACGACCAGCTTGCCGCATTTCTGCCAGGTCCGGCGGTGGTCCAAGAACCAGAACTGCCAGGCCTGGAAGGCTCTGGTTATCGAGTTCCTGAGCGATGCAATTTCTCAGGTATCTCGTCACCCTGAAGGAGGATGGAGTTTTGGGCGTTGTTTTCGGGAGTGTTGGCCGTCTGCACTGGGGGGGGTGGTCGCTGCCGCGGGTTTATCACGACCTTTTGACCTTGAGGGATTTCTGCAGGGCAACATGGACCATTGGTCCAGGAGAACTTGCTGGTCTATGTCGAGGGAGGGGCGGCAGATCCCGCGGCTGACCTGTCGGACACATGGTCGTCGGCTGTGTGCCGAACCAGTCCATCGTCCACCCAGTGGCCACGCTGCGGCGCCGTATATGGTTCAACATTCTGCACACAGGGTGCGCGGGACTTGGCTGCTTCCTTCGGGGGGCGACTGTGCTGCGCTCTGCCGGCCCGGCTGCTACCTGCTTTCTCCCCTGCTGGCGCAGACCTGTTCGGGCGACGGCGTTGCCAATTGTACTGGTTTCCCCCTCGCCCTCCCTCCCGTGACTGACCCTCCGTCCGCCGAGCCGCGGTGTGGGAGGTGGTTCTGCTTCCACGGACCTCGACCGGTGTGAATATACACCATGGCCCCCACAAGGGTGGCGCTGGCTTCTTTTCATAGACGAGAGAGCCAAAACCCGAAGTTCCCCGAAGTTCCGTATCTTTAATGTAGCTATATCCTAACCAAATCAACCGTCCACAATATTTTAAAGTATTTATAATGTAGCTAACCTAACCTAATTGACCATTAGTATCCTTTTATCAACACCGCCATATTTATTTACAATGAACAAAAAAAAACCGAAGATGCACGATCGGGCGTTTGGCTCTCTCGTCTGTGAAAAGAAGGATTCCCCTGGGGTCCAGCCCTGTTTATATATTATACATACATGCTTACTCGCTGTGGTTATTTTAGAGTAAAAAAGGGGGTTGTCTGTAAAGTCGGTTTACGGACGATAATTTTACGTGATAACGTCATAAGAAAACATTGATGAAAAATTGCATACTTTTTAATTTTCAAATATTATTTACAGTTTTTGCAAAATTAATTAAAATAATTTGTTTAAATATAATCACGAACAATTAGTTAAAAAAGCCCGCCTTAACCTGTTTGATATTATGGAAGATTTTCTCGCACTGTGGTTAGCTGGTTCTTGCACGCTCGGCTCAGGCGGAACGTGACAATTTTTCGTGCGTGCAGCCGGCGTTCATCGATTTATAAGACGTTATCACGCCAATAATTTTATAAATAAAGCTTAGTTTGGACTTATAAAATAGTAACCATAATTGTACCCTCTATTTTCAGGTTAAATAACATTCTAAAAAGAGTGAAGGTAAGAAATAACCATGCAATTATAATGTAGCACGTGACTGTAAATTGGGGGGGGGGGGGGGTGTCTCCGATTCTGGGTCCAGGGCCCGTAATCGAATGTGGAGGCCAATGATATACATTCCAGAAAACTCAGTAGAGCGCACATTTTCTCACAGTTTGACTGGCCTGAGATTATGCATGGTACGGAACGAGCCATGTCGTGATTCGTCGTCTTGTGTAATACGCACGGCCGAACTAACTTCCTGCTTGACGACTCGCATGGTACTGACGAAATTCTAAAAAAAAAATTGGTTGTCTGTGAAGTCGGTTTACGGACGATAGTTTAACGTGACGTCATAACAAAACATTGATGAAATGATTGCATACTTTTATGAATAAAATTGAATCATTTTTATTGAATTATCATTATTTTGTATGGGTACAAAGAAGGAGTGAAATGAAATCTACATTTTAATTGATAAATTTACTTTTATTTGCAGTCATTAATTCAAATATGTTTATTACTTTAACGAAGAGATTATTTTAACTATAACTTTTATACATGTTTGCTATTTAACTTCTTCCAATCTGTGTTATTCTGTTAAGGATAGGACGATGATAGGAAAAGTAGGAAACGAATGGGAGTGTTTCAAGTTTAATGTGCCTCGAAAAAGAAAAATCGATGGTTGTTCCAATCGATTGGAAGAGAGATAGATGCGGCGCAAGCGTACAATGAGCATAACGGAACACAGCGTAGCGGGACAATGTGCGTTACGGGACACTTTTTCGTGCGTGCAGCCGGCGTTCATCGATTTTTTAGACGTTGTCACGTCAAAAAAAATACCACGAATGCAGTAGTTGACATTATCATTAACTTACAAACAGCCATAGACAAAAAAAAAAAAACAGGCAGCAGGACTGTTTCTAGACTTGAAAAAGGCCTTTGACACTGTGGATCATGAATTGCTTATAAAGAAATTCCAACTTTCCGGTATAACCATGTGGCTTCAAACTTATCTGGAAAACAGAGAACAATATGTTGACTGCAATAATCATCTTAGTAAGGCCAAACCAATTACAATTGGGGTACCTCAGGGATCAGTACTAGGAGCTATTATGTTTATTATGTATATCAATGATATCGGAAAACTTCCAGTGAAGGGAAAAATGTCCATATTTGCAGATGATACAAGTATCTTTTATTTTGCAGAGCCTGATGTAGATATGAAACAAATTAGTTTAATAATAATAAAAATATATAAAAAAGACAGAGAAAGGGTTCTATTTATAATTAATATTTTTGATTATGATATGTGTTATTTCTTTTGTAATTTCTTATGATATTACCGCTAAATATTACTAAAAGTTTTATGAAACCCTGAACATGTTTATAATAATCATAGATATTACTTTTATTAGTATTTGACGTGTGTGGTAAAACGTAATAATGTATGTGTAGGTATAGGCTATTTTGATATTGATAACCATACGGATACATGTGTTTGTGTTGTTGTTGTTGATGATGTTGTATATACGTTGTACATTGTATGTATAGTCCCCCAGCATGAGCTTTCAGCTCTTTGGGACAAGTTGCAATAAAGTTTAAAAAAATAATAATAATGTATTCACAATTGTGGGAATTGCTGTGATCATAAACCATAACTATTGTTGGTTATTGAGAAGTAGCTGTCATAATTTTACTGTTTACTATGATCGGTTTTGGTTGCTTCGTGTATTCCGTCCTTAAATCACTTTATTGTATTATGCATCAAGTGAGGAGCTGTTTTGCGTTTATTACTGTCTATCAGTTTGATTTTGCTGTTCGCATCACAGAGCTTCTGGTTTATGACGTCAGTCTGTAACTTAAAGGATTCTTGCTTGCTGTTGATGTGACACACTTATGCTGCGGGGTTCTGTGGTACGGTCTAGACAATTAACACACCAATTAAGATTGACAGCTGTCTGCTTTGTACGTGTCTTTTTTTTTGTTTTTTTTTTGTTAGCTGTGCTGGTTTGAATGAATAATGGTTTTAATTTCTTTTACTACTCTGTTAAAATTCATGCCGATTTCGATCAACCACAAATGCTGTGGTGAGCTGACAAAGGGAGGGTTCCAGTCGGGGATCACCCATTTGGCTTAAAACTGTGAGAGTAGAAGCAGGCAGGTGTCCCTTTCAACGGCCTGAAATATCTCGCCTGAAAGGGCCCTAGGAAGCGAGAAAACGCTCTTTAAAGTTTTAAAGTAGAGTTTGAGAGATATCGTTCATGAACTTTCAAGTGAGCGGCGTGGTGCAGTGGTCAAGCACATTGTCTGGAATTCCGCCTTCATAGAAGAGCAATAGAGCACTGGTTAAAATGACTTCTGAAGTTTCTTTTTTTAATTTTATCTACCATCCATGCTAAGTTATTAGAATATTGAGATTATAAATTAAGATCAATTTCGGGAAATTATAGAACTGTATAATTTATTGATGTCTTTATCTATTTCTTTTTTTTAAATCTGAAAAAATAGAGGTTTCATATTGGTAAAAAAGCGTACTTACACGTTAAAATTTAAAAAATGTTCTGAAGATGCAGCATAGGTCTACCGGTTTTATTAGGAGGGGGTTGATTCTCGGTTCCTCCCGCCCTTTTCCAGACGTCAGTACTACATACGCCCCTGGATGTCTAAACATTTGGCATATTTTCCAGACGTCAATACTACATTCGCCCCTGGATGTCTAAACATTTGGCATATTTTTCTTAGACTTTGATTAAAGCCTTTGTTCCAGAGTTTTATTTTAGCATTTTTTAGTTTAAAAAGTGCAGTGAATACTTGTCGATGAATAATAAATCGCTTTTGATTACTTTATCTGAAATAACCATAAAACATATCTTGCAATAATTAAATTACAAGGAATATATGTATTTGTTTAAAATCAGATTTATAAACGATCTTTAACTACCGGTTATTTATTTTACCAACACTTAACTCTTAAATCTAAGTTTTAAATACAAAATACTCTTTTCGAAGGAAAAGTAGAGACCCAGGCCTGCTTGTACAGCCGTGACTAGGAAAAGCAAGGTATCATTCTAACACACAAGGTTTTTTCTTATATTTCTTTACCTGGCTGTGAAAGCCAGCCTGAATTACTTATTTAAAACTTGTATTTTGAGCAAAAAGCTATTTTAGTTATAGAGATAATGAATATATAAATATATATATATAATTTTTTGAAAGTGTTAATTAATTTTCTGATCTTGAATTATAATCCAAGAATAATGCATCATTGATGATGCAGGCTTTGGAAATAGCTGGCTGAAATCGGTCTAAGTTTACCAAAATTGATAAGCCCAGCACACGCTTACACACATACTCGTGGGCATTCGCGGTCTGTGACACTCCCTACCGGGGACGCACCACAACGCCGAACGTACAATAACGCCGAAAACCATAACGCCGAATGCCAAATTGACTACAACGCCGACATCTAGAAAACTGCTGTGTACCACAACGCCGAAATACATTAACCCCGAAAAATGTCATTGCAGGACTGCCACAAAGGTTAGGTTAGGTAAGGTTAGCACACAAATTCATTCAGTTGTTTTTCATTTTGCTCCTGTGCCCCCCCCCCTCCCCCACCCCCTCCCCGCAGCAACATTTTTCGGCGTTACTGTATTTCGGCGTTGTGGTACACAGCAGTTTTCTAGCTGTCGGCGTTGCGGTCAATTTGGCATTCGGCGTTATGGTATTAGACGTTATTGTACGTTCGGCGTTGTGGTAACGACCCCTCCCTACCCTCCCAAGCCCACGCATTTCTCCTCCCCCCTCCCCCCAAAGTACTTGCGGTGTTTGTAGGAAAGTTGAAAAATAAACTTCCAACCGATGCATTTAGTTACACGTTATCCGTTCTAGTTCGGGTACTGTTTTTTTTTTATCAATGGCATGCGGCGTTTATTTACTTTCCGCTTCTTCTAGCAAGATAACCAGCTGGGGTCACGAGTTTAGACTCCAAAACAAACATTCCAACAATTCCATAGTTGATAAGTTTCATATCGGTGTTTATTCGAAAGTATCCTAGATAAATACAGCTGCAATTAAATTTGATTTATTAATCAGTCATATGATGATTATTATTATTGTTACAGTCTGTCTGAATCATAGCATCAGTTAAGCAAATGTATTAGAAACTCATGAAAAACGCTCCAAGACTTACTAATTATTGAATATAACCGCCATTCCCCTCCCCCTAAATAAAACCACAAACCTCGTTCGTACGCCACTGTTATACTGAGTCCAGAATACGCAGTAACCCGTAACAATGTTGATCTAGTGCAATACAAAACAGTAAGCATATGAAACATTAATTTTGATATATATATATATATATTTGAAAATAATAAGTCCCAACAACTTCTGTACAGAATTACCTTTACAAATCCGTTTATTCAAACTACAGTATATTGATATATATTTCTTTTAATATTTTAGCACTTAGATGTTGATTATTTTCACTGATAGAAGCACAACAATATGTAATTTGACTCTTTTAAATTAAATTAGTGGAAATTAGTGTTTTGACCGAAATTAGTGATCGCCTATTTTTCTGAAGGACAAAAAGTTTATACAAAGTCACAATCTGCAGTTGTTAAAAAAATTCTTAACATTCTCATGTGCAAGTTGAGACCTCAACTGTGACAGGGAAGACGCGTTATAAGAAACAAAACACTGTGCGCTAAGGTTTGGTGCGAACCATTTGTGACACCCGAAACACGAACCGCTACACGGTGTTTCGAAATGTTCGCCACAAGCACCATCGGGTCAGAGCTCTTCAGATGCGTTGCTGTTGTTTTTCACTCTGCTGTGATTACCAGGGAAAAAAAACAATAGCAAGTTTAGTTGATGGTTGGGCGGGCTTCAGAAAGTTTCGAAACGCCACAGTTTTTTTTTTTTGTCGCGTCGGAGGATTTCCTACTGGAAAGACTGAACTTATTTGGCCCGTTCAGTCAGGGGTGTGTGTGTGTTCGTGGGGCGGGATGATAAGCGCGACGCTCGCTGGTGCTTCTAGCGCGGTGTCTCCTCTGGATTGGCACGTAGTCTTCTCGTCGTGCATATGAGGGGTGACCGTAGCATTATATGGCGGAGAAATTAAGGTAAAGGTGTAATGCAAGTCCTTTAAGTGGTTTCCAGAGTCTGTACCGGCTGGTTTATGGATAAAAATTACTCTGAAGACGTATTTTGGCCATTTTAACTCTTATAAGAAAAGTTTAAAAACTTTATCCGGAATCGAAAGTACTTTTCGGCCCTGAGCGAATTCCTAAATGCTTTTCTTAAACAGAATGTCCTTGTTTTCCTGAAGCTCTGCGCACCGAGTGTGTCCAGGTAGGCTGGGCCAAGGCCTCATGATAAGGCTGTCTCCGCATTAGACATGGACACATGGAGTTATGGTATTTGGTAGGGGATCGACCCAAGTTCTAGTTCGTTTACATCTAGTTGTTTATTGGCGATACATTTTGATTTATTGTTATTGTTCAACTATACAAGAATGCCTAAGCTTATCTTCCGAATATAAAAGTTCTGGGTGAAGTGTCAAGCCCCGAACGCGACTCTTCAGATGCGGCGACCCAGTTCTTGTGTTGATCCATGCGACAAACCAAACTTGAAATAGCTGCGCGCTTTTGTTTCTTAGGTCATATTAATTTCCTTTGGAAGGCCCTAGAGTGCTCTTGATCTCTCAATAAACCCGCAGCTGAAGTACTAGTAGATATTTTCAGCTCAAGTCAAGTCTGAATCGCCTTATCACGTGGCGACCAGCCAATGACTAAATTGCATCGACCGTTAAGTTCAGCGTGGCAGTAAATTGGTATCCACAAAATTTAACCGTCTTCAAGCCTCTGCTATATGTCTTTATAACAAACTTCCATCACATTTTTAATTAGAAAACCAACTTGGTGCTTTAAAAAAACTGAAAGATTTGCTGTTGGAATTAAGTTTTTATTCTATTAATGATTTTATGGAAGCAAAACTATGCTAAAAATGTATTATTATGATATGGTGTACATTATTTGTTTTTTACTATTATTTTTGTTTATGTGTATATGGTTTTACTTAAATGTGTATTCATAATGTTTAATATTCTTGATGAGTCCTATACTACATGTACAATATAATTGTATATTTTTGTAGTCGACTTGGACAATAAAACTACTATACTATACTAATTACATCGAGCGAGTTTTCTAGCTACTCGCTTGAGAACCAACTCGCGGCGAACTATCTCGTCCATTGTAATCACGCTGATTCGCCAACTGGCCGCTCGCTCTGATCCGGCGAGTCATGCTGAAGACGTCTTCTTTTCTCGATACTCGGCGTGCCTTTTCTGTATTTCTGTTGGTCGTTGTAGTACCGAGAAACAGTTGAAATACGAAAGAAAAAAAATTGGTGGTCTGTAAAGTCGGTTTACGGACGATAGTTTAACGTGACAACGTCATAACAAAACATTGATGAAATGATTGCATACTTTTATGAATAAAATTGAATCATTTTGATTGAATTATCACTATTTTGTATCGATACAAGGAAGGAGTGAAATGAAATCTACAATTTAATTGATAAATTTACTTTTATTTGCACTCATTAATTCAAATATGTTTATTACTTTAACGAAGAGATTATTTTAAGTATACATTTTATACATGTTTGGTATTTAACTTCTTCCAATCTGTGTTATTCTGTTAAGGATAGGACGATGATAGGAAAAGTAGGAAACGAATGGGAGTGTTTCAAGTTTAATGTGCCTCGAAAAAGTCAAATCGATGGTTGTTCCCATCGAGTGGAAGAGAGATAGATGCGGCGCAAGCGTACAATGAGCGCAACGGGACACAGCATAACGGGACAATGTGCGTAACTGGACACTTTTTCGTGCGTACAGCCGGCGTTCATCGATTTATTAGACGTTGTCACGTGAAAATTCAACTTTAAATGAAACAAATAGAAAGCAATTTGATGTAAGAATGAAAATTTACCTTTACGTCTAACTCCTCGTGAACGAGTGAACGCCAGGCTTTGGCGGCCATTGTTTAATAAACTCTCTTGGCTTCCGAGGTTGAGCACCGAATCTCCAGGGTATCTGAAGATGCGGGGCTCAGATGCAGAGCGAAACGTTGGTAGATACAATAGAATACTTCAACGCGGCTCAACCTGCAACGCTAATAGAGTTTATCGCCCAATTCACTGGGCGTTTTAGTTGTATCATGAGCGCTTACTGACTTTACTATGCGTAGTCGAGTGAAAAGAGAAAAAATGACGATAACTCTAAGTAATATTCAAAATTTGGCATGGCTGATGTCTTTGTACTACCATAAATGTTAGCCTAATTGTTTGCATTACAAATAACGGAGCATATAAAAAAAAGTTATTTATGTAAGTCTTGGTCTCACAAGGCATATAGGTTATGTAACTTTTATGGAATTTAAGGCCCGTTTTTCTAAATTTATCTATTTAGATCTAATGATTTTTTTTTTGTGTAGCCACAATTTGTGTCAGTACATATTTACTGAACGTCATTTATGAACTGCGAAATGTCACGCAAGTGGTCATAAATTCGGAACACATGCTTAACATTTTTACCAGTATTATATAACACAGTAAATATCTGGTGACTACACATAAAATTTACACTTATTACATTTCACACGTTTACATGAACATCCCTTAAAGTAATAGTAATGGGAAGAAAACCAATAAGTAACATGGCGTGTAGGCAGCAAGAATCGCTGGCGGCAATATTTGCCACTAGGTATCGGTATACCAAACGAAAAAAAACCGTACGGTCTATTTATTCAGTTTGGTTTCAGGTGAATGGGTGATGGTTTGTGGGGGGGGGGGGGTGAAGGGGAGGGGGAAGTAAGCCTCTGAAGCCATTGAACGAGGAGTCAGCCTCGCCCCTTTCCTGATAGGTTCCGCAATGTGGGCGGTGATTAGGATGATGGCTGCCCAATAGTAGAGCGCAGTGCACTGAAAAAAATTTCACCGGCGGAACCTATCAAAATTTGGCGGCAGTGTTTCTGAGCAGGCTTCTGCTTTTCATGCTAAGAATACTAGTTCTGTACTGTCATTGAAATTATTTTCGACGTGATAACGTCTTATAAATCGATGAACGCCGGCTGCACGCACGAAAAAAGCATGACTCATTGTCACGTTCCGCCTGAGCCGAGCGTGCAAGAACCGGCCAACCACCGTGCGAGAAAATCTTCTATAATATCAAACAGGTTAATGCGGGCTTTTTAAAAGCAGCAATTTTTAAAAAAAATTGATTTATTGGTCCAATTTCGTCATTTAAAATTAACAATTTATTAACATTGATTTCATTTCAGTTTATTTATATAACTAATTGTTCGTGATTTTATTTAAATAAATTATTTTAATTAAATTTACAAAAACTGTAAATAATATTTGAAAATTAAAAAGTATACAATTTTTCATCAATGTTTTCTTATGACGTTATCACGTAAAATTATCGTCCGTAAACCGACTTTACAGACAAACAACCCCCCCCCCCCTTTTTTTAATGTGCAAGGAAATAGATATCAATAATGGAAAAAAAAAAGTGTTGAGCTTTGTGAGGCCTGCCGAGAAACTAATATTTTATCTGCGTTTGGCAAGACAACTATGGACCTCGTTTGGTTGTTTTCATTGGCGGTTGGTGTCATGTGCTTACATAATATTTTAAGCCACAAATTTATTCATGTTGTAGCAGTTTGGTAATTGACATACGCTAAGCAGTGGGTATTGTAATTTCGCTGTTGTTCAGTGTCCGAAATTTGGCGTGAAATCATGCATTAGTTTATTAATTGAATTTTTCCTTTTTAACAAATTAAAAATAATTTTCACTTAATGACAGAACTTTCCTCACATTGGCTATTTATGTTTGTTTTTTTGTCGCTTGGGCAGTGTTGAAGGGGAAAATTCTATATTTTGGCATGAGGCATCTGCAAATATAAAAAAGATTTTTTTTGGTTGTAACATGTTTCAAAGTTAAACAAAAATGTGTAATCTAATATGTACAGTCCCTTATCGGTCAAATACGTGATAATTAATGTAAAATTAACATTTAAAAGCAAGTGACTCGTGCATATTGGCAAATTTTTGAAGGGCTACTGTAGAAGTTATAATTCTGGCTTAAATTATAAGTGATTTGTGAACCATTATTATTATTATTATTATTATTATTATTATTATTATTATTATTATTTGTATTTGTAAGCAAGTCCTGTGAATACCTCAACTGCCACCGAAGAAAACCTTTTGTGGTGACAATGGCGAAGATTACTTCGCGTAGCCTTGGCAGTAATCGTCCTTGACTCCCGAAACTTAGAATAAAAAATAAAATAAATAAAAAAACCGAGGTTTAAATGCTTCCGTACCAACGTTACGGATATTGTTGCCGTGAATTTACTGAGACTTTTTTGTAACAAATTCCGTGTTTTTGACAGCGTGATCGCCAGGTCCGTTACGAAATCAGGCAATTTAATTTTCTAACTGCCAACTTTCTGAGCCGTGAAGGTGAACCATTGCCACATTGTACTCTTTCGCCGGTCTGTTACCAAGTCGAGTGTCAACGCGTATTATTTTTTTTTGTTGTTAGCAGCGAGGTCATTGTTATACAGACAGGCAGACAGGTACATAGAACAACATGATTTAGTGCAACTGGGGAAGGAATTTGCCTGTGGTAAGGAATCAATTCGAGTGAACAATGGAAAACCGAAATGAGGATCAGCCGGACCAAGATTCGAATCCGTGTTCTCCCACGTGCGAATCCAGTTATTGACAATTGCGCCACTTTGTGCGGTTTTTACTCACATCTTCACCGCTGGATTGTTAACTACATTCGGTGGTTTGGCGCTGTTACAAAGACACAGTTTAAAGTAAGGCCCGCCGCTGGATTCAGCTACCGCGTGGTTCCGAGTACCGTACGTTTTTCAATACAAGATTTTCATTACAAATCTTGTACTTATTTTTTGATTTAGCTATCTTGAAACAGCTTGAAAATAGTTTACCATTGCGCTATTTTCTTTGACGGATATCATTGCGTTAACTTGAAATTTGGTCGATTTGGGGGAGTTTCTGGAAGTCGACACGCCACTTCTCTCAGCGTCCCCACATCCGTTACCTACATCCGTTACATCCGTTACATCCGTTACATCCGTTACAGCTCTAACCAAGTTTCTCGGCCAGTACTTACAGTTGCGACGAGTAAGTAGTTGAGATTTCTGCGAAGGTATCCATCGCTGCTAGCAACGAACGCTTGAGCACATATGGAAATCGTTTCGTCTTGCAAGCATAGATTGCGGGAAAATATATCCGCACCAAAAGCGCTATGAGAAGACACTTGTAGCGCCACCAAAACGTGCATAAGAAGTCGTGGTTTTGCAAAATAATTCACTGGAACTATATAAAAAAAGGGCTAAGCAAATATGCGTTTTTCTGTTATAATTTTTTCATGCTAAATAGTGCCCAATTGTTTCGCCACTTTCTTTTTTGCTTTTTTATTCATTTAGCGCCAGCCAACAGTTAATGTCCAAACATGTTGGTGTTTTGCAAATACAAAATAGAAAAAAAAGTGGAAGTAAGCGCAGCTGATTTTCAAAGACTACGTCTGTTCCACACCGATTCATTGCCTTCAAATTTTCTTCTTCTGAAGCGAATTTGTAAACTGAACCGTTATGACCTGTATACATTGTCGTGTGTTTATAATTTTCAAGGTAAGCAACACGATTTAAATATTATTGTCAGGGATTCCCCCCCCCCCCCCCCCCCCCAAACGTGGGAAAGTCAGGAAATTTTTTTATCACAGGTTTGCTAGCCACCCTGGTATAGTCTGTGTGAACTCAAATTTGACAGTTATCAGAAGTAATACCAGTGGTATCCATTTCCGACTGTCACTTGCAAAGCAATAACTTGCAAAACACTTTCACCCCATGGAGTTTTTTTTTTACAAACACTGTTGACAGAACAGCAGTTTCATTATACAAACTATACCGGTATGTCTAGAGGCAATAGCCACATGTATGACGGCTTTTTAATTGTGTGATTTGCACAACTTTGAAGAATTTAAGTAGTGTTCTAAATTTAATTTGTATTTTTTTTTTCATGCGCCTTAAGGGGCCCGCCTCGTCAGGGTTGTGTGTATGTGTGTTAGTGAGGCGGGATGATAAGCGCGACGCTCGCTGGTGCTTCTAGCGCGGTGTCTCCTCTGGACTGGCGCGCAGTCTTCTCCCAGTGCATATGAGCGGTGACCGTAACATTATATGGCCGAGAAATGATGATAAAGTTGTAATCCAAGTCCCTTAAGTGCTTTCAAGTATCTGTACTGGTTGTTTTACGCCTAAAATAACTATTGAAACATGCGTTTTAGCCAATTTAACTCTTATAAAAATACAGTTTACAAACTTAATTCGAAATCAAAAGTACTTTTCGGCCCTCAGCGAACTCCTAAATGCTTTTCATAATCAGACCCCACCGGGATATCTTGAGTAGTTTTCAAGTTGCGTTGTTTTTCCTGGAGCTCTGCGCACCGTGTGTGTGCCCGGGTATTCTGGTCCATATATTGTCATCGGAGGGCGTCCATATGTTGGCAGCAGCGACGCGCAGGTGGTGTGAAGGTATCTCTGCAATGACACGGCGAGGTTAACGCGACCGGCGGAGCCAATGACCGTCCTGATCGTGCGGACCCCGCGGTGACCTTCGCTGACGCTGTTCGCTCCTCCCCACCCCCCCCCCCCACCCCCCTTCCCCGCGCGCGGACAATATGTGGGTCGATTGCGTCATGGCGACTGACGCGTCTCATTGGCTGGCTGCGGTCCAGCTGCCGAGCGGCGGGCTGCGAATTGCGTCACAGCCACCGGCTCGTCTGCGACTGTGTCCCCGTTACAAGGGAGCCCACTCCCATTCGGCCAGTCGTCCAGTCGTCCAGTCGTCCAGTCGTCCAGTCGTCCAGTCGTCCAGTCGTCCAGTCGTCCAGTCGTCCAGTCGTCCAGTCGTCCAGTCGTCCAGTCGTCCAGTCGTCCAGTCGTCCAGTCGTCCAGTCGTCCACTTGTCCAGTCGTCCACTTGTCCAGTCTGCCACTTTTCCACTTGTCCAGTCGTCCACTTGTCCAGTCGTCCACTTGTCCAGTCGTCCACTTTTCCACTTGTCCAGTCGTCCAGTCGTCCAGTCGTCCAGTCGTCCACTTGTCCAGTCGGCCAGTCGTCCAGTCGTCCAGTCGTCCAGTCGTCCAGTCGTCCAGTCGTCCAGTCGTCCAGTCGTCCAGTCGTCCAGTCGTCCAGTCGTCCACTTGTCCAGTCGTCCACTTGTCCAGTCTGCCACTTTTCCACTTGTCCAGTCGTCCACTTTTCCACTTGTCCAGTCGTCCAGTCGTCCAGTCGTCCAGTCGTCCACTTGTCCAGTCGTCCACTTGTCCAGTCGTCCACTTTTCCACTTGTCCAGTCGTCCAGTCGTCCAGTCGTCCAGTCGTCCACTTGTCCAGTCGTCCACTTGTCCAGTCTGCCACTTTTCCACTTGTCCAGTCGTCCACTTTTCCACTTGTCCAGTCGTCCAGTCGTCCACTTGTCCAGTCGTCCACTTGTCCAGTCGTCCACTTTTCCACTTGTCCAGTCGTCCAGTCGTCCAGTCGTCCAGTCGTCCACTTGTCCAGTCGTCCACTTGTCCAGTCGTCCACTTTTCCACTTGTCCAGTCGTCCAGTCGTCCAGTCGTCCAGTCGTCCAGTCGTCCACTTGTCCAGTCGTCCACTTGTCCAGTCTGCCACTTTTCCACTTGTCCAGTCGTCCACTTTTCCACTTGTCCAGTCGTCCAGTCGTCCACTTGTCCAGTCGTCCACTTGTCCAGTCGTCCACTTTTCCACTTGTCCAGTCGTCCAGTCGTCCAGTCGTCCAGTCGTCCACTTGTCCAGTCGTCCACTTGTCCAGTCGTCCACTTTTCCACTTGTCCAGTCGTCCAGTCGTCCAGTCGTCCAGTCGTCCACTTGTCCAGTCGGCCAGTCGTCCAGTCGTCCAGTCGTCCAGTCGTCCAGTCGTCCAGTCGTCCAGTCGTCCAGTCGTCCAGTCGTCCACTTGTCCAGTCGTCCACTTGTCCAGTCGTCCACTTGTCCAGTCGTCCACTTGTCCAGTCGTCCACTTGTCCAGTCGTCCACTTTTCCACTTGTCCAGTCGTCCAGTCGTCCAGTCGTCCACTTGTCCAGTCGTCCACTTGTCCAGTCGTCCACTTGTCCAGTCGTCCACTTGTCCAGTCGTCCACTTGTCCAGTCGTCCAGTCGTCCAGTCGTCCAGTCATCCAGTCGTCCAGTCGTCCAGTCGTCCAGTCGTCCACTTGTCCAGTCGTCCAGTCGTCCACTTGTCCAGTCGGCCAGTCGTCCAGTCGGCCAGTCGTCCAGTCGGCCAGTCGTCCAGTCGTCCAGTCGTCCAGTCGTCCACTTGTCCAGTCGTCCACTTGTCCAGTCGTCCACTTGTCCAGTCGTCCACTTGTCCAGTCGTCCACTTGTCCAGTCGTCCAGTCGTCCACTTGTCCAGTCGTCCACTTGTCCAGTCGTCCAGTCGTCCAGTCGTCCACTTGTCCAGTCGTCCACTTGTCCAGTCGTCCACTTGTCCAGTCGTCCAGTCGTCCACTTGTCCAGTCGTCCACTTGTCCAGTCGTCCACTTGTCCAGTCGTCCACTTGTCCAGTCGTCCAGTCGTCCAGTCGTCCAGTCGTCCAGTCGTCCAGTCGTCCAGTCGTCCAGTCGTCCAGTCGTCCACTTGTCCAGTCGTCCACTTGTCCAGTCGTCCACTTGTCTAGTCGTCCACTTTTCCACTTGTCCAGTCGTCCAGTCGTCCAGTCGTCCAGTCGTCCAGTCGTCCAGTCGTCCAGTCGTCCAGTCGTCCAGTCGTCCACTTGTCCAGTCGTCCACTTGTCCAGTCGTCCACTTGTCCAGTCGTCCACTTGTCCAGTCGTCCACTTGTCCAGTCGTCCACTTGTCCAGTCGTCCAGTCGTCCAGTCGTCCAGTCGTCCAGTCGTCCAGTCGTCCACTTGTCCAGTCGTCCAGTCGTCCAGTCGGCCAGTCGGCCAGTCGTCCAGTCGGCCAGTCGTCCAGTCGTCCAGTCGTCCAGTCGTCCACTTGTCCAGTCGTCCACTTGTCCAGTCGTCCACTTGTCCAGTCGTCCACTTTTCCACTTGTCCAGTCGTCCAGTCGTCCACTTGTCCAGTCGTCCACTTGTCCAGTCGTCCACTTTTCCACTTGTCCAGTCGTCCAGTCGTCCAGTCGTCCACTTTTCCACTTGTCCAGTCGTCCAGTCTTCCACTTGTCCAGTCGTCCAGTCGTCCAGTCGTCCACTTGTCCAGTCGTCCATTTGTCCACTTGTCCAGTTGTCCACTTGTCCAGTCGTCCAGAGGAACACGGTGCATCTGGACACTGGGCGAGCTATGAAACCATCCTCAATATCCATGCGTAAGAAGTTTCCTAACTGCTGTGGTGAAAAAACTAACCTGGACTAGTATTTGCAGTCTTTGCCCACAGATGAATTAAACTGTCACCACACTTTCAGATATCTGGCAATAATATATAATATCAAACAAAATAATTCATATACACATTTATGGACATGTTACATGCTATATTTTTTTTAAAAAAAGGTTAATTCTTTTAAGGATGATGAAAAAAGTAATTGGTTTTGTCTGTGTGATGAAGGCTTAGTTTCATTAAAAATAAATGTAAGTTTGAGTATCATGTGTATAAGTGCAAAATTTTATGTTGCCTAATTTTTGCTCTACGTCATCAGTTATTTATAGTGTTACAGGAGACAAAAATCTTTTTGAAATATATATTTTTTTAAATTTTGCTTCTTTTAGGGTATTATTTACAGGATGTCACTTTTTAGCATAAGTAATGGAAGTACATAAATCAAAGGTTGTTTTTAGGACCTAGGCCTGTTTATTTTTCACTATTAAAATTGATTTTTATACCTAATAGAATTCATTGTATATTATCATTGTTTTATATTATTGTGTTATAATGTTTTTTTTTATATTGTTTTGTTAGTGTATTATATGTTGTATTTTATTTATAATGTTGCTGACAAAACCTGGACATATGTACTGTCAAATATAGGACGCTAATAAATGAAATGAAATGAAATATCAAATATGAAAAAAAACACCCCTCAAATTTATTGTGATTTGTTCAAATCTCCTATTAAGAAAGGTTTGTTCGTTCTATGCCTGATAGACTGAAGGAAGTAGAAAAGCTAAGGAGGTTAACTAGAATGCTTTTAATAAATCCCTAAATAACTTCAGAATATTCATTGCTTCAACATATTTACACCCAACCTAGCACGTGACCAAAATGTGTCATATTTATTTTAGGTTTTTTCTTTGAGGGCTGTGCACACTAAGGCAATAGAGCAAATTGGTGCAGTGATAAAACACTCGACTTACATTTCAGATTACCTTAATTAAAATTCTGGTCCACCCATCCTGTTTTCAATTTTTTATGATTTCCCTCAGGAAAATCCTTTTGACATGATGCAAGTACAAATAAAAGTAAAATAAATAAATGCAACTAATCCAAAGTAATAATGGTTCTTGCTCAGCCTTTGGCATGAATCATAATTTATATGAAACATTTTAGTTATCAAGTGATTTTTATCTCACCTTAAATTAGAAGTTATTACCTAAAACTAAACTTTAAACAGTACTTTAAAAATAAAACAATGAAGTTGTATACTGTTTAGAATGATTTTTTTTGTTAAATTGATTTTAATCTGTATCTTTTATACTTTTTTTGTTCTTGTTTGCAGAGCAACACAGACCATCAGAGATGGGAAAGTGGCGGAGTAAGTACACAAGAGCTCTGGAAGATGGCTCTGTACCCACTGATGATGTTTTGACTTTGGCTCCGCACAAAGAAACAAATGTCGCTGATCCTACTCCTATTTTTGACTGCCAAATAGATAATTTCTTACTCACTGGGAAAAAATCTCTACTGGATGATGATACAATGTCAGTGTATCGTGATGTGTCGGCTGAGCACAGTGGTAGTGACATGCTGGCGGACTCTCTCCCTAATCAAAAGGAGTCACTACTCTCACACGAGAACTGTGTGACAAATGGTGAAAAATTACTTCAAAACAATCTCTCTCCTGATGTAGTTAATGATACGAAGAATGAATACAACAGTGATAGATGCAGAGAATTTCCTGTAACTGACACTGAACGGCTCTACACTGAAGAGCCGGGTAGGAAGTTTGATAGTGATACCTCAAAAACTCTTCTTAACAGTTGTGAGTCGGATCCCAATGGTTTAATGCACCTAGATGTGAGCAATGCGGAGGAATTGAAGTGTGGACTGGGTCCGTGTGCACCCAGGTGGTTGCAGTGCTTTGCATCCAAACAAGCCTTCTTGGTCACATTTTGCATAACGTGGGTTTTACAGGGGATGTATTACACGTATTTCGTAAGTGTCATAACTACAATTGAAAAACTGTTCCAAATACAGTCCAAAACTACTGGCATTATCATGAGTGCTACTGAAATTGGCCAAATTGGGTCGTCTTTGCTTTTGACATATTATGGAGGGCAGGGGCATAGACCTAAATGGATTGCATGGGGTATGATACTTTTTGCAGTGTCTTCTTTTGCATGTTCTTTACCGCACTTTCTTTTTGGTAAACAGATGATTCAAGCAAACGATTTGCTGTTCAGTGGACTAACATCCACAGTTGTTAGTCCTTACGACACAAGTAATAACTCAAGACCTGTTTTACCAAATCTTTGTATACCGAAACATCTTAGTGATGTTGCCGAAGATTACAGTGCATATAACCGTTCGTTAGATTGTGATGAATCTCCTTCTGGTGAAAGAAGATTTCAGTCAAAACACACAACAATTGTTTTGACTATGTTTTTCATCAGTCTTCTTGGTGTTGGGATGGGCCAGACCGCTGTATACACGCTCGGAATTCCATACATTGATGACAATGTTGCAAGCAGAGAAAGCCCTCTGTACTTTGGTGAGTATCTGTGGGTCATCTGTATTTGATTTACCAAAAATTTTGTATGTTTTTGGGCATTTACATGTTCTTTTTGATAGGTGAATAAAATACAGTGTTAGCTCCTTGAAAATGTAACAATTTGTGATTTGCTTGAACTCAAATTTGGAGGCTGTATGGTGAAATAAATAGCATGGTAAGTTACTTTTTCTTTGTTGGAACTTATAAATACTAAATTAATATTCAGGCCTACACATAATTACTTAGCAGATATCTGGGGACTGAGTTTAGAGATTTTTTGTATTCATTTCATTGCTAATTTCTGTATAACTTCACAGTGGAACAAATCATGCTATTCTCGTAGTAAAAATCAGTTTTAAAATAGTAATTTCTTTCAGAATGATTTCACTTCCTGCCAGCATGATGTGATACAAAATGAGATTTTGCGCAGCTGCCGTCTTTATTTACATTTTTTATGGTCTTGCCTGTAACTATATTGTTTTTTTCCCCCTATAAAGTTTATTTGGACATATTCTCAGTTAGGCAAAGGACAATATCTGTATTCAGATCAACTCATCAAAAATTACTTGTGGTTAGTGTGGCATAAATGAGCTGTAAAACTGTAAATGCAAATTAATTTTTTTATTAAAATGTTGAACATGATGAGAAAATTAAAAAAACTTAAACTAGACACATAATGGAAACATAAATACACCCTTTAGATAAACAACTTAAAAACTTTCAAGTTAAATGAAAAAAAACACACACACTTATTCACCTTGATTTTAGTCGGTTATTTTCTGTAGTGAAAAAACTTAAATGCCTATTTGATAAACTGTTACTGAGATGCATTCAAAAATGTTTAATATGTATTTCTTTAAAAGATTCTAAAAATAATATTTTAATATGTTATAACTTTAAAAAACTTCAATCCGTAATAATTTTACACTAATCACACACTCCCAGAACCATGTCATAATAAGGAGTTAAAAAACAGCATACAGGTTTGCCTGAACCGCAAAGTAAGCGATGCATAATGGTAAGGGATATGGCCCAAAACAAATAAATCTTAAGGTGCATTCTGTTTATCAAATGTCGGTAATGTTTGTATCAATTTTAACTTACTCATGGTTGGAAGTTCTAAACGAAAAAATCTGCACAAATCTTGCACGATGATTTTACATTTTGAAATGTTACCCTCGAGAAAAGCAGTTGGTTGAAATGTGTTTAATGTTTGAATATAATACAGGAGAGTGTATGCAGGATTTAAATCTAATTTTTTTTGAGGGGAGGGGAGGGGTGGGGTGGGGTGGTAAAGCAACTTTTCCGGTTGTTTGCTTTAAAATTATTTCCATTTGTTGGTGGAAATTATAGATTTTAAGGATTTTGGACAGAGTAGGGGACAGGTTGCTTTAGTTTGAACCATGTTTACCACAGTTGTTTAAGCACCAGTGTTGGTGCTCCTATCACATTTTGGGGTTGCTAGAACAACATGAAAAGTATACATAAGGAGATGTCATGTATGTGTTAATATTTGACTGCAAATCATTACTCAGTTCAGTTACACATTAGGTTTTGTTAGTAAAAATTTACTTCATAGTACCAAATGCACTGCATTGATTATTCTTCCTCAATTAGTCTCTCAATAACACCTTCCACCTCCACAATTTTTCGTTGGTTGATCACATCTCCAATGTTGGTGTGGTCTTTTCTCATAATCCTGATGCACTCATAGTGGACTAATTTCACTTGGGGAATATTGCCACTATTTGCAGACTTCCTATACTTTTAAATTCTACGGCTCATCACATTTTATATGCTTTCTGTGACAGCTCTTTTTTGATAAACGTAATTTTTGTTAAAATTTTCCTTTTATTTCGTAGCAATCACAATTGGGGTGCGGATACTAGGACCAGCTCTGGGCTTCATCCTTGGCTCCGTTTGCACTCGGCTGTATGCAGACTTATCTGTGGAACCCAATTTCTCACCAACTGACCCACGATGGGTTGGTGCCTGGTGGTTAGGTGAGTAAACCAGCTGTATGCAATGATCCTAGTTTTTATTGATAATCATTGTGTGCACTATGTATAGTTGCATGATAATGTAGCATTTTTGTTTTTGACCAGTGTTTGGATCTTCTGGTACATAAAATATGGAGCTAGGCAGACAGTCAATGGAATACCTGGGTATTAAAGAAGAAAATAAATATTTTGTTGAAAACGTCATAAATAATTATGCCTCAAACAAAGTATCCTAGCTTATATAAATCAAAAGTATTAAAATGCTGTTGTATTGCTACTTTTTGGGAATGTAACTTTTGCCTATGCTGAGCTTATCCATGCTATATCAGAGAGCTGTCATTTAGTGAGTGACCAAGTTGATTACAGATCTCACCATAACAATTATGGCTATAGTTAAAACAGCATACAAGAAAATGTAACTACCAATCATTTTTGACTCCTCAATATTATGAATTTGGCATCATAACTGAGACACCCAAATTTGACAGTCATAAGTCATAGTGTCATAAGACAGATACTAGATTTTTTTGTGTGAGAGTTTTTATTAATAATTTAAATTATGTCCTGTAAAATGTCTTGTAAATACAATATTATAAGATATTCTAATTATCTCTCATAATTACCAGATGTGCTCTATGTTTGATATTATATCACATATTTTTCACAGGTGTGTGGTCTAATCGTTAAGTACATTAAATAATGATTAGATCTAAACTGGAATTGTATTGTAGGGTTTAACTGAAGTAAATAATATGTATTTATCATTGAAGTTAACATTGATAGTGAATAATTGAGAATTTAAAGGTTTTCCTCTCATTACCAATTGCTATTTATTTGGTCGCTGTAGATCCTCAAAGTGGGCTCAGTTTTGAAGTGCTAATTAATTTCTTTGCAAAAATAGAAACCAAAAATAATCATAGACAAATATCTTACCTCTAATGTTGTATAAATTAAAGTTGATTTAGGTTAGGGCCTTTCCAAAATGCTTGGCTTAATGACAGCTGTACATATACCTACATTGTATAAAAATAACCATGAGAATGTTATTTTTAAATATGCATTATGATTCATCTTTTCTATACAGGGTGTTAGCAAATTTTGGGGCATAAATTTACCTGATGGCTGGGAATGCCAAAAATAAGCAATTTTCTTTAAGGAACATATGTCCAGAAACAAAACCCTTCCAAGTTAGAGGTGCAAACAGTAGCACGCAAATTTGAATTTGACGGGCTTCAGGGACTACTCCACTGGCTGAGGGGATGTGTGATTGGTGCTTTGTGGTGTTCAAACACTCCGCGGGAAGGAAGCGACAAGCTGGGCGCAGACGTTTAGAGTTAGTCATACACAGTTTGATGTACATCACCTAGAGTTAGTCATACACAGTTTGATGTGCATCCCCTAGAGTTAGTCATATGCAGTTTGATGTGCATCACCTAGAGTTAGTCATACACAGTTTGATGTGCATCACCTAGAGTTAGTCATACGCAGTTTGATGTGCATCACCTAGGGTTAGTCACACAGTTTGATGTACATCACCTAGAGTTAGTCATATGCAGTTTGATGTGCATCACCTAGAGTTAGTCATACACAGTTTGATGTGCATCACCTAGAGTTAGTCATACACAGTTTGATGTACATCACCTAGAGTTAGTCATGTGCAGTTTGATGTGCATCACCTAGAGTTAGTCAAGCGCAGTTTGATGTGCATCACCTGGAGTTAGTCATACACAGTTTGATGTGCATCACCTAGAGTTAGTCATACGCAGTTTGATGTACATCACCTAGAGTTAGTCATACACAGTTTGATGTACATCACCTAGAGTTAGTCATATGCAGTTTGATGTACATCACCTAGAGTTAGTCATATGCAGTTTGATGTACATCACCTAGAGTTAGTCATACGCAGTTTGATGTACATCACCCTTTATGGTATGAAACTATCGGTTTCAGGCAGATGCTGGTTAACCGTACATAGGTAGAGCCACGATTATATGGTAATGCGCGATAAAACGAAATAACACCGAAAACCGCTTGAAAACACGAAATAAAACTAAATTGTGCGAAATCCGCGATATGTCACGAAAGTTCGTCTATCCTGATTATTTACGTTTTTTTTTTTTTTCCATTCTGTAAGGACAATTCACATCTTCAGCACAATCAAATATTTCTTACAGTAACTAGCAGCCATATATATTATATGCGACAGTGATTCATTATAGATTTTAAAATGAAGTCTCGGAATTAACGTAATATTTTCTTTAAACGGTAATCTTGTGTACCATAATAATTTAAGATGTTGATAACTATGATACAATGGCCGCCGTTCACTTTCTGTAAATACCAAAATAACAAACGTCCAAATATGTTTTTCTACGATTACGTTTTTAATCATTAAAATATTACACACTAAACCGCATTGCTTTTACTGTTTATTTAAAATAAAGTACGTAGGCTACGAAAATAAAATTAACCCTGCTTAACGTAACGATTGTAAATAATAAATAGTACATGTTTATGTCGGTATTAATTTTCACGTACGTATGTTGGTATTCGGTATGTGTTTGTATTCACATCTATTCTCCATTGTTTTGATCTTTCCAGCGCGGCAAGTTTTTGCGTATTGAGAGGTTAAATTCTTCCTATGTGATTAAAATTTTTTTGATAATGCCTAAAACGAAGGTTTCTGCCAGTGACCGATCGAAAGAATTTTCCAGCGAAGGATTTTATATCAGTGATAAAATTTTAATGTGCAAATTCTGTAACTGCAGGCTAGACTACGAGAGACGCGATACACTTGTGAAACATGTCGCGAGTGAGAAACATAAGCGTTTGAGGCAAAACTCATCTGTTAAACGACATCCTTGTCTAAGAGTCTTTAATGTCATTAATTTGCTGTTCAACCCAAGAAATGTGAGTAGGGTTAGCATAGAAGATGCAAACCTACAGAAGTCTCTGCATAACTTGCCTTCTGTTTCCCATCTTCCCATTGATACATTCATACATGGCTATGTTGCTTTCAAAAAAATAATTGAGGATGAACTTTCATTGCCAGAAACAAGCCAAATTGATGTTGCAAAGGTACTTTGCTCCCTTAAAGGGGACTACAGTGAATTTGCTCAAGCCAGTTTAAGGGCAATCTGGTTCCCAACATAAAATGTTGATGTAGAACGTTCATTTTCCAGGTACTCACTGGTAGTTAGTGACAGAAGACAACGTCTCACTCCAGAAAATGCGGAAAATTTAACTATGATAGCATTTCAATAAAACCGTCTTAATAGTAACTTTGGAAGTGCTTAATTGTGTAATTTTGTAGTGTATGTGATTGTAATTAAGTCGTGAAATTTTTAGTAGTTATTTAAATGTTTGAATTTATGAATTTGCAAATGAACTTAACTATCTATGAATTTGCAAATGAACTTAATTGTAATTAGATCATGAGGTTTTAGTGTTTATTAATATTTGTTTTAATAAATTTGCATGTCGTACAGAAAAGCAAGAAAATTTTGCCGTGGGTATTTTGAGCAAAAAAATAAAACCATATAACACCGAAATCTTTATTTCTTTACACCGAAATTTGTCTTAAAATAACACCACAAAATCTTGACTCTATACATAGGTCTTCGTATTCGGTACACATTTATTGTAAAAGCACCCTTCGTCAATGCGCACTGCACCTTTTTGCATTATTATTATTATTTTTTTGCCTGCCTGTACACCATTAAGATGATTGGCCGTCGCTGCGAATGTAAAGTCTACCGTACTATTACTGTTTGTCAAATTGGTAATCATAGCACCTTACTAACAGTCAACACTGCGCTAATCCCCCTAAACCAAACGTGTAAGTGTACCACAACCAACCATCCACTGTGCTGTGCATAGGATTATTATATTATATGACATTAAAGTTTTTCTAACATTGGTTTTGACACCTGTTTGACACAATTTAGTGAGCTATTCAAAATTGGTTTAGCTAGCAAGGCATGCCTAGATGGCAAGTAAGGTTGGTGATATTCATTAAGCACAGAAACATAATTTGAAATTAAAGTGTGCTGGAGTCTATTATTGTTCTTTATATTATTATATTGTAGTTGCAATCAGTGGCGAGGCGTCAGGTTTACATGAGGGGAAGCAACAACTCCGTTCACCCCAAAACATGTCGGGGGGCGGGGGGGGGGGGGGTCCGGGGGCCCTCCCCCGGGAAAATATGGATTTTAAGGTACAAAAGGGTGCTATTTATGTAGTTTTCTTAACTGAACATTGACTATTCCACAGGTAGAAAAATTGACATTTTTTAAAAATTATAAATTATTTTTGAAAAATAATAATGTTTGACTTACATTATTCTGATAATAAAATGCGTACTCTACATTATTTATATACTAATTGGGAGCGTAGTATCATCGATATCTGGTACAAAATATATAAACAGACAATACATGGCAAAGTAAGTACTTAAAATAAAGAAAAGAACCTCATTAAAATGTACTTCTTACCTTAAATTTTATATTTAAGCTCAATTCTGCGGTTTTTAGTTGCGAAGATATCAATCACATCATCATTGAAAGATGATCCACGACATAGTTTCTGCAGCAGTTTTTTTTCAATGCTGAGTAGTGCAAGGGCAGACAATCTTTCCTGACGCTGGCTGTTCCGCAAGTAGTCTTTAATTCGCTTCAAAGCTGAGAATGATCTCTCAGCTGAAGCACTTGTAGCTGGCATTGTCAAGATAATCTTTGACAGTTTTAGTGTTTCTGGAAATACGTCACTTAGTTTGGATGCTACCAAATACAATTGGAAATCTGACACAGTACATTTGTGCATGTCTTTGTCCGTGAATAAAACGTACAACTCACTTCTTAAGCTTTGTTGTAAATCAAAGAATTTCCCGTAGTTTTTCTTCAGAGAAACGAAAGCTTCTTCTGGGAAGTTTTGTGCATGCTGAAGGAAAAGTTTGCTATCCAACAAGCTTACGAATTTTAGCTTGGGTACTTTTGAAAATCTTTGATTTACATGCACAATAATGGCATCCACAATTTGAAAAAAAAAAAGTCTTCTGTAAATAACTTTTTTATCCTCACCCGAGGAAAAATCTACACGAGCGCGTTTTGCTGTTGGGAGAGTATTTTCACACTCTGAGCAAACATTTCCCCACACTCGGTCAAAATCATTTCTTAAATCGTTTAGAAAGGTTTTAAAGTTTTCAATCTTCTTCATACAGAAATTTATGTCACTGATTTTAGCTTGAAGTATTTGGAAAATTGAATCAGAATGCGGGAAAATGTACGAAAATATGACAAGAAAGAAATTAAAATCGAAATCATTCAAATGTGATAAAAGACCACGGGCAGAACATAATGTTTCGGAATCCCACTTGTCAGCATTTTCTATCATAACTCTTAGAAGATCTGGTATATTTTCCTTGTGTTCGTTCACAGTTTCTACAAGCTTACTATTGTAATTCCAACGAGTTGGAGCAAGCGCGGGAAACCTCTTTTTCACCTCTGCATCTACAGCCTGCATCCTCTTCGTTGATTTTCCAAAAAAACATCCAAACGCTGTTAGAAAGATGAAAAATACCTTGCACTGTTTGATGTAACTTACAGACTGTGAAAGAACAAGATTTAACTTGTGGGTGTAACAGTGAACAAAAATAGCTTGATCACAGACTGCTCTAAGTTTTGTTTGCAGTCCACCATGCTCTCCAGCCATCACTGCAGCTCCATCATATGTCTGCGCTACTAATTTATCGACACATTTAAAGTCTTCTAAAATTTGTATGGCATGTTGGTAAAGTCCATTAGCTGTTCTATCATCGCTGACATCCACGAACTTTAAAAATCTTTCCTCAACATCCCCATTTCTTGTAACATAGCGTAGTACTGAGGATAATTGAGATTTGACTGCTATGTCGGTTGTCTCATCCAAAATCAGTGCCACAAAAGGTGACTCCGATATTTCTTTTTTTACTTCACGTATCAGTAAGTCAGACAGAGAAAACAGAATATCATTCTGAATGTCACTCGATAAACCTGTGAAAACTGTTGAGTTCTCAAGGTGAGCTTTGAGCTCATTGTCATATTCAGCCAATTCATTAAGAAATTCTATATAATTACCCTTGTTAAGTGACAAAGTAGACTCATCGTGACCACGAAAAGCCAGTTCTTGTTTAGCCAAAAAACAAGTTGCTCTTATCAGATGGCTCACGATCCGTCTGTTTTTCCGCACTTTCTCATTATGCATCTCAATGCCTAGCCGATACTGACTGCTTACCGCGAATTCAATACGTGTTTTACCGAACTGTTTGAGTTCTTTCAAACACATAATATGGCTGTGGGATAATTTGTGCCGTTTTTCTGCTTTCTGAAGATTATTTAAATCGCAAAAACCGGAAGTACTCCACACTGAATTTTCTTTTGAAAAGAGTAAGCAAGGCCAACAAAAAAGTTTCATCAGTTTCTTGCAGCCACATAACCAGGTTATATGTTCGTAAGTGCGTGGATGAAAATGCCTAGTAAATGCTTTTACTTTTGTCTCCAGAGCTAATGGAGGTATAGGTCTGCCACTGAGGATTATTTCAATTTTTTGTTCAAAAGTTAAAGCACTAAATGGACTGTTTATTAGTTTTTCAATAATACATTTACAATTATTGACGCACGATTCCTCTGAGTCTAACAAAAAAGCATTACCTGAAAATCCAGGTTGAGAAACCTCACTATTCGCCATTATTCTGGCGTGGAAGCTTTCTTCACGGCAGCTTCCAGCCCGCGGTATAGCCCGCCACACTATGAATGCTTATCGAAGCTCGTGTATTGAAAGAAAAGTTTACGGTTTATTTATAGACCACCACTATTCACTTTAACAAAACAAAATGTTTAAGCATATTTTAAGATACTCGATACTCATTAGTTAACGTTAAAACATACGTTTAATGTTTTATCCTTTATATTTCACACGTGGTTCTTATACTGTTTTTGCACAACTGGAAGCTGCAGGCGAGGCCGCTTCCAGGCCAACGGCAACTCCCGCAAGCCCAGTTCGTAGTTCCTTTTATCCCTCAGTCCAGCTGCGTGCGCAGATAGCAGCTGGTCGTTGTTAGTATAGGCGGACTGCTCGTACGGTTAGATTGTGACATGCATCTACACTGCCCATGACTTTTTTTTGTTACTTATTACATTTTCTAGTTAATATTTTTTGATCCTTATTACATTTTCTAGATAATATAAAAATTAAATATTTTTATTGTTGTTTACTGGTTAATGGAAGGGAAGCGCCGCTTCCACAGCTTCCATGGACGCCTCGCCTCTGGTTGCAATGTTATGATACTATAAAGTCAAGTTATTTGCACAACCTTTATATGTCTACAATTTCAAACAAATATAAACATGAAACCTTTTGGTACATGAAGTAAAACATTGTCCCGAGTTTTTTTAAATTTGTTTAGAGTTACGTTTCTTACATTTTATATCTTATTTGATATGATTAGACAAAGTTTTTAAATGCATCAGCTTCAGGTGTGACAATACTAACCTAGTATTTCGGCCTCAATGTCAGGGAGAGATCTATTAAGATTTTAAATGTGAGAAAATTAGTTGGTAAAGTTATTTTGGCAACAAGATGCGTTAAATTATTATAATTCTCGTTAGTTTCCATCTTTATGGGCATGAATATTAATTTTTTATTTGTATAAAAATGACACAAGTTCATGAGAATAATATCTGGTTGAAATGCAAGTTTCCAAGATCGAAGACGTTAGGCGCGTGCCTCCCCTCCCCTTCCCCCTCCTCCCCTCCCCTTCCCCCTCCTCCCCTCCCCTCCCCTGCCCTCCCCCTCCCCCCTCCCCCATCCCCCCTTCCCTCCCCTCTCCTCCCCTTCCCTCCCCTTCCCTCCCCTCTCCTCCCCTTCCCTCCCCTTCCCTCCCCTCTCCTCCCCTTCCCTCCCCTCTCATCCTCTCCTCTCCCCTCTCTCCTCTCCTCTAATCTCCTCTCCTCTAATCTCCTCTCCTTCATCTCCATCTCCATCAATTTTTTTCCTTGTCATTTCCCTACTTCCCCACTCTTATGCTCTGCGCATGTGCCCTTGTGCCCTCCGCGTAGTTAAAGAGTGGATGTCCTCCCTCTGTTTAGGTCTTGCTCCAGTTTCAGCTCTGACATGTATCATAGGTAGCATAAGGTGACATTAGTGCTGTATCATCACCACGACGGGAACTCCTGGCTGAGCTTGTTTGGGTCAGTTGTAAGTTACGTTCGTTATTACTTTCTAAAGTGCACGGTGACTGCGCTTTATTAACGTAGCAGTAAATGTTAAAGCTTATGTGGCCCTTGTGTTTGTAATATTTCATCCGTCACCATCTAAATTTAAGTATGTTTATTTCTTTGTACTGTGTGCTTTAATGTTCCTTGGGTTCTTGTTTTTCGGACGAACGGTTTGAAGTATGTTTATTTCTTTGTACTGTGTGCTTTAACGTTCCTTGGGTTCTTGTTTTTCGGACGAACGGTTTGTGGGACATGCGTGGTCAGGATGTGTCCGGGACACATAGGGACTTTTTGATACTTAGCAAGTTTTGTTTGACGTTGTATCTGCTTCTTTGTATAGGTCATTCTATTTTCGTCTGCTTATTGACAGTTATAAATTTTTTTTTAGTAATTATTCATATGGTGAAAGACATTAGAGAATAACTAACAATAGAAGTTTTTGGTGTGTGTGACCCTCATTCAAATTTTTTTACATGTTAAGTAGTATTTTACTTGTATGTTTATGTATTTTTCCAGGGTTGGTTATGGTGTCAGGTCTACTTTTACTTGCCTCTCTGGCAATGTTTTCATTTCCCAAGAGGTTGAGTACAAGTCGAACCACTCCGAGAATGCTGAAGAAAGGAAAAAAGAACCCTAGCCTTCGAGGTATGATTGGATACATTAAAAAAAAATTTTAGAACTTTTTTTTTTGGTTGATTTATTTTGTTTGTGTACTGGAATAATTGACAATAATGTTCCACTTTTTCTCCCACATTTTTTCAGTAAATGAATTTTTCTATTTGAAATGCTTCTGTATAGTTTTTAGCAAACATTTGTATCAACTTGTATGGATAAATATTATTTATTTTTTATTTATTTTTTATTTATTTTTTATTTGTACCATGCCTACCAACAGTTAAAGAACTCATAAGATGGGCACAAAATATAAACAATCAAATAAAGACTTATACAAAAAATATAAACATGAGTAAGCGACAAAATTCAGGCACTGCGTGTTGGTAGACTCTGTCTGCAGGCACGCACCTCAAGCAGGTAGGCACTGCATGCAAGAAAGGACCATCTGCAGGTTTTATGATGGATTATAAATACAGCTACATGTAATCACTTTTTATAAGAATAAATAAATCTGACAACTTACAAAACAAATGAAATAGGAGTGACAATGTGTGCACATATACATAGGCTACGAGAATAAGTACGTAACTTAAAAAAACTGAAATGTTGTAGAAGAAACAAACTCTTTTTGTAATTAAAAAAAATAATTTATTCAGCTTATCACTATTCTTTCTAACTTTTTCTTCCCCCTTTTTGACTTGACAACGTCTAATAAATCGATGAACGCCCACTGCACGAAAAAATGTCCCATAACGCACATTGTCCCACTACAATGTGTCCCGTTACGCTCATTGTACGCTTGCGCCGCATCTCTCTTCCACTCGATTGGAACAACCATCAATTTGACTTTTCAATCATGTTTTTGTTGTTTGAATTATTAATATTATGTAATTTAACGATTGTCCACCGATTTTCAGCACAATCAGTACGGTTATTTTAAAGTAATGTTGAATTTTCAAATACGTTTTTGTACGAACAATGGTGTTTTACAGTTACACATAATAATTCAAATTACACCTGGGATCTTTTGCACAATGTTTTAAAAAAATATTGTAACACATTATAAATACGTTTGGTGTATTTGGGATGCGTATTTGTTATAAAATCGTATTATAAAAACGAAATAATATTATTCCCCTACGGTGCTGTCATCTATGGTGACGGACGCGAACCAAATGAATCGTGCTATCTATCTGCTTCCGCGGCAACCAGGCACTTGTTAATACATATTTTCCTTTGTTTATCGCGAGGGGCATTACTATTAATGAATTATAAATAAAATTTCGTGCCCGGGGCCACAATTGCATATCATTTTGAGCACTGGAAGACATAAAAACGTAAAATATTCTCGACGAATTTTAATCTCGGCCCCAGCGCACCACAAGCGTCTGGGTTGGAGATTAAAGCCGAAATTCTTTCTTAAACTTACCAATACTTATTTTATTAACTGCAAGGGCATTTTTATTAAATTCCATGTTTAATTTCACAATGAACAAACTTCGTCGTTAAATGTGTAGACTAAATGGTGATTTGCAGTATATCAAAGACCAGTTTCAGTAGCTATGGCTGAATAGTCTTAGAAGGTTATCTACGCACTTCCAACCAAATCAATGCATTATTCTAGGCTCATGGGTTTGCAACATCGTACTGGCATGCGACAGCTGACCTGTGGCGGAATATGTTCAAATGATAAGAATCAATGTTGTCTCAGGAAGTCACTTTCCAGTTGTACTGGCAGTAATCACAAAGAAAAGTCCAACGAGAAAATATGTGGTATGCACAAAAACAAGTAGGGCAAAGAAACTCGCTACTACTGCAAGATCTGCAACACTCCACTGTGCATTACACCATGCTTTGAAATATTCCACACAAAAGTCAGCTACTGGAGACCGAAGTATAAAGAGATGTCATGTCTTCGTATTAAGTTCAGGATGGCAATAAATATATAAATAAACTATACTATATTTTAGATTCGCTAGTTGCAGGTCCAAAGTCCTGAATCAAAATGAACGAATGGATTTTTTTGTATTTTCCTTAATCAAACGGGTATTAATAAAAATAACACATAAATTTGGATGTTTGGAAAAAATTATCTCAGCACTAGGAGAGTGTGTGTGACCTACTAAACATGTGTAGCATAGCAGAGCAGGTTTCTCCCATTTACCACAGCAGTGAGAATCTCTTTGTTGGGAATGATGTGGAAAATAACATAAAATCCTGTTGAGACATTTTGATACACCAGTGGAATTTTTTTGATGGATGTGAATAAAGTGTTTTAATGTAAATAGTAATTTATTTTCTGATTAATGAAATTAATGAATGAAATTTTAGTTTACACTAATCGACTACATTTTGTAAATCTATTCATGCCACAACAAATGAAATGTTGCAGATTTCCCAAAGGCGGTCAAACGATTGCTGAAGAACGACATTTTGATGTATCGGACAGCCAGCAGCGTACTGCATATCTTGCCTATTGCTGGCCTGTATACATTTTTGCCTAAATATCTTGAGTCTCAGTTCAGACTGGCTGCTTACACTGCTAACATGGTATCAGGTAAGACATTAAGTTACAGTCGTAATTCAAGTGTTTGCATGATTATTATAAAGATTAATAATGTTCGCAGGCTTTCACGGCCGTTGTCTGAAGTAGCTTGGCTTCTGGGTTGTAGCCGTGTCCTTGGCGAATAATTCACCGACGTTTCAGTCGACATTGCAGTCGCCATCATCAGGGAGCAGTTACGTACTCTGCTCCCTGATGATGGCGACTGCAATGTTGACCGAAACGTCGGTGAATTATTCGCCAAGGGCACTGCTACAACCCAGAAGCCAAACTACTATTATAAAGATTAGGGATGGGGCGAATCCTGATTTCCTCGAATCCGAATCCTAACTCAAATCCTCGACTGGAATTGCCGAATCTCGAACCCGAATCCGAATCTTTTAACAGATGATGTCCACATATCTAATGTAAGTGAGATGTATTCTGCTTGCACTAAAAGTCCCTTGACTTTATCACATGTAGTTTGGTACATTTCTGGTATAGCCTAAGTGTATATAAAGACAAAAATATTTTCTTGAGAAATTTCAGTTTCAGTACAGATTAGCGGTTAGGATTTCTTCTATAAATAAGCTAGAGGTCTGCGAGCCTAAGAATTTTACTTCGAGCCGAGCTCGAGCTTTTGTGGTACAGTTACACTTTTGGGAAATTATTTTTATCTTAACCTTAGTATAATGTTTGAATAAAGTATTAAAATGAAGTGGGCTTATTAATTTTGGGTAAGTATTGAAAGTGTGTGTTTACATTTTGCACTGCTAGAAAAAAATAACATTTTTTTTCCCATTGAATCTTACCTGTTTCCATTGGTTTATTAGTAACTGATATCATCCAACTAACATAACCAAGTATATGTTTGTGTAAATGTAACATATCTTTGGGAAAATTTCATCCTTGTCAATTTTTCTGGAGTCCTTACTGAGCTTCAACAAACTTAGCACCAAAAATCATGTTGTTTGAAAAGTACATTTACATTGTTTCAACATTTCCACTTTTCAGCACAATAATTCTGAGAGAGATTGTCACAGAGTATTAAATTCTGTTCTTTAATCTATCATGCAGAACAATAATTTGTTCTGCACGTTCAGGAGTTAAATTAGCTCTACGATTGGAGATGAGATAGTGTTTCCAGCAGAAGAGAAGCGTCTATCGCTGGCAACCTGCTTGGCTGGAATGCTTTAGTAAAATTGCTTAACCTCAAAATTAGTGTCATAAATATCTGTAACTGGTCATTAAAGTTTAATCAATTGAAAGTAATAAAAATAAAAGCATTTTACTTCATTCAATTTACACTTGCAAAAAAAAACATACACACATAAACCTACATGGAAATTAAAGTCTTTTTCAATATCCTGAAATCTGAAATATGTTTACTCATGTCATTAAATGTAGAGCTGTATTGAAGAAGCCGATTTTGCCAATATTTAGTTGAATCGGCATTTCTGCCGACCTCCGATACAGTACGCTTGTTAATTTTCGGCCGATATTACTGAAAAACGAAAGAGACTGACATAACCTAAAAATCCACGAGTACCATTTTCACTTTTCGTAGTAGTACTGCATTCTTTCACATCACATTATTTCTTAGCAAAATGTGCCAACCGTACATATCAAAGTTTAACATCCTTTTTTTTTTCAACAATGTTCTTTAATTTAATATGTCATAAATAAATAATACATTACTATCACGGTAAATATACATCTCGGTTGTTACGGTAAATATAGTGCAAATATGGTAGCCATCATGCTTCTGTAGTAATTATGGTATCTACAAAGAATCTTTAGTTCTTATTATGGTAATTATCTTAAAATATCTATTGGGTTTGTACTGTAGTTATGGTACATCATCCATATTTCTTCGTATGTTGTTGTTCATTTGTCTTTTTTTCATATTTACGTGCGCCATTATTTAGACAGAAAGTTTCAGAAAAAATTTTAACGGACTTTATGTCACACATTTAATGGCGTAAATGATGAGACCTCGGGCAATTTAAACGCTTTATACGGAAAAACCTACCATGCGGGACCTCGTGAATTTTACTGTATTTTTTTTCCCGTAAATAGTAAAAAACCGAATCCTTTGACGAATCCTATATCAGACCCGCCGAATCTTCGAATCCCTAGGATTCGGCGGATTCGGCGGATATTGGATTCGGTCGCCCCATCCCTAATAAAGATTGTAGGCCCCATATTGTTATTTTCAAAACATTGTTGAGTTTTAAAGTGGTTCTCTATTTTTCTGCATCTGTGTTAACTGTGTCCTTTCTCTTAACTAAATTATTAAAAATATATTATTTTTTACTTGCGATGTTATTTCTGTACTCCAACATTTTATTTATTTTCTTAACTGTGAACTTAATGATGTAGCATTTTTAAATGTTTGCGGTTGTTTAGTTTTTAAGCCATCCTCGAATCAGTCATTTGTAAAATAAATGGGGTTTAGGTTAATCAAATATAGATGTAGATACAAACACACATACATATAAGGGAAGTTCATTTTTTTTTACTAAGAGTCAGCTATTAATTTTTTATTTGATAAAAAAATACACGTCATTTCTTTAATGAAATGTAATATGGATTATTGCCTATCGTAGATTCCAGAAGCAAACTGTGCATTGAAGTATTACTTGTATTTTTTTCTAAATTTTACATTTTTTCAGTAATGGTAACAAAAATAAACACCTTAGTCACGAAAATGTTTTACTTTATTATTTGTCATGCAAAATGAAATCATCATGTTTTTATTCCTCTGCTTAACTAGAATATAAACACTTCTTTTTTTTCTAGCTCAATATGGCAGAATGATTATTACCAATTTTAAAAAAAAGTTACTTAATACCACTCTGTCACATTTTTTTTCATATAAAGACAATAAAGTTTAAAATATTGTTCATGTCACAAAATAATTATGATGAAACATTGGTTAACACCTTTTGTATTTAGCATGTAATAATTAAAAACATTATTTTATTATAATGTCGAATAAATGGAATGATACACTATTTTAACTTTTATTCATAAGGGGACAAATTTTTGACTGAGTGGTTAGTAAAGTGACATAGTGGTAGATACTTATGTGTCTACATAACAAACTTAACATTTTAACATTTTATAAATTATTAAGATGACAACAAACTCTTAAAATGTTACTTAAGTCTTAACCATTCTTTGGTCAAAATAAAATTAATCATCTCTCTTCAGCCTAATCTACTTTTCAATACTTCTGTCGGCTGGTAAAATTGATAATGAACGCATCTTCCTCTTTTGGCTTCCTTAGGAGTTGGAACTATTTTTAGCAAATTTTGGAACATTACTGACTGCACGCTGGGCAGCCGTGTGTTGCCCATGCTTCTACGCTCCAACTGGGTACATACAATACTTTATTGCGATACTTCCATAAAAGCTTGAATAGTGGTTTTTGTGACTGGATCGTTAACGCCTCAACAAATTGCCGATAAATTTAGCTCCTGGCTAAGTAATGTCTCCGACTTTATATTATGCAATATTATTAATATACAAGTGTATCAGATGATTCACGAGGAATTACCGCCACTGACAGGGCATATTCAATGCATCATTTGGAACTTATTCAGTAAATACATCATAGAACTTGATCTCCATTTTGAAAGATGATTAAATGATATTTAGTAACTGCTTTATATTTTGAAGATTTTAGCATATACAATCCCACTCTTGTGTTATTATCTTCAGTATTAATTTTAGTAGTGCTTGTAATTTTTTTTTAATATTATGTATTTATCAACAGGTGTAGGTGGAATACTCGTTATGGGTTTGGGCATCATCATCAGTGGAGTCTTTATCCTGCGAGTAAAGCCAAATGCAAGATTTGTTGCAGCATGGATTGCATTTACTGCTGTAGTCTATGCTATAGGTATGACTCTCTGTTACATTATGCTTTTGTCGATTTTATAAGGTTTAGAACAATTGTACCAAAAATTAAAAATATATTCTCAACTGTTATAATGCTTCATTTTGCTCCGCATCATGTTTTATTACTTGAAAAAAAAAATCTATAAAAACTAACATTATGTGTAAAAATTTTATTTTTGGGTTAAGAGGTGGATAAGTTTTAATGCATTTGTCAAGATTGTATTAGAATTTCAGTAATTGGGCATTGGTGTTTTCTAAATTTAAGTATATACTTTATATGCATACTATTCAACTCCAACAATGAAAATGTTTTTTTTTTTTTTTAATAAGCCTATGCATAATTATTTAAACAATTTATTGCAGAGAGAGGTTATAAAAGTCTTTTTAGATGCCTCTTGAGACATTTATTAATGCATAACATGTGTTCCCAATATTATTGCTTGCAATCAGTATTGTTTTTTCCTATAATGTTTTTTGAAAATCTGTGAATTTTTGTGTAAATGTATCAAAATATTAGTGACCTCTCAATTCCTTAGTGACTATCTTCACATTCCATTGTTGTACAATGTCACTCAAAACTTGAACATCATATTACAAAATAAGTTGCAATATATGAACATCAGAAAAATAATTTATTAATAAAGGTTTATAAATTAGATTTTCCATCAGAATAACATTCTGTACTTCTAGGTTTTAAAAATCTGTTGATTTAATTTTTTTTTTTTTTAACTTTCGAAGTTAACCAATTTCCAATTTCAGTGAAATTTAATATTTTGTACTTTTTAAGCATCATCTAAATAACAGGTGTTTAGCAAATATTAGCACTTTATTTTAAGCAAACATTAAATAATCTGCAATCTCTCAGAAAATTTCCATTGCATCAAAAACGTTTACACCACGTTAAGTTTAGATTCCTGAACATTATTAAAGTAACTTTTATAATTTATTGAAGATTTAAACTATTTTCTGTATTACAGTAAAATTTTCTATTTGACTAATTTTTAATGTAATGATGTTTAATTTTCTCAATTATAAATTTGTTGCTAACCAAAAGAAAGTTAAGTATATGACAATTGATTGGCAAAAACTAGCTTGTAACTTAAGCCCTTTACAAAATGAATAATATGTTATCATCGAACCAAAAAAAATTGTAGGACAAAGTTGAGGATTTAAGTCCGTAAAAGTAACTGTTGTAAGGTGGAGGGTTGGGTTTTGTTACGAAGGTTAGTAAATGGGCGCCACCGTACGAAAAGGGCACACTGACATGGTGGAGACAGCTCTCAGGGCGTGACGACGTCCGTGTGGAAGCGAGATTCTGAACGTCCTTAATTAGCCAGAAATTATCCAGACCTGGCCCGCTCTCTGCATCTGGCACGCTTACACAGATGGAAGTTTATGTGGGCTCTTCAGAAATTCCCACATGCCTGATACCTGCAGATGGTTGGCACGTGGCTAGAAAGCAACACAAATTATCACACTCGTGTTTTATTCAAATACTTCACGTCCTCGTACATGCCTGTCTTAAGCTGATAAAAAAAACCTGTGGCACGATCCGTTTTAGTTGCGTTGCGAACCACCCTCGTGTTCGCACAAAGGATTCACGTAGTTGATTTCAAAGTCCCACGAATGAGTTAAAGAATAATTAACTAAGCAGTCTGCCGACCGAGGCAAGCGCTGAGGATATAAAGAATGCGATATAGATTATCATTTAATTATATAAAAAACATAACTAATACTCGGTGATGGCAACAGGTGACAGACTGGGCCGGCAGAGTGAGCTCCAGAACATCATAGCGCCTTCGTGCCGAGCGAGCAATCCATCACGCTTATTTATATTCGTGCCATGGGTTATTAATGAAACTCACACGAGACACGCAATTGAGGCACGTTCTTTCATGCCTTCGATAGTTAATAGCAAACAGTAATTTATCTTTTAATATTTAAAATAATACCTGCTTCGGCTAAGTTCGAGTCCACTCGGGACTGTTCGGCTCCGTTTTTTTTCTTCGGGATACATAGTTACTTAAATTAATAAAAAAAACAGGGTGCTTTATTGTCAGTCTGCTGAAATAAAAAAAAACTAGGGGACCAAGATTAAAGAATTAGAAATACACTAGTTTATTGAAAAGGGGTATGAATCACTACATGACAGGGTGTCTTCCGACGTCATGGCTGTGTTTGAATACACATGATTACGTACAATGGCGGTACAAATACCAGGAAAGGTTGGCTAAGGTCAGGGAAGGGAGCGGAGTCTCGCCAGGTTCATTTGGGGGAGGGGGGGGGGGGTAGGGAAGCCCCGGCCGACCTCATAACCTATATTATGTATTGAGAGTTTGATGAATTTATCTTGTATTTATAATATATTGATTTCAGCCTTTGTGCTAACATATTTTGTAATGAAATTTGATCCTTATTAGGTTTGACTATTAAAATTTAGATGACTTCATTTGTGAAAGAATTTTTATATAAGCTGCTAATGTAATAGTAAATATCTGTTTTCTTCATGCACTTTTGCTCATTCAAATTATTTAGTGATTGCTTAAAAAAATGGTATCTTTTTGTTTAGGAATGGGAATTTTGATGTTTATTGGCTGTCCAATGGATGATTTTGCAGGTCTACAGACAGATGGAAGGTAAGACAATGATATTTATGCTTGTATATAAAAGTTTGACTAAATGTTTGTATGTCAAGAAGCAGCTGAATTTTTTAATTTATTACTTATATACTAGGTTTTCTAACGGGAATATGTGATGTTTTCATTAGAGATTGATTTTTGGCTATATGTGAAAATATGTTTTGGTACCCCTCTCTGTTTTTAGCAAGTGCATTTGGCATAGCATCCCCTTCAGCTAATTATATTTCATAGTAAATAAACAAATGTTATTATTTTGACAATATTTTGAGTTTTTTTTTATTTTGGTTCTGTAGAGAGTTAAATATTACATCAATGGCATTTCCAACAACACCGATCTGATGGTAAAATTTAATTAGCTAAAAAAAAAAAAGGAAGAAAACTTTAAATAATTTTTTAAAAATAAAACTGTTTATTTTAAGACAACAAAATGCAATGTCACCAGTTGGTCATTCGATGAGCGCATCAGGAAGGGAAGGGGGTTATTCGAGCAGCTGCCAGCAACGCCTCTCGAACAAAAAGAGTTAGTTGTATGAATTGATGCACAATGTCGCTGAAAAAACAAGTGCGGCAAGAGAAGTCTTATCAACAGTTGAATTAATTCTGGTGGAGGGTAAGGCAAAAATCAGAATTAGTTTGACTTTTTCGACACCTACATGCAAGAAAACAGACCACAGGAAAGTAATAGAAGTAGACACTTTTACATGCGGTGTTGTGCAGAGAAATATTCACGAGCTTTAATAGCATCATCCTGAAACAAGACAACCTACACTGACTGATATACAACAAAACTGCATTCTCTGCAACAATGATGAAACAAATTTTTGCTTTTAATAAAAAGTGTGCCAACAGCAAAATAATTTAAAATAATGAATTACGTAATGTGGCCTGGTCACAGTGTCATTTGTCTGCCTCCATATTATGCTGATCTGAACCTGATTGAAGAACTAAATCAAGGAAGAAATCTCTTATTGGCTAGACTATAAAAAATTTGTGTGAGAAGTTGTTCAGCAGCTATTCTGTGGACAAGTAGAAAGTGTGTTGGAGGCACACGAAAAATATAGAAGAACACAGTGTGAAGAGTGACCGGAAAATGGACATTGAAATCGATAAGATAATAATAAATTTCAGATGTTCAATTGATAGTGAGACCGCAAGTTATTCAGATAGTGCGGAAAGCCGCCTTTCTGATTCAGAATAGGTATGTAATTTTAATTGTTTACTTTTTTTTTTGTTCTTGCACAATTATAATGTTCTACGCCTGTTTGAATGTTTTGAAGCAAAGCATGTGTAATAAATAGGTTCTGAAGGACTTTAGTATAATCTCGGAGCAGTTACGTTTTTTTTAGCTACATTGTAAATTAGACTCAGCCCACCAAAGTTTCTTTAGCCATGCCTCTGGAAGTGCCCCTAAATAATTTAAAAATGTGTTGAATACATTTGTGTAAGTATATGCAGTTTGAACACAAAATTGAAACAGTAATTTTCAATTACCAGTTAACGTCATAATATGAAACTTACATTAAAACTAATGTGTCAGGTAGGACATTAGACTGATTGGACTGACTCCCGAGTTCCAGCGTTGCTGCTCAAGCTTGATGGTTAGTTCATGCCTTGCCGCGGGAGGGGGAGGCTGTTGAAGCGAAAAGTGGAATCTGCGAAGGTGTTATTTACATGTTGTTGCATTATATAAGGGGCTTTGTAAGTAACAATTGTCTGAAATAAGCACCTATAATCACAAAATTTTACGAACAAGTGTTTCACATATCTTATAAAAAAATAAATTATTTGTCAGTAAAAGTATACCATACTTAACTTGTCTGCGATAAGCGTTAACAACAAGTGTCAGTTGCAAGTTTAGGTTGCTTGTAGCATACATAACCTGTCAATATAAATTATGCGTAAGGCTTACATTTATTTGGGTAAGTTGAAAGATGTCAAAAACTCTCGCAACTTGAAATAAAATCATGATTCTTACAAAAAAAAATCACATGGCCATATTTTTTGGACCATTTTCAAGTTCTTTAATAAAAAAAACCTGTGTTGGAATAAATTCATAACAAATGTGCTATACTAGGTTAAGTGGTGCTAGACAAAGATTGTATTTACACTTGTAATGTTTTGTGGCAAAATTTGAAAACAAAAATTGTTAGTTTATATTCATAGATATTCACATAATATATAGCTGAATATTAAACAAGAACATATTTGTTTATTTTTATTGCTTATTTAATATATAATACAGTTTAAAGTAGCCTACTTATTTACAAAATATGTGCTTCATAACCTAACTAACCTTACATAACCTCACTTACCATGCATTTATCTTACTCAATCAACCTTAACTATATGTCATTTTGCTAGTCAAAGTTTCTTTTTCACTTGTAAAGAAGCTGTCCACATACCTTTCAAGACATGTCAAATAACTTGGTAAATTACAATTGTCAATTACAAGTTTGGCACCTAAACTTGTTACTAACAAGCTGTACAATTGTCAGAAACAACCAGTTTAGTAATTCAAGTAATTTCTTGTACCTTTGTAAAAACACATAATTACATTATTTTTACAAACCTTTTAAATCTTACTTGTTTTGAACAAACGTGTACCTTGGTGAAGCAGGGTCCTGGTGTCCCCCATGTGACATGTGACCATATGCTTTGCATGGGCCTTAATTCTTTTGTGGTTCTGTTAAGACTCTGTGTATGTTTGTGAGCTTGCACTGATGATATTTCACACATCACGGGTAAATAGGATGTTTAATCTTCCTTCACCTTCATATTTTTAGGTTCTGAACCTGAGATATTCATGAAAATTACCTTTTTTTTTTCCTGCACAATTTCAAGAATTTGCCTGGAGTGGTTTTAAGACACCATGAAAAACAAAAGCAGCATTTCTGGACCAGGATTTTAACCTGAGTTCACTGGTATGCAAGTTTACTGTCTTACAGCTGAGACTCCTGACTCAGTATTTCCTGGTGGTTGGGGGGTGGTGGTTAGTATAGATGGGGAGTGGGGGTTTTGGTGTTTTTTTTTGGTGGTGGTGGTGGTGGTGGTGGTGTTGGTGGTGGTGTTTGTGGTGGTGTTTGTGGTTGTGGTTGTGGTTGTCAAATATTGTTTAGGTCAAACTGTGTTTAAAGAAATATGTGCCACAAAATCACATTGCTAACCTTTTATTTGCTTTATACCAGCAATGATACACACGTGTGGGATGTAACTTAGCACTTGTGCGACAAATACAATCCTAAATGTGCACTCATGCTTGAAGGTTACAGTAAATACCATCACATCATCATCAATAATAAAAGTTTAACAAAAAAAATATTGTATTTGTTATCACATAGCATCTTTCTGTGGAAACTTCACATCCTTTGTTGTTTACTGTGACTTATATCACGAAATGTGTGTTCATAATACCCCACAGATTCAAGTGGTTTTGGTTGGTAGTGGCCATGGTGATGGTGATGGTGATACATTCATCATTCCCAGGAATAATTTATACAACTCTCCAGTATCTCCTATAATCCTCTAATCTCTTAATAAACAGATTGTAGAAAGAGGTGGTACATAGTACTCATATACTGACTGGCTAGAACCCTGGTCCGGCTGTTTAGATAGTTGTTTTCCTTGTCGTTCAAAAGTCTCTTCAAGGAAGTGTTAGATGGTTACTTATTGTATGCCATGACCAATTCTATTCCTTATATCCCTGATTTGTGTTGTGTGTTTATGCCTACACCTCACTGTTTAATGAGACATTAAATTTAATAAAAAAAATATTACACCATTCTACTTCTGTTATAATATGTTTCACATATTCCACCATTTGATTTTCTGTACAGTTTTTAATAATGTCTTGAAATTGACAAAATATTTTAGAAAATTTTCAAATTGACCTTTAGATAACATTGATAAGAGTAAAATATAAATTGTCATGCTTAAATATTACGACCTTGCCTCGCATTTACGCTATAACTACATCACAGTAAAAACTCTCTCATTTCTCAATTTTTTTTAGATAGCGCAAAAATTCCGAGGATGAGAGACAATACTGTGTATTCGCTGGCGTGCTCTTACACGCTTACGGCTGTAATTTTTAGTTACAATTGGAGGTTCAGGTTCTTGTTGGTTAACAGATGCAAGAATCTGTGAAATATAACAAATAAACTAATATTTCAGTGCAAATGTAATTATGTTATTTGTTTTACTATTTATTGTGTTCATTACTGATCTTAAAAAAATTCACATACAACAATGTTGAACTCCTAAGACTGCTAAAAATTTGAAATTAAATATATAGGACTTAAATTGTTAATTTATGTACGGGCATGCATAGATAACAAACTTTATTTATAATTTCACCTGTATCAATCATTGCATTTATTTTTGTTTTCCAACACTAGAGGTATTGTCTAGGTTGTGTTGAATTTTAATTTCCAGTTACAATATTCAGAATAATAATTTTTTTTCAATGCTTCCTTACAATTTAATTCCTTGATTTTTCTATTAAATATGATATGAAAACTAAAAAAAATTATGAAATTTAATTAGAGTATAAATACTACAAAATATTTTTACAGAATAGCATATGTTGTTGGGTAAATTACAAAAAAAAATATTTAGACATTTATCCATGCGCAAAATAAGTTGTAGCCATGTGAATTTTGCATGGTTTATAAACCAATTTTGCATTGCTTAAAGTTACAGTCTCAGCCAATACTGAAAATATGGGCTATAAAATACGTTAAACTGGTGACTTGAGGTGTTAGTATCCTAAATTATTTCACTTATAATTTTTTTGCACGTGATGTTAAATAAATTAATAACCAAATAAATTAATAACCTAACCCACATTAAGTTGTTTATAAGAGTTTTTTTTCCTACAAAACAAGTCTTTATTGCTACCCTAGCCTTTTCTGAAAGCATGAAATCATGTGGTATACGATTTTGCATCAACCGTTTGTATGCAATCTTCATCTTAGAACTACATATTTATTTTTAATGTAGCATTCATAACTCAATACAAAAGAGGTTTTCCTAAAACCCTGAAAATTTTAATATTTCTGTTATTTTGGGAAAACCTAATTTTTGATGTATGAATCATATACTGAAATTAAAGAGTTTTAAGATTAAGGTATTACATATAAACGGTTAATCCAAAACTATATACCACATGATTTCATGCTTTCAGTACATACAGACTGACATTAAAATTAGCCTTTAAGCTCATAAAAACCATTAAATAATGACTTGTTTAGTAGATGAAAACAGTTCATAAAATTAAATATGGTTATATTATAAATTTATTTAGATTCAAGAGTTAAACTATCCTCAAAGCATAAAAATAAGGAGGTTTTTGTTGTATACATAGATTATTATTTATCACAAAGTAAATTAATTTATTTATTTATTTATTCAATCAACGGTTTCCTAATTTTTGTTTTATTTAGGTACAAAAAGTTTATTTGTTACTTAATTTTTAAGATAGGTTTAGTACAAACATTTACAGCAAAAAAAAGATGTTTCAAATATGGACGTATTAGGTTTGAAACAATTGAGTCTTGGATGCCGCAACCGGGCAGGACAAACTTTCCACCTCCCCCCCCCCCCCCCCCTCGTGCGCTCAATATTTAGATTTTTCATTTTGTCCCCCCAATAATAAACCCAAAAAATATAAATTGGACGGTGTACGTGAAATCTTTAGGCCAATAAGGAAGAGGCAAGTTTGAGAAGTACAGGCACTATTAGTGAAGCTTGTAAGCAGGTGATGTGTGTGTGTGTCTACACGTCAACGCCGAGTCTTGGGCCGGCCCTACAGCACTAAGAGCAACAAAAATACCTACTTGGCGAGCTGTGGAATGCGATCATTTTACTTAGCACAGTAAGGGTAAAGTATAAATGTTTTAAATATGCGTCAAGAAAGTTTTTTCCGAGAATATTTAGTGAAGGACAGCATACGATGGCTGCAGCGGCACGCTGGCCGCGTTTATCTCTGGGGAAGCCCTGCTGTGACCGGGTAATGCCCGTCTCCCCCCCCCCCCCCCCCACCTCTCCCAGCACCTTGTGGTCTCGCCCGGTGCGTTCTGTGCGTCCCAAGAGCACCAGCGCGGCTACAGAAGGGGGGCGGGGGGGGGGCCCTCTTGAGACCTATTTTATTGATTAGTGTATATTTATGTTTACTTAAATATTTAACTTCACATGTTAAACTTTTATCTCATCGAAAGTTGCATGGAGCAACAAAGGTTCCGTATTTGAAACGTGTAATTTGTAAATAATATTCCGAGGCCAATATCCGACCACTTTCAAAATTTTTGCAACCACGACCTTCCTTTGTGCGACAGCCCCTCCCGAAAAGTCGTCCTGGAGCCGCCATCGCAAGAGCACCGCCTCGAGGAGTGGCGTAACAGCCGGCTCTCGGTGATTGGTCGGGGACTCTGGTGACGTGACCCTCGGGGGGGCTGAGAGACCTTTCAGGGCGGAACTAGCCTGGCTGGTGGCGACACCGGCGAAACAGTGCGAGACTGCTGAGAGAGGGTGCGTGCCCCCGTGTGCGACGGTTGGTACATCTGGCACGGCATCGCGAGTAGGACCGAGGTGCGCGGTGGAGAGAGCTGCTGTCGAGCCAAGCTCCAGTGCGGAGAGTGAACAGTGATCTTATTTAAAGTGTGATTACTTTGCTGACAGCCAATTAAAATTGTTATAATTAAATTAATACCATAATTATTAGTTAAATAAAACTGTTATGTTATTAATTGGGCTATCCTTTCCGGACCTGGGTTTTTCCAGCTCTTGGCAATGCGTACATGGTTTCAGTCATTTCATTTAGTCTTTTGTAATTTTTTTTACTTTAGATTTTTAATGTAAATATTTGGTTTATTCTGTAACGATACTGCTACTAGGGGTATTAGACTCTTTAAATGGTATATTTTAATTACTTCCCATTTGTAAATGAATACAAAAAGGATCGACCACAAATTTTTGGTAAGTTGGAAATGTGGATATGTTGCAGCGAAGCGGCATTCTGTCACTGCTCCATCCCCATTACTTCACTCCTCGTCATCCGTGGACCTCCATGTCTACGAGATGTTAAATCTCAATTAATTTATTCACTTTACACTTTAAACTACCTTCTATCCGTGTTAAAGGCTTGCTTTCCTCCAATCTGAAAACTGAACTGAAACTAAAAGCTGAACTTCATATTTGTTAAGTCTAGAGTCGCTGGCAACAATTAAGTTTCTCTTGGGCTAATGCTTTACTCAAAATGGAATATAACTGAACTACACTCATCAAAAATTTACTCGGATATAAACTTACTGTGTTTTATCGCATAATCGTCGTACGCGCGTAATCGTCGCAACCATATTTTAGGCTGTCAAAATTGGGATAAATAACTTCTTGTGTAAACGTCGCATTATGTTTTTGGTCCCGCTAGTAGATGCCGAGCGCTTTGTGTGGGTATCTTTTCCGTATAAAACGATGTATTTTAAAGTAGAAATCTAATATTTATTCGGTCATTACCACTTACTTAATAAATTAACGGAAAAATATGAAGTTGTTTGACGTGTAAATTTTCTTTTAAAGACGTTTTTAAACGTTATTTCCTTTATCTGATCGTCTGCGTCGCCGCGGTGTAGGTATAATCTAAAATTTAATTTCGGTCATTACCACTTATTTATTTAATTAACGGAAATACAAAGTTGTCTGACATGTAAATTTTCTTTTAAAGACGTTTTTAAACGGTATTTCCTTTATCTGATTGTCTGCATTACCGCGGCGTACCGCTTATAAAAATGTAGCCAGCGCATCATTCATGTTTGGTTATGTTGCTTCCCGTATAGAGCGCGCGCACGTAGTCGAATATCGATATCTCGCCGATTGGATGCAACGCGCGCTCTCTGTCAGGTGCCGAGTTAACTACATTTTTGATAGCCCGCATTCTTTCGTGGCAAGTGTGTACTACGACACGTTAATTCACGTCAGATTCAAGTGGCTTGCGTTCACGTTAGAGTTTTGGTTTTTCCATTTAAAGTTGAAGAAAGGTTTTTGTCTAAGGAATTATTAATATATATTTTTTGGCGTGCCCTTGTATACTCCACCTTTTTTTAAATAAACATACTTTCCATGAACGGGTTTTGTTTTTATGAATAACTTTACCTAACAAAAATTTTTTTTACGCATAATCGTCGCACCCCTACTTTTCAAACGTGATTTTAGAATTAAATGTGCGACGATTATACGAGAAAACACGGTAATGGTTTTAAGTTTTAATTTTAGATTTTCACTGATCTGTCAGTGGCAAGAATATCTGAATTTTTTTTAGCTCATGTAACCTAAGCCATCTTTAAATAAATTCTGCAAGCTAAAGGACTGAGTCATTCCAAACTTTGACTGAGCGGCCAGCGCATAGTCCATTTTTGATGGTTTGTTGCAAGATAATGAATATTTTTAATTTTTAAATATGAACTTATTTAATTAGTTTCCTAACCTACGATTATATTGAAACCCACAGAAGGGCAAAGTAAACGTCTTGTTCTCGGGGAAAAAAAAAACAACATTGAATGACTCATACAACTCTTGTGAAAATATTAAAATTAAATTCAGTAAGTAGACATCTTTTTAATAGGTATTATATTTTCAAATGTGTAAAATAATTTTGCTTTTTTTGGCAAATGATTATACATCTATAATGGCCTAACTTTAGCAAGCTGCTTGCATGACGTCCATTTCAACAACCATTTTAGTGGTTTGTTGCAACTAAATAAGACTTTTACTGTCCAAAATTAAAAATATATAATTATTCACGTGTTTTCTGAACAAAACTTCACAGCATATCACTTAGTGATGCAAAATGTCAAATGAAATGCATGCGTGAGGTTATTTAAATTGGAGGCTTTGTACCAAAAAGTTAAAATCATTTTTACAGTAATGTTTATTAATTTTTATCGTCTGTAATTTCAGGTATATTTGTCACACAATAAAATAATAAATACAACTGCTTTAAATGTAAAACAAATGTGTAAATGTTAAGTTGTGCGCACTCTGTCATGACTAATAAAATTAGTTTAAAATAGGTGGGATGTGCATGTCTTACTGTTAAATCTGAAAAAATACATTACTTTTGTATATTATTAGTGAATCAGACTATACGTGCAGAAAGTTCTTTCAATAAAATTTTTATGAATATGAATAAAAAATGTACATATTCTTGTTTACATTTTTTGCTATTATTTATATTAGTGATGTTTATGACTATTATTTTTTTTTTACCTTAAGGAACAAATTAATTTTTTTCTTTGTTTGATGAATTATTGATACTATGATGTTGAACAGTTTTTGTTAGCTGAATATTTTAAAAGTAAATCTTCACATTCTCTGACCAAAAAATTTTAAGAATAATTATGGGCTTCAAAAGTTGTGAAGAAAAAAAATCATTATTGTCCCTCTCAAAAAATAAGTGCTTGCGGCATCCATGATTATCTGAATTACTATATTAGTTATATGGTTCATATTGTTGGTGCTGTTGCCAAATAGGACAAGTGCTTATACATAATTGTCAAGCAATATTTATCGAAATTTGAACTAGTGTACGAAATAAATCAATATTTCTTAACAGTAAATAAGTATACAATTGAGATTGATGTAAAATTGAAGCAAATAGTTTATATTCTCATTAAATGTTTTAAGTTATACTTATGATAGGTTAAAAAAAAAGGAAACAGTGTTGTGGTGTATTTTGTTTCTATGATACATATTTTTTTGTAGGTACTGCAGATTATAAATTTATTTTAAAATAAAGTTCTACCAGTGTATACAGTACATATATTTGGAGACTTTGCATATTATATAATTTAATACTAAAATTAAGTGCAAGGGTTGGTCTTTCAGCTATGTTCATTCCAAATTGTTTTCATCAGTCAAATTGTTGAAAAATTAAAAAATACAACATTTATGTTAATTTTTAATTTACAGATTTTCTAGAACTGAGCAAATATTTTTTAATTCAGTATTTCTTAAAATGGTTTAAATGTTTTAAAATACCATAACTCATAAAATAGGTAAATGTTTTAAATCCTTCATAAACATTGGAAGTTATTCTATTTTTTTTTACTTCAGAAATCATTTTAAAATACTAAAATTAAATTGCAGAAATTGATTATAAATCTTGAGATATCAATAGACCTTTCATTTAGTGTAAAGCATGTGTGTAACCTTAATAAAAATGTTTGAATACGTGTGGAACTGGAAAACTTATTTTTATGAATTTGTTTCACACTTATTTCTGTGTTCTTGTGTGTGTAATTATTTTATTTAAATTAGAAGAAGGTATACATCAGAGAGTACAATAAGTAAATGTATTGTTATGTGCAGGAGACGTACCAGTTTCGAACCTGGGTGTGAATCCAGATGTGACTGTGATAGAAGCAAGTTCAGCCCAATTTGTGGTGAGGATGGAAAGACGTATTTCTCAGCATGCCATGCCGGGTGCCTTAATACCACAGTTGTAGATGGTAAAATTCTAGAGGTAACACATCTTACTTAACTAAATTGAGTATATACATAAAATATTTGGTGGGCTAATATACTATTTCATTCATTTAAAAATTATTATGATTTTCTAAAAATTTTATAAATAATTTTATGATTTTGGCTGATTTTCTGTGTTATATTTTACTAATTACTTCTTTTTTTAGTAGATTTTGTTCAAAATAAGTGTTCTGCGAAGCTTTGAAAACAGTTAATCTTGAATGAACTCATTATGTCAATCAGTTCAATAAATAGAATGAAGCATTAAAAAAACTAATTTTTTGTACAAAAAAATCTAAAAACAATTTTGGTTATTATTTAAAGGAAACATTTTTCGTGTAAATATATCTTCTTTATTTTTAGTTATTTTAGCAGGAACATTTATTAATAACTCTGTGAAATTATTTGTAATATGCCAAATTGTTTAAACTTGGTTTACTCAGAAGAGGTTGAAGATGAAGTTTTCTGTGTAAAACATACAAATAGTGAAGCAAAGCATACTGCAGCTTGTTTGTATGTGCAAGACATTGCTTTACCATCAAATATTTTCTGTAGAAACATATATGCATATTAGGTTAAAAAAATGTAATTTAAAAAAAAAAGTATTATTTTTAGCAGTTGTGTGTGATACAATATGAAAAGCCTGGAAAATTTAAAATTAATGATGAAAACCTTAAAATGAATTGCTCCATTGCCTAAAGTACACCCCCAACTGATTTATTCCCTCTCTCCTGCTAGGTTTGATTTTCTTTTTCTTCCAGCTGTAATATGTCCTTTCCCTCTTTTCCAGAGACGATGGTGGTGATTCTTTCCATTTCTCCTTTCCCCTCCCTACTTGGCTGTTTGGGTAGGTTAACATTCCTTCTGTTGGTAGATTTGTGTTCAATAAAACAGAAAGGTAGAAAAGAAGTATCTTATGTAAAGTTAAAAGTTACAAGTTACCCAATAAAAAAATTAAATTATAGAAGTAAATGTTTAAGAAAAATGAACTGTGAAAAATGTGTGTTATTAATAAAAGCACAATTTGCTGTGATGAAAAAAAAATAAAATAGAAAATAATAAAATATTTTGTTGAAACTGTAAAATATTAATGTAAAAAAATACAATTTAGTTCATTTTAAACAAATCCATAAGTAGTCCAAGACTTCTAAGCCATGAAAGCCCAGTATTTTATAAAATACTGTTTATATTTGACTACAATTTGTGTTAATTCAAACATAGATGTGATTTTAAAACTTAACTACAAAACAAAAATGGTTTTTAAATTTAATTTTTTTAGTTTAAATATGTGTCTGCATTTGTGGTGAATCATTTTAATTACATGTGTGACCTTAAAAAATTATTTTATAAGTATAAAATACCATGCAAATCTATACTTTCCCATGAGAACTTCAGTAAAATGTGATTTTCACATATTAAAATAACAAACCCTACCAAACATTGGAAAGGTCTGTTTGCTGGAATAAAACGAGCAAAATAGCAGAGCATGCAGAGAAATCTTTGTACCCCCTTAAGATTTTTGGAACAAGGGAAATGCACAATAGGCGAAATGTTGTCAGGGTCCATCAGTAGGTTTCCCTGTGAAATAAAAATCCCTGACAATTTAACATAGTCCTTCCCCAGGGTAATTTTGTTTGGATTTATATTAAGATTGGTGGCCCGAACAATTGAAAACTTCCTGCAGATGTATAATGTGTTCCCCAAAAATTTATCTGTAAACAATGTTGTCCATATAGTATAGACAAACTTAAATTTTAAATAGCTCAGAATGCAGAATGTGGTCAAGTACGTGACTCAAAAACAGACGTTGATGAAAACTGGCATTAAGCTCTATAACGGAAAATATTTTAGCTTTAAGTGCTGTAAGGTGCTTTCGACTGTAGGGAGGGGATAAACATTGCCCACAATTTTGTTGTAAGAGGTTTAAAATTATGGACCATCCTATACTCCGTGAAATCCTTCTTTGGAACCAAGAACGTGGGTGTACTATAGTCTGAAACTGAATGGGTAATGACTCCGGCTCCCAACAATTTATCTTCAATGGTTCTCATAATTTGAAATTTTGGTGGCGAAACTTTGTGGTATTTGGCTTTTACTGGTGTCATATCCTTTAAATAGAATTGGTAGGGGAGCATGTCGCAACGTCAGGAAACTCTTGAACGAGTATATCGATGGTCTCAAGCAGGGCAGCTGGACAACACGGTGGGATTTCCTGACTGGTGCGTAAGCATCACCTTGACAGAGGGGGCAAAGTCGAAGCATAGTTTGTGCCGACTAACATTGAGCACACAGTGGGTTTTACTCAAAAAATCCAAAACAAGGATAAAGTTTAACGTTAAACCTGGTACAACAGTGAATACCCAATCCCAGGAAAATCTTGAGATTTTGACCTGAAGCATGATGGAAACACGTGCCCGCATGACATCACCACGAGTGATACAAATCTTAATATCAGGATCGTCAATGACACAATGTTCAAGAAAGGGATACTTGGCACAGAGATCCTTAAATAGTGACTCGCTAATGAGTTATCGTGATGCTCCAGTATCAACCAAGGAGGAAAAATGGATGCCATACACTGACGTGGGAACAAAGTGAAGGTATTTCTGCGAAATGGATTTGCGCAGACGACAACGAAGATGACGACCATTTCGACATCCTGTGACTGTCCATTTCCCAGACACTCAAATCGATAGTGGCCTGGATTCTGGCACTCTAAACAACGACTTTGTGAATTGTCGAT